>NC_025703.1:8450358-8488129 GCF_000633955.1 Camelina sativa | reverse complement strand
AACTTGATGGAACAAAACATTTGTCTGCAGGGATGAAACTAATATTACTTAGATTACGATTAAAGAATCAATTGATCCAGAGGAGGCATAGCACTTGAATTAAAATAAAAAATAAAAAATAATAGAGGGATAGCACTTAATGTACTTCCATATGAAAGAGAGTAGGTACATACTAACTGCAGAAGAAAACGTGAGTCTATAGCATTGGTTATCTGCTGCTCCAGATCCCTATTCAAGACTACTTCTGGTACAGCGTCAATCAACATATCATCCTCATCAGGGGAACCTGTATCAAGATAACAATACAAGTCTCTTTCAGAATAAGATCAAATTGGTGAAGAAGTACTGCGAGCAGAATGGACAGGAAATCTTTAGGATAACAAACTGAAGCCATGTGCGAAGATAATATAGCAAGAAAAGAATACAATACTCTGACTGCTTTCTTTTTCTGATGATTTCACAGGAGGAAGCGTCTCCAATAAGAAAGTTGCAACTGATGCAATGTCAATTGCCTGGTCAATAGAAAGTAAGAAAAACAAAGGAACATTAGGATCAAACAGAACTGGGAGCAAATAGTATTGGTAAAGTTTTCAAACATTAATGAATGATTTTTCACAGCAAATGCAACCCTCTCAATCGTAAAAGCGATTGTATAGCAGCATAGATAAAACAGATCAATTCTTTCCGCAACACTACCACACAAGTTAATATTTACGTGGCGCTATCACCTGTAGCCAAACTCTGAACCTCCTTTACCCCATATATCAAGTATATAGAAATACTAATAGAAGATAACTGTAAAATTCTCTATATATATCAGACATAAGCTGTTGAGTATTGAGCACAATGTTCCTCTTCGCAAATCTATTCAACATGAATACCGCAAGGTGAATCACTAACAATTAGGAAATAAAATCAAGTAATAATGCACCAAAGTACCAACCACAGTAGCTAACACATACACACACAAAGAACAAAAAAATTATACTGCATTGGGAACCTACCAAGTCCAATGAACATTCAGGTAGTGACAACACCACATTTGCGGTGTCCAACGTATTACCAAGCAGGCAAGCATAACCAGGGAATTCCAGGCTTGTTTCACTTGGGAGAACACAAGTACCCTTTTGAATACAGAAAGCCATCTGGTGAATGTAGTGTTGACTTAGACTTGGGCTGGCAAAGACCTGGACAATGAGACTATGAGTTTACCAAAGTTTAAATAGATGCTCACGGTTAAGATTATATTTAGCTCAGGGTCAAACACAAATTTATAAGAAACAAAAGCTATTATTCGCCTCAATGATATTACATATATTGTGATTAGCTAGCGTTTATCCGTGACTAAGAAACATGAGTTCAGGAACCAACCACTTTCAAGTTTGGGAAGAGCTGCCATATGAAAGGTATTGTAAGGATCATAGATGAGAAACTCCAACGTGGATCAACATCAGGGCAGCAACATGGCTCACGGCCAATATGTGGTAGTATCAGTATCAATATTCTTTCTAGTGAAAGGATGCTGCCGGTCATAGTCTGACCACTTGGGCTTTCCTGCAACAAACCACGATTGCTTCAGAAGGATTGGTTGCCAACTATGGAACAGCAATCCAATTTAATGCGCAGTAACTTAGAAGAACTAGGTCGTGGGTCATAATCATGGGGAACTGTTAAAAAATACCTTAGCCGTAGTGACCATTTCTCGGACCAGTTTGAATATGTTTCTCTTTTGGAGATAGCTAATTATTTTGCAAACCCAAGGCAGCTTAGGATCTAGCAACAACGCCATTGCCTCCATCAAGATAGCTGTTGAAATGCTAGCTTCTTCAGGAGTAACTAAGAGCTGATCCCTTAAAAGGTTCCTGATAATTAAAATCAGAAGGAGGCAAAAATGAATAATTCAATAACAGAACTGAAAAGGCCAAGATAGCGACAATTGGTCAGCGATTGATACAAGAAGAGCTATACACTCTACAAAATGAGAGATGACAAAGATATGTATATATATATTACCTATTCTGGTGTATAGCCTCGATGCAGGTCAATGCAAGTTTCTTTACTCTAAAGTCCACCAAATTATGCTCAGCGGAATAGTCCAATCCAGAAAAAAGGCCGACAATGTCACCTGTCATATGATGAGAATTTGTAATATCATTACGCAAGATCCCAGTCGTTTTTGGGAAGAAACTAGAGAAACGATTATCTGTCAAACGCGAAATAAGAATAATACTGTGTATGTGCGAGGATGTAAACAGCAAACGGGAGAGTTTAATTTGTGGTGAAAGGGACATTCCTCACACAATGTTATAATTTTAATGCTCGTAAGATTAACATATTAAACAAGAATACGCAGGCATAAAAAAACTGATTAAGCAAAATGAAGACAAAGAACATGGTTACCCTTACACAAGAGTTACCTAAGAAGAAAAAACACTATGATCAAACTCTTGAATGAATTGAAAAAAAGTGTCAACAAAAGATGCATGCATAGACGTTGGAAATACCAGTGCTGTGAACGAAATTGTTCATAAGCCGACAAGTCTCCACAAGTATCACAAAATCTCCCGAGTTTTGTGCCTTGATAAAAAATAGAAGCTGACGGAGGAAACTTGAACTTGGCTCAAAGCAATGTCTGTATGCAGAGAAAAAAATGTCAGAAAGGGTTACAATAGACATAATAGTAACCATGTAACCATATTGAGACCAAAAAAACTGTAGCAAACATAATAGACCAAAGAAGAATACCTATCGACATTCTGGCAATTATTCCCATAGGTTTCGCAGAAATCATGCCGCACCTTAGCGCGCTCGATGGCCATTGATCTTCTACCTCGAAAGAATTTCTGTAGCCAAAACTTAATCAGCACCTTGCCCATCAGAAGGAGCATAAACGTTTGAAAAGACATATTCCTTTAGCCACAAAATTGCGCGTGTCCACATAAGAGGGAACAAAAAAAAAACATTTTGAAGTGTTGCATTTGCAGCTCCAGCTAAAATTTTGTAATCGCAATGGTTAAATCCTAAATCCTACTACCCTCAACAAAACCCACGAGACCTGTACAGCAGGACACTGTAACAGGAGGCCAAAACCTTAACGAGGACAATGGAGATTCAAAAGCAGGAACCAAGAAAGGAAAATGTCGGTTCAATATCCAATCAAACATCACAAAGCTATCAAAAGTAAACACTACATAGCTCAAAGATTCTACCCAAAATGAAACCTTTCTTGCAAAATAACTCAGTATGTTTGTTCTGCAACTACATTGCTTAGAAACACACAAACAAAAAAAAATCCCATAATTCTAAAAGAAAAGGCTTTTCAATATGATCATAAATCTTCCTAACCTGAATTTTGAGGGCAGCAGAGTTCTGCTGCTTCTGTAACAACCGACGATTACGCTCCATTCTAGTCTGCTCGAGAAGCTTCCGAGTATCTCTCTCCTTGGTGCTACGGCCACCTAAATCAACTCGCTTCCGAGTCGAAGGATCGCCGGGGAAAAACATGTTCTTGAGCTAAAACCTAGATTACCAATACACAATTCCACCCCCCACGGAAACCCTAAGATTACTCTTATTTCTTACTAAACGCTTCGATTTGGAGCCCAAAAGATGTTGATCGGGGTTAACCCTAAAACTTGAGATAACAGAAGAAGAGAGATTGATTCTTCAGAGGCGAAAACAAGATTACGAATTTGGATGATTCACGCGTACAAAGGCAGCTAAACAACAAATTTCACAGCAGCAAGAAAGGAACCAAAACCAATTAAGAGAGAGAGAGATAGTAATTTTCGCCAAGCCGACTCTAAAACGAAGGACGGAAACTTCGTGAGTGGTGAGTCTTGATACGACGACGTTTTCGAGTCTTTTAGAAGAAGAATAATAATAATTGGGTCGTGTCGTGTTACACGGGAAAACAAAAAGGTTTTGCATATATAGAAGAGGAAAAAATGTGTCTTTTGGTTGGTTGATTTTTTTTTGCTATGACATCATTGATTATGTGTTATGGTCTCTCTATTTATATAGCCTTTTAAGACCCAATTTCATCGTGCTCATCATCGACACATGAGCGGAAAATGTCAAGACGGTTGTCTCCAAGGCGTAACGAGTAAGCAAATTTCTTGTAGTCGGCCCATGTGAACGTCCGGTAAAGCCGTGGCTGATCTGCCGCCGTGATGATTGCCGGAAGAGGGCCTATCTTTGCATGGACGGACGGACCGGCAAAGTACGCCATTGATAGCCTGCTTGCATCTTCGGTAGTCACCGCTCTGTGTCGTACGCTTATGAATCTCCCGTTAGTCATTACCTAGACAAGCATTCACAGCAAGCTTAGTAATATCTTATAGAATCTTACATGTTGACAATTATGCTTGTTCGTGAACATGTATAGGTTGGATTCAAACAGAGAAAAAAATTGTACATAAAAAAGATATACAGTTCATTGGTAACACCCAGATAGAGGAAAGCTAATGTGTTTTTGGGTGTTACCAAGTTATATACTTTTGGAGAAACGGTAATTTGTTGCATAATGCATACTAAGTTTATCTTCAAAAATTATGTTTGGCACATATATAACTTTTTTATTTTAGTCTACAAAATGAAAATTAAAAAAAAAAAATATATATATATATATATATATATAGATAATGAACATATTAATTAGTTTATAAAGTAACCAGCATATACATAATCAATGTGTAATCGTAAAAAAAAAAAAAAAAAAATCAATGTGTAATGACTTAAACTTTTAGGGACTGACCTGCAAAAGGTCGCCTACGTTTACGCAAAAGGCTGAAGGGTCAGGGGAGACAGAGACCCACCTACCGTCAGGAAATGCCACCTGGAGGCCCCCTACTTCGTTGGATCTAAGAACTGTCAAGATCTGAGGGTCTGTGTGCTCCCCGAACCCAACTCTCGGTAATGACACGGACATATCAGAGAGCTTGGCTCCACTGAGGAATTGATCGGACGATGGGTAGTGATTAAGCCTAAGAACTGAGTCGCTATCAACGGCTCTGATTAGCTTGCTGAAGGTATGAGGTGGGAGCCCTAGTCCTTCAGCCGTGAGATCTAAGATCTCACACGCCAACTGCTTAACTGCTTCAACGTAACAAGTCACTGCCGAGCTGTCAAACAGACATGTCATACATCGCCAGTTGCTCATTATACGGAACGGATATTATGTTATATAAGAGAACATCGAAACATTCATATGCGTACTTTTAGAGTGAAATTAAATACTCTCCTAGGTTTGTTAGATTAGCAAAATTTCGAAAGCTTAACAGTCTAAGAAAGAAAAAGAGCTTTAGATAATTAAATAACCTATAAGTTTTTCTTTTAAGAAAAATATTTAAAATTGTTGATGTAAATTTGCATTATACACACTGTACACACAACATGCATTGTGTAAGCCAAAAAAAAAAAAGTTACCCGTTCCCTGTGGAGTAGACAGACAGACTGAGAAGCTGTACTTCTGAAATTTAATTTGCTGACTCAAATTTAATGTTTTCAATTTGTCAACGACTCAAAATGAATTTATCCACCAACACAATATATATATATGTATAAGTTGGCTGAAAAGACAATTCAAAGTACTTGTTAATTAGTCAATATTACATTTTAATTTTATGTTAGGTTCACCTTAGCATTTTATATAACAATTTTAAATTCATTTGTTCATACTTCATAGACACACTTTTAACATAAAAGTAAACAAAAACAATCAGACTCACATACTTTAACTTAGCTATACATATACATGCATGCATGCATGCAATTTTCGTATATATATATATACGGAAAGGTTCTCGCATTAAATACACGGGAAAACTGCATTTTGACATTAACTTATCTATGCATTAGATTATAACATACACTGATATATATACTGAACTCATGTTTTATATATGTTGTATATAATCTTAACTGGTTTTTTACATATTAACCAGATCTGTAAATTAATACATTAGCCAAATATAACATAACGTACCCGAACTTGGTAGAATCGTTACCAAAGGATAACTGAGAAAGTACGAGAGGCTTAGTGTGAAGGAGCAAATACTCGACCTCTCCAATATCACCCTTGAGCCCAATGTCCTTCAGTCCATAACCGAAGACCGATTTCTTCTCAAGAACCGGTTTAGCGAAGAAGTTTATGGACTCTTGCTCCATCCGGGAGGTAACGTCCGGGTCAACGGCGTGGTTGACAACTTTGAAGAAGCCAATGGTCTCGCAAGCTTTGACTATCTGCATGGACACTCGTGACCTCTCTAAGGACATGTCTATCACGGGTATGTCTTGATCTACGGCCACGATTTTCTGGGACTCCTTCGCCATTTTTGGAGAGACAGGAGGAGATATGGATAAGTTTAGAGAGATAAATTGTGCTAGATAGAGAGAGATGAGCTAACGCCTGTGTAAGCACACACATGCGGGAGATATGTATAAAGAGAGAGGAGGATTTGATGTGACCATATAGTGGGCTCACGTTATATTTATATAAATACCCTTATTTTGGAATACCAAAGATGATTCATCTAAACTCGACATGTATACTTATAGGAATATATGTGTGTGTGTCTAAGCATATACATATTTTCTGTGAAAGCAACGTATTTAAAGCAACCTTCTCCAATTTAAGTAACAAAAAAATTGCTTCTAAATTTCCTCACACCGTACAAAATTTTTAAAATAGTCAAGTATGACTATATTACTAGGATTCAACATATATACTACAACGAAAATGCTTATATTAGCCGTTATTGTTAAAGTTGCTAATAATTAATTAGTTGAATACGCCTGATATTCTTGGAGTGAGCTTAATTGGCAGGTATTCATTAAATTCAAGTATTCATTTCCAAATTCTGTTATGAATCATAAAAAGTTTACAGAGACCTGCAGGGAAAAAAAAGAGGTTTATAATTCGTATACCTGATTCATATATTTTGGTTATGAAGCATGCTTTTGGTTTATTGAACCGAATATGTATATATTGAATGTGTGGTCTTAATTATTTGTCGATCTAGAGGATATTGAGAGTTGTTCGATATGACGTCTGATGTGAATATCGAGTCTTTCTTCTACGTAATACTAGTAGTTTGAATGGAACGTGAGATTTTGGACCAATAACACACCATGAATAAAAAGACAGCAGTTATTATCAGACCCCAAGCTCGGGGAACTGCAATAATATTGATACCCGCGTCCAACTACCCAATCTTCGTTATAATCTAACTCTGCAGACATTGGTCCAAAGTTAGGTGTTAAAATAACACATTTAATTACACTTCGACTTCCCTCCAATTTAAATCAGAATGCAAGTTTAGATCTATTAGTCAGGTTTTTATTCGGTTTCATTTTAGGTTGTGTGGGTTTCGGGTTGTTTAGTAAACGAGAAATAGCTAGATGTTGAGTAGGAGGGATATAGCTGCCAAACTGTACTTATATCCGTTGTAGATTTTAAATGGTTTAAAGTTTAAACCCAAACAAAATGTTATTATGTGTTATTTTTGAAGTTTGAAGTTTTACACATCAAAATCGTTAAATATCCTCATTCTACAATTGTTTTTCAGATGTGTGTAATTTTGAATCCATAATTTTTGATGAAATGTACATGTCCATGAGTCCATCAAGGGAAGGAAGGAGAAGCTCCATCACTAACAAACCACCTGATTTTAAATGCTTCTTGCATGCTCGTGAGTTATTAGGAACAAACAATTGATTATCTATGGTCCAATTCTATATTAAATGTGTGTTTCTTATCTTATATTTCACATATACTTACTTCTCTGGATATGTATGAGTGAATTATATGGTTGGATTTTTTTCTTTTTGTCACCAATTTGATTGGATGTTGGGCGGCCTAACTTTCAATTCTTGTCAAACATTTCGTATAAATATCATTCTCCAAAATAAAGGTGATTGAGCTATATTGGGGTGCCAACAATCTGAAATAATTGTGTAGCTTTTTTGAAAAATTCTAGAAGTTTTCATATAGGCAGTATCAAACTATCAATTAGTCAAAGTTTCTCCTGGACTTGAGGAGCCTAAAAAGGTTACTGAATTTATCTTCTTCTACATTTATACGGTTATACCACTGAGGCATCAATAGACGAAATAGTTTTGATCAATACTACTGATCACTTGGACTGAACAAGGGATTTCACAACGTATAATTATTGTATATACTGAAAAACAAAAACAAATAAATTGAGTAGGAGAAAAGGTAAACCGGGACTTAGCTCGGTTTGTTACTGGTTACTAATGGGCAGTACCACATTTGGGTCACTGATACTATTGATAAATCGGGCCGAGAGGGCACATTTAATCAAAAAGAGAACGTATAAACAAATAGCCCAAATAAAAGTTATTCCGTTTTGAGGGTTGGGTTTGTTTAATTCATATAAGAAGCATGGACACACCTCGTCTACGTCAGACTCAGACACGATGAAGATGGGAAACCCTATTTTAAAAACTAATGTAACCATAGATTACATCCTATCTTCCTAACATGATATGATTAGAATTATAAAAACGTTAAAAGCACCACAATCTTCAACTTAATCTTAGATCTTTATGAGAAAATCATTAGTTTTAAATTATTATAACGTTATGTAGAAACAAAGTGGGAATCACATGAAGATTGGGTAAGGGAAAAAAACAACAGTAAAGCCAAAAATAGTGGAGAGAAAAAGAAAAATAATAAGAAGAAGAGAGAGTTGATGAGTGAGCCATGTTAAGATGTTACTCATTCTTAGTATAAAGTTTGAACATCTTGTCCCATCTTTCTTCTTCATGTCCCTTCCATTTATATACAGGTTTCATGTATATCACTTGCATTTACAAATGTATGTATGTATGTATATATGTATGGTGCATTGATCATCATGGTTTAATTTATAATTAGAACAAATGCTTTCTAAACTCAAAACAAACACATATGCGGATATGCCCTTTTGTCGATGTGTAGTACTAGTATGTAAACACATTACCAGTTCTTGGAAGAATTATAGACCGATTTGGTAAAAACTGTTTTTTTTTTTCGTAGTTCACGTGAAAAGCGAAAAGGTGACTAGAATTAGAATTAGGGTAGGATACTGTATATATATATGTAAAATTAGAGTGTTGGAGAGGATAAAGCATTCGGACTCCAACTCCGATTGATAACATACCCAAAGCTGTAAAGAAAAGCTGTAAGTTGAGGCGGTAAGTTGTTAAAAAATAGTGCAAAGCTGTAAAAAGAGCTGTACATAAAAGTTGTACAAAAAAACTGAGAGTAAAATTTTTAATAAAAATTTTAGTAACGCTTTTGTGATTGGTAAAAAATTAAAACTATACAAGTGGTACAATTTTAGTTGTGTTCACCAATCAAGGCCTATACTTCTATACTGTGCGTAAGATCAAAACGTTAAGTAAAGAAATCGTTTCACTACAATTATCAACAACAAAAAAAAAACGACTTGTAAAAGGATGCATTTAGTATTTTAAAAGTTTTCGTGCAAAAGATACTTGAACTATAAAGTCTATAGAATGGGTATTTTCAGTATTGCATCCAATTTAAAATTCTAAAAAGAAATCATTTTATGTCTGCGAAAAATTCCAAGACTTTTTAATGCAATGTTTGGTACCGGTAAAGAATAAAGGAGGTAAAAATATGTTGCAAACCCTCTTTTGAGTTCTTTTATTTTCAATCGTCCACTTGCAGACACAATCATTTCGTGGTAGAACGTACCACCACCATAACATTATATAAATAAATAAATATTACAGTAACCAAAAATTAAAATGCCGAATTTATTCATCTGTAAGTTTTCTTTAATTATTGGAATACAATTCTTTGTTGGATTGAAATTGTCTTTAAAAGTCGAAGATGGCAATGATTAAACAAAAAAATTGGCATTGATATTGGGAATTGATTTTGACCAAAGACTTTTCGTATAATTAATCTCTCCACCGTCCCACTACCATAATTAAAGGGGCCGCTGACAATATAGATGCCAATTAATTTAGCTCAAGACGAAATTTTTACTACTACTAATCTATTTTGTAGTAATAGTTTACTCAATAGTCAATACCAGATTGTTTGTAACTTTGTATACTTTTCCTTTTTGTCAAACTTAAATTCTTTGTTTTGGATTCAAATTTAACAAATTACATGTTTAAAATATGTTTAGCATATTACTATCATGATTTTGATATTTTTTTTGATGAATATGTAATATACTCAACTACTATATCAATTTTAGAATAATTACTACATGAAGTGTGTGAAAGGGTTTAAAATAACTACTACATTAGCTTACTACTAAATGTAGACATAATTGTAATATAACTTGACGTAATCTATCTAAATATTAACATAAGTTTGGTATTATGAAACTTGTTGTTTTTATTGTCTGTATAACTAATTGGCATAGAGGAATATTATTGCTGTGTATCTGTATAGAGTTACCAAATATACAGTTATAGCCAAACCTACCTTTCAAAACACCCACAACCATAACTCAAAAAAGACTTAAGAATGATCACTCATAAACGGGACACAACTCATTTCTCTCCCAAACCCTAAAACTCTAATGACCGGCCATGAATAAATAGGTTAGGCAAATGCAGCCATCATGTGACCCTTATCTAATGTCCTTGTTGCTCTATATATCTCAATCATATAAATACAGTTAAAATAAACTGTTTTTCTCTAAGAAGAAACGTTGTTATCGGATCTATTGTTTTGGTAAAATCATATCCAGTTGTCAAAAAGGAACATTTTTATATTTTGTCAAAAGAAAATAACCAATTTTATGAATATGACATTGCGGATTTTAGAATTCAAGTACTTGATATCTCAAATCGCCTATAAATCAGTACGTACATCTCTACGGGGTATACAGAATAGTTAATGTGAAATGAAAGCTCTCATCAAATCAACTGTATAGTGTTACTTGAATATGAGGTATAAATGTACAATTATGATATATGAGACTGATCATAAGTCCTCACATGATATGTATTTATGAGGAATGGCGATATGAGACAAGAAAAAAAAAGAGGAATGGCGAAAAAGATAAGAGAAAAAACAATTTAGCAACATTTATTCTCGTATATAACACAAAAGGGTGGCTCAGCTTTTCCTCTCTTCTCAGTAAAACTTACCCCTTTCTCTCTATTAACTTCTGATATATAAGATGCATAATATGAACACCTAATATGAAAAATAATACTAGCATAATAGAACCGGTAAGTAGAAAACATTAAACATCATATCTATCAACTTTAAGCTGTCCGTCGTGCTTGGAAAATGGAAACATACTAGTTTCTATATACAAAAAATTTGTTTTTATTTGTTGATCATCCTTATAAACGACGTATCAACACAAAATAATTCGCTCTTTGTTATTCAAAACTTCGGGTTTTACCCATATATCCGTTCAAACGGTTTAACAACAATAAGAACAAATACTATTTGAACTTTTGAAGAGTTGAGGATTGGTAAAAATATCATAGTACAGAAGGTGAGAAACAGTCACGAGGGTAGAATGAGAGAGAGAGAGAGAGAGAAAAAGAGGCAATAAATGATTCTGAAGGAATATTTAATAAGAGAGTTCTCTGGTTTTGGCTCTGGCCTTTGCCCTTTGGGGTCAGTCAGACCCAAACAAACACAACACATAAAACAAAAGTAAATTCCTGTCTAAAGCCTTAAAAGAGAGAGAGTAAAGGCATAATTCTTTTTGCCCGTTTCCATATTCATTGCCTTTTGCCAGTCCCCTTGATAGCGAGACTTTTTTTACCTCCTTTAGTTTTGTTACAATAACATAACCAATACCAGCAAAAAAATCATATAAGAAGAAGGGAAACATTCAACTTCTTTATTAAAATCATATCAAAGTTGTACATCAATAACAATGAAAAGCTGTAAAGATTAGCTCAGGAGGGATAGACAAGGTAGGAGAAGATGACTTGAACGAATTAGAGGTAGAGATAGATATCTATTCTATGTGGAGAATAGATAGAATAGAATCTGTAAAATGAGAAAATACTGACACATTTAGAAAGGGATGGGGTCTTACAAGGTCAAGAAAAGGCCTTACAAGGTCAAGAAAAGAGAATAATGCAATGCTATCATATGAATGAAACATAATAATTAAAAAAAAAATGGACGGACTAAAAGCTCAGATAGGATAACACCGGTTGATCAATGAAACTGGAGTTCAGAAGAAAAACCCAATTTCTCAGCACAACCGATCCAATAATCTATATGCTTCACATGGTTTATGTTTCTCTTATCGCCTGCACAAGCACAAGAAAAAAAGAACATGTTACTCTTTACAACAGTAATCGTGTATATATGTGATTCCAAATCTATAACGTAACTGTAAAGACTGCAAAAAGATATTTGACCATATCTAAAAGCATCTATCTTCGTGAGTCAATAGTAGCGAAAGTGTATGGATACAAATATATGTTGGTTTGCATGTACACATTAATAGTGTCTATCAGTCTATATACCTAAACTATATATATACATATAGATACCGAGAAACACATATGTATTAGATAGTTCAGTAACATATCATACATATATCACTGATGAACAAGAAAATTGACTTCTTCGAACTGACAAAACCCTAACTCTTGGCATTGCATATATCAAGGTAGACATATCACCTTGAAGAAACTTTGGCCTTGACCTTTCCATCCATGGGAGCTCTTCTCTCCCTTCCATTTGAGAGAGAAAAATAAAATAAAAACAGAAAGATAGAGAGAGAGAGAGCCTTGAGAAACGGTGGGATGATGAAGAAGGTATCAAGTGAAGGAGAGATTTTAAGGCAAAGTTTATAATCAAAGAAAAGAAAAAAGAGATAAAATACAATAGATGATAACCTTCGTGGGCCGGGGCCCAATTAGACCTTTGGAGGGATCATGACGCTGTCATTTGCCCGAGACAAGCTTTATATGTGAACTTGATGACGTCATCTTTGCGATATGGCATAGACCAATCTGCCCGAACACCTGACCGTTCTGCCCGGAGGTGGTCCTCTTCCTGAGTTAGCAGTTTCTTTTGGTCGTAAGCGAAACCCAAAGTCAAATATTAAAACTCGAAACTGTGTCTCAAGTTTTTTTTGGTCCGAAACATTTTGTTTTGTCAACAGTTTACTCATGTTGAATGTGTTTTTTCCGAAGAACTTATGAATTAAAATTTCGTTGATTACTGATTTTAACCGAACGTTTTTATTTTCCTAGTTCATAATGTAATCTAGCTGGACTACTAGGCATCCTAGCTAAACATAATTATTCACTAATTGGTGAAGAGACTGAGTTTGAGCAAATTAAGAGAATCTTGGTAAATGGAATTCCTCAATTCTAGGGAAAAACATGAAAGTTCAAATTTCAAAATAAATCATGTTTACATTCATTAGTAGTATTTAGTTTTCATAGTACTCCCCTATGTATTAGAATAGATGATGTTTTAAAAAATTATCTTGTATCACAAAGATTGATTTTCTGTATTTTTTATTAATTAATGCTATGAAATTGTAGATTTCAAGATTCATTAATTGAAAATTTAAAATTTTAATGAACTACCATTGGTTAATAGTTATGAGAAATATATTATTTATATATAAAAATATATTTATGACTAAACATTAATTATTTTCTTAATCTATGTGAAAAACTTAAAAAATCATCATTTCTGATACAGTTATAACTTAATATATATATATATATATATATATATATATATTAATGAATGTGTTTTTGTTCCTACTATTTTCAAATTATAATCTTCCTAAAATCAAATTTCTACCTCTGTTAAGAGGTTTCCTTTTCTCTAATACTTATTCAATAGCTCATCAGTTTTCTTTGAAACGAAGTAAGCTGAAGAAGATCGAATCTCTTTTTTAAAAAGAGGTATTTCTAAGTAATCAAAAAGTCTCAGATTTGTGGGGAATAGAAACTTTGTGGGCGTGCGGGAGAATCACAGTCTCCTAAGATATGAAATGGTCAAAATAATGCAAAAAGTATAGTAATGTCAATAGTGTTATTTAATATACTAACCAAATGTTATATTAACTGATATAAGGCCAAAAAGAATCATCTTGACCTGCGTTCTTATATTATTTAGGATAGGAATGGGTAGAGCGGTTAGGTTAGGATAGACAAATCCATTTGCGGATCAAACCGTTTTTTATTTACCATTCATTATATGTAATCCACAATGGTCTACAAAAAACAGAAATAAAACCGCAGTGAACCAACTGCAAACCGCTTTTCCTTACAAATAGAGTTGGATCGCTGCAGTTTGTTGTTCACACTTAAAACAGGACGGTCTGATCCTCAAATGGATTTGTCCACCCCAACCACAGGTACCAATCAGACCCTTAGTCTTTCGTGTTAGTTTAACATACGCATTAGTGCTTTCAGTAAGACAATATATTTATATACTGTATAATTATATAACTCTTTTTGGTAAATACAAAAATAGGACAGGGCTCTTTAATTTCTCAAAAAAGGGTCCCCTACAATAATGACGAGTAAAAAGAATAATAGTAATGATTTTTGTTTTGATTTTTTTTTCTTAGCCCATTTCAATCCGTCCGTTTCTCTTCTGTCCCTTCTCTACGTACTATGTTTCAGAGATCTTTCGTTTAATGCCCAACATTTTTATCAATTTTAGTTTTGGTCCCATAACACATAATCAATAATTTAGTTTCACTGCTAGTGAAAAACTGTGAATGTACATGTTAAAAGCTTTAATTACAATTTCCAAGAAATGCCCTGAATATTCATTAAAATAATTTGACTTTGGGATAGTGGTACTGGTACCTTCTTGCTTCTCCTTCTTCGAAAAGTCATTATTTTTTAAATGTGGTACCTTCTTGCTTCTCCTTCTTTGGGATAGTGGTACTGGTACCTTCTTGCTTCTCCATTTGTCCTTCAAAAAGTCATTGTAAGGCCATCATTATAAGAAGAACACCTTTGTGTTCTAAGCCCAAAAAAATTAGAAAAATAATGAATAGTGGGCTTAGAACTATTTTTTTGATCTTGAATAAGAACTGATTTAAGCCCAGTTCATATTCGACGTGGCTTCACGTGATTGGGCGAGATTTTTTGGAAAAAAAGAAAATATTTCATTTATATAAATATACAATTTAAATAAGTATGCAATTTAAATGTTAATTTATAAGTTTTTATAATTGTAATATGTTTAAGAATATTATATTAATTTATAAGTATACAATTGCTTTTATATAAGTATGCAATTTAAATGTTAATTTATAAGTTTTTATAATTGTAATATGTTTAAGAATATTATATTAATTTATAAGTATACAATTGCTTTTATATAAGTATGCAATTTAAATGTTAATTTATAAGTTTTTATAATTGTAATATGTTTAAGAATATTATATTAATTTATAAGTATACAATTGCTTTTATATAAGTATGCAATTTAAATGTTAATTTATAAGTTTTTATAATTGTAATATGTTTAAGAATATTATATTAATTTATAAGTATACAATTGCTTTTATATAAGTATGCAATTTAAATGTTAATTTATAAGTTTTTATAATTGTAATATGTTTAAGAATATTATATTAATTTATAAGTATACAATTGCTTTTATATAAGTATGCAATTTAAATGTTAATTTATAAGTTTTTATAATTGTAATATGTTTAAGAATATTATATTAATTTATAAGTATACAATTGCTTTTATATAAGTATGCAATTTAAATGTTAATTTATAAGTTTTTATAATTGTAATATGTTTAAGAATATTATATTAATTTATAAGTATACAATTGCTTTTATATAAGTATGCAATTTAAATGTTAATTTATAAGTTTTTATAATTGTAATATGTTTAAGAATATTATATTAATTTATAAGTATACAATTGCTTTTATATAAGTATGCAATTTAAATGTTAATTTATAAGTTTTTATAATTGTAATATGTTTAAGAATATTATATTATTAAATCTTATGATCTTAAACATGTTTTCCCAATAACTAACTTCTTAACAAAAAGATTTAAACTAATGATCTTACATTATCTTCATAATATTTTTACTCTAAAAACACTCAAAACTGTTCCCTATAATAATCCCCTAATTTACAAAGTTCTAAGTATTATTATCAGCCCATTTAAAGTAACGTTTGATATCTAACCTGTCTGTTTATAGTTAGCCAATGCCTATTCTTGGCCCATTTAATTCTTACTCCGCTTCTCATTACCGGCCAAATAAAAATGTACCACAAAATTACTGTATTGACAGAATGACAGTGATGATTTTTTTTTTTTTTGACTGTATGATTTACACAACAAATATGAAAATGTCCCCATCATATGCATTATGAACAAGAGGCTAAGCCTCTTAGGAAGTTAGTTGTATAGTATAAATGGGGAATCTCATTATTGACTTTGCTTCCTAGCTAGGTAGTGTGAGTAAGGCAAATGACATGATAATTTTAGTGGAGTCAACACTTGGCATGTACATCATGGCCATCGCAAACCTTCTAGAGAAACCGACTTCGAAGTAAGGATTAAGCTTTGTTTTATGTCTTTGTCTTTGTAATAAGAAACATATTTGTAATATCACTATTACTTTTCGTAATGTTTAAATTTGAACTTGCATATTATGCATTTTAGTTTCCAATCAAACAAAACAGAAAGAAAATTAAAAAATAAATCATCCTATTACTTATACTAGTGATAGTACACAACTAAAACGATAAAATCTATTAATAAGTTATCAAATGAATTGGTCACAACTCAGAAGTGTACTACATTCAGCTTCCATCCATTACGATCTTGACATAAAACAAAAATAAGAATTGTAAATTCTTATCCTTAATTATGTGGCCACATATACTCTACTTTCCACAATCAACCAACATCCCCTAATACATTCACTTCTTTATATACACATTACATACGCTAGACAAAGGCAAATACCAAGGCAAACAAACAAAATCCTGAGATGAATTTGACTCTTCCAATGAAAAAACTAAATTTTCTGCTGATCATCTCATTATTGCTATTATTATCATTACGTCATCAGGATTATCACATTGAAGCACAAAATTCAGACAAAGTAGTTAACCTTCCTGAACAACCATCGAATCCAAAGGTCTCTCACTTCTCAGGTTATGTCAACGTCAATCCCGAAAATACACGTTCACTCTTCTTTTGGTTCTTCGAAGCCTTGTCTGAATCTCCTTCAACAAGACCGCTAGTTCTCTGGCTTAATGGAGGTAAGTGATCAATTCACTTAATTATATATGATTATAGTTTTTTTTTTACCTATTTATATGGATGATCCTGCTGCAGGTCCAGGTTGTTCCTCTATTGGATATGGAGCAGCATCTGAATTAGGACCTTTTCGTATTGTTGAAAATGGGACAAGCCTTAGTTTCAATCAATACTCTTGGGTCCAAGGTTTTTATCTAGTTCTCGTTACAAAATTTTAGCCGGATAAAATAATATCTTAACAACAAATAATTAAGCTAGTTTTTTTGTATAACTTCACGAATTTTTTTGTTAACAAAAATGCAGAAGCGAATATGTTGTTTTTAGAATCACCAGTTGGAGTAGGGTTTTCGTACACGAACTCATCTTCCGATTTGGACAACCTCAACGACGCTTTCGTTGGTAAGTAAAAGTCCACAAGAAGGTTCTCAACTCTCAAAATTTATTTAAATTAATAAAACATTGGTTATATATACGACTCTAGTGTAAACTTAAATGTGAGAAATTACTTAGAGATATTTTGTAACAGCGGAAGATGCATACAACTTCATGGTTGCTTGGTTTGCAAGGTATCCCCAATATAAGTCTCGTGATTTCTTCATAGCTGGTGAAAGCTATGCCGGTGAGCTTAATTAATTACTCTATATTGTTCTTCTCGAACTGTTGAAATTTCATTCTGAGAAATTCGTAATATCTAGATTGGAATCTATCAACTATGATTAAGCAAAAAGTATAGGATCTTAATTACAAGTACAAACTGAAGCATGAAAATTAATGGGCCTGAAATATTATATGGCATGGTTTATTTACTCTTTAATTTACAGGTCACTACGCACCTCAGCTAGCCGAGATTATATACGATCGGAACAAAATTAAGCCAAAGGACTCCTTCATTAATCTCAAAGGCTTCATCGTACGTATTTTACTATATATTATTAGTCATCGTATAAACTTGCCATGTCTATTAATACGTGCATGGTGATAGTGTAACGTAAATCCAATGCGACCGACTTTTTCTTGGAAAAAAACTTCTAATCAACTCACAATTTAATGTTACATGGATTGTGGATCCCTTGTATATATAAGTAAATGAACACTAAGAGATTAAAAAAAAAAAAAAAAAAAGAACATATAGATTTCAATGTTACTTGTTTCTTTCTGAAAAAGATTTTAAAATTTTAATTATGATTTTCTTTCATAATAATAAAAGTTTGTCAATATAGGTGGGAAATCCATTGACGGACGATGAGTACGATAACAAAGGGATTCTAGAATATGCATGGAGTCATGCCGTGATCTCTGACAATCTATACGACTCTGCAAAACGTAGCTGCGACTTCAAGTCTTCGAATTGGTCAGAACCCTGCAACGTTGCCATGAGCACAGTGTTCACAAAATACAAAGAGATTGATATTTATAACATATATGCTCCCAAGTGCATATCTAATAGCTCATCAGGAGCTTCCTACTTAAGTTCCGGAGCTAATTATAAGTCTCTGGCGGTCAAAGACTGGTTCAAGAGAGTGAGATGGTACGAAGGATACGATCCTTGTTACTCTAATTATGCTGAAAAAAAATTTCAATAGGGTCGATGTTCAATCGTCTCTTCATGCCACTACACGAAATGTAGCAAGATGGAAAGTTTGCAAGTAAGTTTAATGTTTAATGTAGAAATGTAGAATAGATCTGATTTTTCCTAATTATGTATATGAAAAAGGCTGAAATGTTAAGTTCAATATTTTTTCTTTTTACCGTGATTGACAGTGATTCAATATTGCAAACGTACCATTTTACAGTCTCCTCAATGTTGCCTACATACAGTAAGCTCATCAAAGCTGGCCTCAAGATATGGGTTTATAGGTACTCTATACTTTTATCTATAGAATTGGTGTTTATTTCAGAAATATAGAATGAAACAAATAGCCTCTCAGTATACAATATCAATGTCAATGAACTTTTCCTAGCTGATTTATTCCTTTTGTAAATGGAAACAGATCATTTGAGGAAATGTTTGCGAGGCTAATATAAACTAGTCAGTAGTCACCTATATTAGCCGCTTAGTCACCTATATTAAATTATTACCGAAACATAAACATTGTAAGATAGAACAAGGCACAAATAGTGAAGAGAAATCTTTATTCAATATTTCTGCTTAAAGGGATACAATGACTATTACAGAGCTTATATAGGATGGCTACAAAGTAGGAGATTAGGGCACACATCAACACACACACGTCAACATCGGGGAACCAAGGGCATCAAATCTGTTATGGAGAGCGACCTGTTGAGCTGTGCACGCCGTGCGTTTAAGAGTAGGTGGCGTACGGTTTGACTGTGTCAGCGCCTTGTTACCGTTGCAAGATATAGAGGTGGACTTGGTAATGGGCTCGGTAATGTGTATGAAGCCGGGCTCGGTAATGTGTTTAAAGCCCATCTCAGTTGAGGCCTTAAGAGATTCAAAAACAGAAGAGGAGATACCTTCTGTTTGAACTGTAGGGTCTTGGTTAATACATCCCCTCAAATTTGGAGTGGGAGGTAAGACAACACCAAGTTTGTATCGCAGATTAAAGTATGGCTGCTGAGGAAGAGATTTCGTGAAGATGTCAGCAAGTTGATATTCAGCAGGAACATGCTTGACCACCAAAGCTCCCAAGGCCACTCGTTCTCTAACAAAGTGAAAGTCGACATCAAAAGACTTGGAGCGATTGTGCATTGCAGGATTTGCAGTCAAGTAAACAGCAGATAAATTGTCACAATATAGTTCTGGTGTGAGTGGTTGAGAGACACCAGTTTCGTGAAGAAGTAGAGATATCCACTTGAGTTCTGATGCAGCGATAGAGAGAGTCCTGTATTCAGCTTCAGTCGAGGATTTAGATACAGTGGGGTGGCGCATGGCAGACCAACTGATGATGTTTGAGCCAAGGAAGGTGCAGAAACCACCGACAGACCGTCTTGTTTCTTTACAATTAGCCCAGTCACTGTCACTATACGCACGAAGTGTGGATTCAGTGTCAGAGTAAATGTTGAGTCCCATACTAACTGTGCCTTTGAGATATCGCAGGACCCACTTAAGGAGATAAAAATTAGCCATTGAAGGCGAGTGCATTTTCTGGCATACAAGATTCACAGCAAATTGTATATCAGGTCTTGTTAAGGTGAGATACTGAAGCTTGCCAGCTAGGCTTCGAAAATAAGTCGGATCAGCGAAAGGGACCTCCTTTCCACGCACTTTGTCGAGTTGCAGAGGTAAAGGAGTAGGCATTGGAGCGCAATCAGCCATGCCTGCAGCGACTAACAGATCCATAACATACTTTTCCTGATGAAGAAAGAGTCCCTCAGAGTGATAGTGAGCTTGAATGCCCAAAAAATATTGCAGACCTCCCAAATCTTTCATTCTGAATTCCTTGTTGAGATGAGCAAGCAGAGTACTGACGAGTATAAGATTGTTACCAGTCAGAAGCATATCATCAACATAAAGAAGAAGGAACATCATGTCATTTCCTTTGAGATAGGTGAACAACGGAGCATCAGCATAGGTGCATGTGAACCCAAAATCAATAAGGAAAGTGCTGAACTTATCAAGCCAAGCTCGAGGAGCTTGTTTTAGGCCGTAGATTGCCTTGTTGAGCTTACAAATGTAGTATGGCTTGTCTTTGTCCTCAAAACCAGGGGGTTGGTGCATATAAACTGTTTCCTTTAAGTCTCCATGTAAGAAGGCATTCTTAACATCAAGTTGCTTGATGGTCCATTTGTGAATAGTTGCTGTATGCAAGATTGAAAGCACCGTAGCAGTTCTTATCACTGGACTATAAGTTTCCATATAATCAACACCTTCCTCTTGTTCATAACCTTTAGCCACTAATCTCGCTTTTAATCTATTAAGAGATCCATCTGCCTTTAGTTTTGTTTTAAAAACCCATTTGCAACCAAGAGAATTTGGACAGACTTCAGGAGGAACTAAATCAAATGTACCAGTCTCATGAAAAGATTCGACTTCCTCTCCCATTGCATTAGTCCAACCTTCATCTTGGAGAGCGGTTTTCACAGTTTTTGGCTCGGGATAGCTGCTTTTAACTGTGAACAGAGCATATCTGGGATTCGGCTTGACAACACTAGACTTAGCTCTTATAACCATAGGATGAACAGAATCAGTGGTTGGCACAGGGACTGTAGATGTAACCATAGGCTCAGCAAGTACAGCTTCTGTAACCACAGGGACTTCGGTATCGTAGTCATCATCATCATTGTCAGAGTCGTGAGACGAAGAATTTGAGGAGACATCAGTAGACTCCAAAACACTCTCCCCACTAACATTACAAGACTCATGATTCTCTAGACAGACATTAGACCTTTGTGGAACTGAAGCTGTTATTGGAGCTGCAGTAGAGTTTTGAACTGTAGAGTCTTGTGAAGTGAAGCTTCCCTGCCAGGCTGAAAGCAAAGGAGTATCATGTGGAGATAATTTCCTGCTGAAGACATCGACAAAAGGGAATTTAGACTCATCAAACAGTACATATCTGTTGATAAAAACTTTTCCTGATGGTGGATGATAGCAGCGATAATCTTTGTACTTTTCATTGTAACCAATGAAAACACACAAAAGCGATTTAGGATCAAACGTATTGCGAGAGTAGGGACGAAGATATGGGTAGCACGCACAACCAGAGACGCGAATCGATGTATAAACTGGTGGTTTTCCCGTAAGCATCTCATAAGGACTCTTCTTATCAGGCAAAACCGAAGTTGGAAGAAGATTTCCAAAAAACGTCGAGGTAAAGAAAGCTTCGACCCATAAATGATGTGGAAGTTTCTCATGAAACAACATGGATAGACCGAGTTCTATAATATGGCGATGCTTCCTCTCTGCAAGACCGTTTTGCTGCGGAGTCTAATGACACGAAACTAGTTGTTGAATGCCACAGTTACTTAAGTGTACAATGAACTGATTATTCATAAATTCACCCCCTCCATCACACTGAAACATAGCAATTTTCTGCTGAAACTGATTTTCGACCATCTTTTGAAATTGTAAAAACACAGGAAAGCAATCAGATATAAGACGCAGAGGATAGAACCATGTAAACCTTGAATAGTTGTCAATGAAGATTACATAGTAACGAAAACCCTGAGTCAAAACCACTGGAGAAGGTCCCCATAAGTCACAGTGGATACGCTCTAAAGGTCTACTAGAAACAAAAGAAGAGGAAGTAAAAGGGAGTTTACTAATCTTTCCCATCTGACAAGCATCACATAACTGATGACTCATCTTATTAATAACTATGGCCTTATTTCGTGAAAGCTGTTGAAGAACATCTTGATGAGGATGACCTAGCCTCATGTGCCACACCTCATCACTTGTAGCATGTTGTCTTGCAGAGTAACACGCCATGAACCGAGGATTCTTCAACAGATACAGATCCTTACGTTTGGGACCGCTGGTGAGGAGCTGCCTTGTCTGTTTGTCCTTAATAATCACAGCATCAGAATCAAACTCAATTGCACAAGGATAATCAGAAGTGAGTTTTGAAACAGACAATAGTGATTTTGTGATACCAGGACAAACTAAGACATCTCGTAAGGGCAAGTTACCTTGATGAATTGGCAACACATATGAACCGATGTGAGTAATAGGCAAAAAATCACCGTTACCAACAATGACAGAGTCCTCACCGTTGTATGGTTGAGCTGTCTGTAGCTGAGCAGTGGAGTTTGTGATATGAGTTGTAGTTGCAGAGTCAGGATACCACCTAGTTCCAGTTTGAGTGTTAGGACCAGAAACGTGCATTGCAGTGAGTGCTTGTGTCAAGTCTTCAGCCTGATAGGAGTGATCAAAACGTTTGTAACACTTAGCAGCAGAGTGACCATATTTGTTGCAGATCTGACAAGTAGGGCGTGTGTCAGAGTTAAAGGAAGAACCGTGAGAAATCTGTTGATGGAAACCTCTTCCTCGGGTTGAATAACTTCCACAACCTCGATATCCACCAGACTTACCACGAGACTGACCACGACCACGAGTTGAGTATCCTCTATCAGTAGTGAAAGCCAGATGAGGAGATACTGACGAACCAGCATAGCGTTGAATCTTATCATCAAAGTTAGTCAGTTTTATCACAACATCATCGTACGTCAATGGAAAGGTATCCATTTGACTTTCAATAACAGTAGCTATAGACTCATATTCCTGACCTAACCCATGAAGAACTCCAAATTTTTTTTCATTTTCAGGAACAAAGTAGCCAATAGAATGTAGTTGATCACAAATCTGCTTAATAGAGTTGAGATACTCAGCTAAAGGTTTTTCAGCCTTCTCAATAGAGTAAAGACGACGCTGAAGGTCACTTTTCCTAGAGGCAGAGATGTAGTTGTATTTCTTTGCTAGAGAGAACCATACCTTTCCAGAAGTTTGAAGACCATACATAGATCTGAGAGCTTCTTCCGAGAGAGAACCAATCAGCCATCCCATAATCTTCTGGTCATTGTGTATCCAAGTGAGGAAATCCGGATTTGGAGCTTCAGTCTGCGCATCTCCATTTTTGACTGTTCTGGTTGCAGGGGGACACGGAGAGCTGCCAATGACATGACCCAACAACCTCTGATTGTTAAGCCAAGTTTCAAACTGGATTTTCCACAAAAGATAGTTTAAGGAACAGAGTTTTAAAGTAATACAATGAAAAAAACATAAAGCGGAAGAATCAGAGTTATCAGCCATTGGCGACTGAGCTCTGATACCATGTAGGATCAGAAAAGGAGATATCTTCTGTTTGAACTGTACGGTCTTGGTTAATAAACATATGCACGAAATGCACGAGATTCTTGAATGCACGAGAGATTTTTACATCAAACATACATATTTTTATGGGATACTTTATAGTACATTATAAACCACTTTTTACTTTCCTCTCCAAAAATATCACAAGTATTTACAAATTTTATAATACCACACAAAATACGTCAACATTTGGAGAAAAGGTATCTGAATGTTGTCATAGCCTTCTTAAAAAACATTTTTGTGATACTTTTTGAAATATATGGTCGCTTTGGAAACAAATTCATAGTACATATGCCACGAGATTCACGAGGTAACCCGCCGACGATGCTATGATAATTATGATTAATTCACCCACCAAAATGTTGTATTATGTACATGCCTTTTGGATCTAGTCTCGTTATATATATATATATATATATAAGAAAATCTTTGACTGATTAGTTAGCTGTCAAATGAATAAACTACTGATGTAATTGTACATTTTTTTCGTATTTGACAGGTACTGTTTTCCATAATCTCCAAATAGTTTGGACGGTTTAGAAATCGGGAAAACCAATGCTAATTAGTCTATTTGAAAAACAATTTAGTAGATATAACATTATATCTAATTATATAGTGACAACAATACTTATCATCGTGACATCGTCTAACAGTGGAGATGCCGACGGGAGAGTGCCGGTGATCGGAAGTAGGTATTGTGTTGAAGCTTTAGGGCTTCCAGTTAAATCCGATTGGCATTCTTGGTTCCACAATCATCAGGTTAATTAGGGGTTGTTATGAAATTATATATTAATGTGATACTTTAGCCGAATAAGTTTGTATTAGTATAGTTACAAGATTTTGACCCAAAAAAAAAAAGTATAGAACAAGATTTTTTTTCTTTTCTTTTTGGTATAATGTGAAGGTGGGAGGGAGGAAAACGGAGTATGAAGGAGGGTTAACGTTCGTAACGGTGAGAGGAGCTGGACACTTGGTTCCTCTCAATAAACCTGAAGAAGCTCTCGCTCTTTTCCGGTCCTTCCTTAACGGCCAAGAACTTCCCTCACGCCCCTAGACAACATCATCACTATACAGTATCATATTGTACTCTCTCTTCTTTTTTTCCCGATGAGTATATAAAAAAAATACATTCATACATAATAAATCCATGTCACATAATAGAACATGTTTCTTCTCACTGTATCTACCAAACCATGTTACAAATTAACAATAATAATGACTTACGCGTTGTGTGAATGCCTTCGTCAACGTAGAGAAGAAAGTGGTTGTGTTGTTGTTGTCATAGAAGCAAGAGGGAGAACAACAACTTAAGTAATTATGTTCAAAGTTTAGTCCAAATCCAGTAAGATTAGTTGTAGATGCAAATACTTATCTTTTTTTTTGTGTTCAGAATTCTTTAATTAGTTTGACTCTCTGTGATTACAAAATAAATGGCCTAGTTTTAACAGTACGAAATTTCATCTGGCATGTTTCAAAATTATAAAAACTATAGGGATCAAAGTGAAATTATTATAAAACGTTTTCTTATCCAAAAACCCAAAACGTCTCTTTGCTCTTCTTCTGCTAAAACCCTTCCCTTCTTCTTCTTTCTTCGTCTTCTTCACTCGTGCTTACTCACTCCAATGGAGTCACTCCTGCACGCGTCTTCGTCTCTAGTGTCTCTTAGACCCAGAATCGACGGTCGAGATTCATTCATCAACCCGTCGCGCCGCGTGTGTCTTAATCCTAATCTCGGCCGCAGAGGATCTAAACCTCTTTCTTTGGTCGTAGCGGCGAAGAAGAAGAAAAGCAAGAAAGATGACAATCATGGCTTTTCAGCTAAACCTGAAGAAGCCACTGGTCCTTTCCCTGAATCCATTCTTCTCAAAGAGGTAAGCTTTTTTCGATTTTTGTTCGAATATTTTTTGATGGACTTTACTGGTTAAAATCTGAGAATTGATGGAATTGGGGATAAAGTTAGTAGCTTTTATTGTTTCTGTGTTCATCATTGATGATGAATTTGTGTTATTGTGGATTTGATTTGCAGAAGAGGATGGATGAAGAAGGTGACTTACTTCCCGAGTTTGCTGATGCTGAAGAAAGTGAGTGATTATTTTATATGCTTAGTGTTGGTTTTAGTTTTCAGTATGATTTTTTTGGTTGTTATAAATTTGATTGTTTCTTCTCTCGTTAACACAGAGGAGCTATATGAGTTTTTGGATCTTCAGCTTCAGAGTGACTTGAATGAGGAAAGGAGTAAGTTTTTGATTTTACCTTTACTGTTCTCAAACGATGAAATGTGGTGACGCGTTATCTAGTAGAAGCTGGCTCCATGTTGACCTGTTAGTTATGCCATGATCTAAACTCATTAGCTTAGCTTTAACTTAGGAGAGGAATTTGGAATTATGCAATATGTTTTTCTCTAGATGGTCGGGAGCTTACCCTGGAATATGATCAAACCCTCTTGACACATTGCATAGAGAGAAAAAATGGATTATGTTCATTGATTTGATATGACTCTGTTAATGATGTATAAGCTATGTGTGTGCAGTGAGGCACTATGAGGTGGTTTACTTGATCCATGAAAAACATGCTGAGGAGGTCGAAAGCATCAACCAAAAAGTACAAGGTGAAAAGCTTTTTCCTTTCTTATGTTCTGTTGTTGTGCTCACTAGATTTCAATGCAAGACTGATGCCTAAGTTTTTTTTAGTTATTGCGGTAGTATTTAGTTAAGTTTGTTGATTGGTATTCAGAATTTCTGAAGGAGAAGAAGGGGAAAATTTGGAGGTTTAGTGATTGGGGAATGCGTAGACTGGCATACAAAATACAGAAGGCAGAGAATGCTCACTATATATTGATGAACTTTGAGATAGAGGCGAAATACTTGAACGAATTCAAGGGATTGTTAGATAGTGATGAGAGGGTGATTAGGCATCTCGTGATGAAACGTGATGAGGCCATCACCGAAGACTGTCCTCCACCTCCTGAGTTTCACTCTGTTCGTTCAGGTAATGAATTTTATGATGATGATGATGAAGAGGAAGAGTTTGAGGAAGGTGAAATTGAAGGTGAAGATGGGGAAGAAGATGGTGATAATATAGAGTACAAAGTAGATGATGATGGTAATGTTGTTATGGTTTTGTATGAAGATGAAGAAGAAGGAGAAGAAGAAGATGGGGCTAGTGAACCAGAAGGACAGGCCAAGTCAAAAAACGGCAGAAGAGAAACCCGGAGAACAGTTAACGTAGGAGGATAGAGCTGTCTGTAATACTTTTAATTTGAGGTCATGTTTTGGATACTAGATCACATATATAATTGAAGTTGTTTGTTTTACTCATAACAGCATCATATTCATAAGTTAAGAAACCAAATTCTTCCAACTTTATAAAGAAGCGTAGAACAACACTTAATTTGTTTGCAGCTGTCTCAGGGAACATAAAGAAACAACAATCCATTAAGCTCTAAAACAACACTACCACTAAATTAAAAAAACTACATCAACCCAACAGATGATTCAAACACTGTGAATTTTTGAATCCATCTCCGACTTCTTTTTTCTTGGATTTGATGAGGTCAGTTCGAAAGTTAAAACTAACGTTTAGAAGGCCTAATGTCATCACCAGTGACATCTCCTAGCTCACCACTGTGCTCCTTAGCAATCCTCTTCCTCTTGGGCAGAGGCTCAGATTTGCCAGCACTCAAGCTGATGTCCTCATCAACATCATCTTCTTCAATCTCTTCATCAACGTCCTCTTCCACGACATTCTCCTCAGGCTCAAAATCACTTGCGTCATCCTCATCTTCAACCTCAACAACTGGCCTCACTAAGTACTCTGTTCCAAGATCCTCCTCCTCCTCCTCCTCCTGCACAGTTTGAATGTAGTATAAGTAGACAACACATCACATGGTCTATTATAAGATTGGGGACGAGCACCCAAAAGGAGAAGCTGAAATGGACCAAAGTTATTAGGTTTGACTTCAAAAAGAGATAAGGTCAAAACTTCATTTTTGTTTTCTACTAGAACAAAGACTAAAAAAACCCTAAAAAATCTGATTCGGGATAAGTATAAACCCTACTGTACCTTGTATCAAAGGACAATTTTATAGCAATTGAGACACATGCGAAGAAGATTAAGAGTCCGAATTAGAGATAAAGAGACCGCAGAAAAACCCTAGATCTAGAAAAAAAAAATATAGATTCAAACCTCTTCTTCATCGTCGTCGTCTTCCTCATCATCATCATCGTCTTCGTCTTCGTCTTCAGCTTCATTGTCTTCATCGTCGTCTGCGGTTACTTTTCCTCCTCCGTCTTTGGTTTCCTCGACTTCACTGTCGTCGTCGTCGTCGTCGCTTAGAACCTGAATCACAGGTTGCTCCGCCTTGTTTTCCTTATCATCTTCAACAGGCGCCATCTTCCCACCAAACAAGCAGAGATTTTTTTTTTTCGGTCCAGTAGAGAGAGACTGAGAGAGAGAGCAGAAGAAGCAGAAGCTTCCGAACCAGCATTTAGCTGTAGAACACTCAAAATTCAATCGTAGCCGTTCAATCTGAAACACTACAAGGATTGATGAGATGGCATCACATCGAACGGTCATTTGCACACGTGCGATATGTGCCAGTATTTTTGGGCCTTATACACAGTTGTTTGGGTTCTACCTTAATGGGCTAGATGTGAGCCCCATTGATGTAACTATTTTTTGTCTAACTTATTTATTTATTTTTTTATCTTTTTTTTTTTGTGCAAATTGTCTAACTTATTTAAATTACATTTTATCACCTCATATCTTGCTATAAATATTATTTTTCGTTATCAAATGGTAGTATTTTCTCAAATGGAGTTGAAATAATTATGGAAGAAGAGGTTAAATTCTACGTGTTAAAAAAAAAATTGACATCTTATAAAAAAAAAATTAAGGTAAGGAAGTAATTACGGAGACTTTGCATATTTGATAGATAGAAATACGGAAGCTAAAAAAAAATTATTCCATTTAAATTCTACGTGTTAAAAAAAAAAATTGACATCTTATAAAAAAAAATTAAGGTAAGGAAGTAATTACGGAGACTGCACATATTTGATAGATAGAAATACGGAAGCTAAAAAAAAATTATTCCATTTATAAAGAATTTAGTCTTTAAAACAATTTAATTAGTAGATATCGCTTTGATAATATCGGTAGTCATATCAGCGATATCATGGACGGCTTTGTTACGTCCGGTTAAAGGCGATTTCCTGGCGAACTGATCCTCACAATAACCCGGCTTCGACACAACCTCGTTCATTTCAGACATAGCTTCAGAATATTTTTTTGCCTTTAGATCAGCCACCACCGCAGGTAAAAACCTATCAATGGCCGCACCGTACTCCTCAATGCAAGTTCCGTATCTCTCAAAGTCTTCACGGAGACTGATTTTTCTTAGGACGGAGATAAGATATTGTTGCATCTCCTTGACTTTCTTTGTCGTCGCATCGACAGCAATCCACGCGAATTCTTTTCATGGTTCAAAAAAATAAACATATAAATATATATATATATATATATATATATATATGTTTTAGTTACATAACATTGCAATATATCATGTATATATAATGACAAAAGCTTAAAAACAGGAAAACCATTTCAAGTATATATCATGTATATACTTCATGATTTTTGAAGTTTTTCGTAAGACAGTATAAATCAAGTTTGTCGATAAAGAGTTTCTCTATAAGAAAATAAAAAGCCAAAGAATGATATTTGTTAATGTTACCTTGGACATCTGAGGTTCTGCTTCTAGGATCAAGATTTAGAGTAGAGATGCATAGTGCTTGATAACGGGTTTTTTTGCAGAGTTGCTGTTCAGCGACAGATACCGATACCGGATTAGACTGAATTGCTTGAGAGAAAGCTACTTGGATAAACACGAGGAAAACAGCAAATAATTTCATGAAATTATTCATTTTTTAATCTGTGTTTTGATTGCTACAAACGAACTGTTAGTGAATCGTTTCTAGTTTCAAGGTTGACTTCATGGGGTCAGAAGACATATATATTTTGTTTGAGCAGACGAAAGAAAGTTTTTTAGTCTTCAGACTACCATAAATAGGTATGGAAATATTCTCTCTTCTGGTCAATAATATTAACCTTTTTTGTTGACGAAAAGGGCAACTGATCTGTTCTTATACCATTCATTCTTCCATCCTAAATTGAATGTGTTTGACTAGAAAATTAATAATAAAAATGAACCATTGCTTCTATGTGAAGCGTTACATTCTTTTTATCATTTCATGTGTCCGACGACAAAATTTATCATTTTCTGTGTCGGACGACAAAATATATGAAGCGTTACATTCTTTTTTTTTCTGAAGATATGAGGTCTTGCTCCTAGGGTCAAGATTGAGAGTAGTGCCACAGATGCTTGGGTAAGGGTTAGTTTTGCAAATTACTTGCATGAGCTTAGAGGTCTCCTAAAAGACCGAATTCGTTGAAACTTGAAACAAAGCTATTTTGGATTTGAACAAGCACGACAAATTAGAGAATAATTTCATGGACTAATTCATTTTGTTATTTGATATCAATGATAGTGAAATTTATTAGAATACTTGAATATACATAATTTAGGTCATCTCCATCAAAGATCCTTAAAGATATCTTAGGAGTTTCTTAAGTCAAAAAAAAAAAAAAAAAAATCAAAACTGCCAAATATACTTGGCATCAGCGCTTACATAAGTGACTTTAGGATCCTTTAGAACCGACGACGTGTCAGCATATTGTTGGCTATATTTTTTGACAAAAGAATTTTTTTTTTTTACCCTATCTCCTTCTCATCTCTCTCGTCTTTTTCCGAGGACAAACTGTTTTGAAGCGGAGGAGAAAGTCTGAGTAGGAAATGGCTCTGAAGTTTCTGAACGAGAAATCTGTGAACAAGGGTGATGCTTCTGCTGTTGTTAAGTTGTAGAGCGCTATCAAATTCAATGGCAAAGGTGTGTCCGACTTTTTTTTTCTGATCTCGGTTTTGATGAGTTTGATGGATTTGTTTGTGTTGGATCGTGTTTGGATGGGGTTATTGTTAGATGAAATAGGTTATTTTTCAAGTTACAGCCTCATGATCCATTGAATTGAGCCTAAGAAATTAGGAGTTGAAGTAATTGATGAATAGAGTGTGAAATTGGGATGAATATTTGTCTCTGAGTCAATCAAAGTTTAATCGGTTACACTAGCTGGCTTAGAGGTACTTGGATTTGTTGGGTCTCTTGAGCTCGGAACCAGTTGGATTGGTTTGATAGATATGGGAAATAAGTTTTGGATTATGTTATGTGCTAAAGGGTGTAACTCATTGGGGTCTAATTCTAATGTGCAGGTCATTTGAACCACTCTTATCAAGCTGAAGGTGCTGATGTGCAAGGATCAGGATGGGTGGTCAGTTAGTCTAATATCACCTTTTAAATTTCATTGGCTCACATTGTTGAACGTAGTGCTTTTCACTTCTAACCATGATCATTGATTTTCTTGTATCTGTTGATTGAAACAGTGGTTCGGTCTAGACAAAGAACTGAAGAAGCTTGTGGTTGACACAACTGCCAATCAAGTAAATTATCTATGATCTATAATGCGATATCTTTACATTGGTGTGAAGTGATTGGTTTTGTTAACCTTTGAACGACATTGTTTGCTTTGGGCTCCAAAATACCTACCAAAGTTGTACCACCACCGAGTACTGGTAAGTCTGAATGTTGCTGTGATGTCCGGTTTCCGTTTGGTTTGGTGTCCTTTGGAAAGAATTGATCATCGAGGACATGAGTGGTCTTGATCACTTGTGTTTTGGGGATTTGCTGGCCTTAGCCAACACTGCATCACTCTGTTTCTCCGGTCAGATCCCAAAACCTACAAGTAAGAGAGGACTTTTGATTCTGATTGAATTAGAAATGAAATTGCTTAGTCAAATATGAAAGATGGACTGAGAGATAGCTACTTGTCTCTGGTTATGTATTTTAATATTGGCACAAATCAATATTAAAATTAATCATTTAGTAATCTATTTTTAATATGCTTTTATGTAATGTTTGTTTAAACTTTTATTGAATGCAATATTTGTAAGTTTTTCAAAAGTATACAAGTCTTATGAATTTAAACAAAATACCATAATAATTTACAATATATATATATATATATATATATATATATTTATTTTAAGAAACTCAAATTTAACAATCTTCAATGGACCCATGAAATATTAAAGTTTCTTAAGAAGTTTTTAATTTCATTTTTTTCCAAAATTAAGAATAAGATATGTTTTAAGATACTTTGTTTAAATTCTTTGATGGCAATGCCCTAATAAGGTTGCAGTTTTAATAGGATCAGAAGCTCTTTAGTTTTTATTTTTAGATAGACTATAGTAAGAGATATGTTTACCCTATTATAATTTTCTTTAAAACGACTATTTCAGCTCTAATTTTAATCGAATCCTAATCAAAAAAAATAAAAACCTGAGTTCGGTTTAGTATCTTCCGTTGGGTTTATTGTCGCAGGCCTATCGCATACCATGTGATATCTTATTTATGACCATTTCCACAATTATTCAAATTGGCAACCACTTAATGCATATTCAAATCAAAGCATTTAAACTATATTTTAAAGATCTAATAATATTTAATTCCGAAAAATAGAGTCACTATTCCGAAAAAGATGACAATGTAATGCATAATTGTGGATGGTAATTATGAACTACCGAAAAGGGATTTTGTGTATAACATAGAATATTTGGTATCCTATATGACGAGGTTTTGAGGTAAAAATATATATATATATATATGACGAGGTTTTATAATTTATAATGTGGATTAAATTTATATGGTTAAAGTCTCTTTGTTGATAAAAATGGAAGTACATTTTTTATTTGAACATTGATAATTCGCTAAAAGATACTAAAAATACTAAATCGAACAATACTAATTTTTTTTTTTTTTTGTCAAACTGCTTTCTAAAAATTTATTAGTAGTTATTCACTAGTAAATCGAACAATACTAAAAATGTATTAATAATTCGCAAAAAGATATTTGATGATGACATGATGTCAGCAGTCATATCAGCGATATCATGGACAGCTTTGTTACGTCCGGTCAACAGCGAACTCCCGGCAAACTGCGCCTGACAATTATCTATAGCCAACACAACGTTCTTCATATCAGATTTCGCAACAGAAAACTCCCCAGTCTTAAGATCAGCCAATGAGTCAATGACGCGGGTAAAAACCTACGAGCGGCCGAACCGTACTCATCAATGCAAGTTTTGTACTTCTTCAAGTCTTCACGGTCTTTGATGTTTTTAGAGCTGGAGATGAGATAATCTAACACCTCCTGGACTTTTTTTGAAGTCGCATCGATAGATATGGAAGCAAGCCCTTGTTTGAAAAAAAAAACGATTAGTGAATATAATTTATTATTTTAATATTTTAGCATAACTTTTTATCATGACTAAATTTAATTTTACTCATTTTTACATCTTGGATTATTTATTGTTTAGTTAGCCTAAAAAAATGTTAATAGACTATTTTTATGGGAAAAGAAAAAAACAATACTATTTGATCAGCTCACCTCGTATATTAGAGTTCTTGCTTCTAGGGTCCAGATTGAGAGTAGATACGCAGAGGCTTGGATAAATGTTACTTTTGCAGAGTACTTGTACGTGCTGAGGTACCGTATCAGATCGAACTAGTTGAGACAAGGCTATTTGAATGTGAATAAACAAGAAAAATATACAGAATAATTTCATGGAATTCTTCATTTTGTGAATGGGAGTGTCTTGAAAGCTAATAGAAAACCTTAGTGAAATATATCGTTTTAAGTGTTTAAGTTGGCTACTTATAGGGTCAGAAGCTCTTTAGTTTATATTTATGACAAGATTAAAAAAAATTATATATTTTTTAGACTAGTACATATATATAATGTAGTATGGAAATTAAAAAATTTGAGAAACTTATTAATTAGATTACACATTTTTTTATTTGTGTACACGTAATTTTTTTTAGATACAGTATGTTTTAAAGACACATGATATGCATTTTTTTTTTTTAAACAACATTTTATGGTTATTTAAATATTCATATTTATCATTTATGCATTGCTTGTCTTTTAAAACTTTGTAAAATAAAATAAAAAAACTTGTAACATATTTAGGAAATTATTGATTTACATGAGTAAGTTTCAAGATAAATAAAAGCACACAAGCCATTAATCTCTTTTGGTCAAAATGTAGACCAAGCCATTAGCATTTGAATATAATAGCTTCTATTGTCTTTCTTATTGTGATCGAATGTGTTTGACTGGATAAACATAGGTATGACTAAATGTAAAACAAATAACATATTACATAACTTATCAACCTTGATTCATGGTTATAGATTGTTTCACATCCAGTGCCTATATCCTACATTGTAATCTTTTTAATTAAAAGATTTTCATTATAACAAATATTGTCTGATCGGAATTTACAGTGATTTCTTTAATTGTATTCCGAATTTGAAATCATACAGTCTGGTACAATGGATGTTGTCAGACAATACTTAAAATTTATATGCAAGAAATCTATCACCACAGGGCATCATATGCTACATTAATTTGTTTATCACCATAGATATCCATAAAACTATTTCCCTTCCCCGTAACTTGAAATTAAGCAACCATTCAATGCATATCAGTCAGAGCAACTCGTAAATTGGTAATTTAGTCAGAGGGATTATCCCCGGACTTAGAGGTTAATTAATGACCTAAGGCCATGAATGTTTACAAATTTTTCAATAGTTTTTTATTTTTGGATTTTGGGGTTGTAGAGTATATATATATACTCTATATTATAAGTAATGAATGACTAATCGTTGTCAAAAAAAAAAAAAAAAAAAAAAAANGACTAATCTATCCTTTACTTATAGGGAATAGTTTTTAGTTTTTTTTTTAAGTCAAATTACATTAGAAAGAAAAAAACTAATGAACGATAGATTTTAGATTTTCATTAAAAATTGACAAAAACCATCAAAATCTAGATTTTCTATTTTTTAGGAAAATCACTTAAAATCTTGATTGGCTATAAAGTAAATATTTGGAAAAAATTAAAACCAAAATCAACTTCAAATTCAATAACCATTCAAAGCCTAAAATCTATGTATAGAGATAACACGTCAATGAATATGCATTTAATAAGTTGTTAAATGTATCGATGCAACGAACAAAAAAGGAAAAGAAAACGTTTTATAGCACAATAGTTAGTCACACCTACAAACACATATAAATACACACGCCTTGGAATGCATATTAGTCATCTTAATATATTCCGATTAGTCGTAATCGAAAAAGAGAACAGATGAAAATGTTTAGGGTGATAATGATGATGGTTATGGCAATGGTGGTGGGAGTTGCGTTGGGTAATATCGTAGATACGACATGCAAACAGACACCTGACTACACTCTCTGTCTCTCTCTCCTCCGCTCTGATCCACGTAGCTCCTCCGCCGACACCGTCGGTCTCGGTCTTATCCTCGTCGACAAAATCAAGGTATATACCTCTCTCTTAATTATAAAAAAATCTCAATTTTGAATAAGACATTAAAGTGTCTAGTCACGGGGGTTTGGTTTTGTAACTTTTTAAAGTCAAAAGGCAGTTTTGTCCCAAAAGAAAAAAGTAAATCTTCTAGTATTAAAATGTAAATGCATTTTTTGTTTTGTTTTGGGAATCTACGTAGGCGCTTGGGACGGAAACGCTCGGGCAGATCAACGCGGCGTACAAAACCAAACCGATGCTTAAACGTGCATTGGACGAATGTAATCTGAGATACAAAACGATCGTAGACGTTGACGTCCACACTGCCATCACAGCTATCAATGGAAACCCTAAGTTCGCCGAAGGTGCCGTTGTCGACGCTGGTGTTGAAGCCTCCGTTTGCGCAGGAGGGTTTCCAAAAGGCCAATCGCCGTTAACCGGTTTGACTCAGAGAATGAACAAGATCTGCGATGTGACCAGAGCCATCATCCGAATGTTGCTCTAGTATTTTACATCTAAAATTTAACATAATGTAAAATAATAATAAAGCTCGTAATCATGCTTGGTTAATTGATTAATTATAGTGAAACGATGCACCGTTACTAATGCTAAACCGGTACTAGCTAGCTATAAGAACCGGCTATACAAATAAAATTCGGCACGAAGTTTCTAGAACCGAATCACTGGATATATAAAAACATTCACGAGCCAGATATCGACTGACGAGAGAAGACAGCCCCCACAATATTAATTACCTTAAGGTATTTTAAAATTGTTTGGTCGACGTTGGGTATAGTGTGTGGACTCATTATATAGTGGTATTTTTTTGTCGTATATGTGACCGACTACTAAAGTACTCATACATCAAATTAAAACCACACATACCCTTCGTCTTTCTTTTGTTATAGTGCCAACAACCACATGTAACCAAAAGGATAAAGTGTAACAAACAAAAACTAAAAGACCATACACTATCCATGTACTGTATAATAAAAATTAGGTAGTATGATTCAATCAATACACCTACAATAATACTCAAATTGAAGTTTATACTCTAAAATACGCAGAACAAACTTATACATTGTAAGACATCTATCAAACCAAAATAAAGTTTGTTGATCATCACGAAGCTTCGTTCACGGGTGGGATTATAATAACCACGTACACCTAATTAATCATTAACCTAGTTAACATCGATATATACCAAAATTCCTATGTGACGACACGTAAAAAACATCTTGTCTTGGTGATTAAAAGAACAAAATAAACATTCACTAACATGTAACAACTTTAAACAGCGATTACTATATATATAAGTCTAGAAACAGAGCTAGCAGTAGTAGTATACTCACAAAACCACAAGTCTTTAATTTATTGCATATCATCAACTTCTCAAAAATTTCACTATCTTGCGATCATGAAAGGATCCTCCAGTACCGTCACATCATTACCGTGTCTCTCCCTCTTTCTCCTCCTGCTTCTGCCGTCGGTATCCTCCGACGATCTTATAGACAAAATATGCCAAGCAACGCCGTTCAGCGACCTATGTGAAGCCTCTCTCCGTCCACTATCTCCCTCACCTTCCGATCCCATATCTTTAGCCGCAGCTATGGCCAGCGTCGTTCTCGGTAACATGACCGATACACTAGGATACATCCAAACGCTGATCAGACATACTCACGATCCTGCGGCAGAGCGTGCGCTTGCTCAGTGCGCAGAGCTGTACAGGCCGGTGGTCAAGTTTAATATTCCTCAGGCGATGGAAACAATGCGGCGCGGCAAGTTCGGATTGGCCATATATGTCCTAGGAGACGCCGAGAAACAGACTGATTCTTGCCAGAAAGGGATCACAAACGCCGGCGCCGACGATGAGAGCTCGGTGGCCCTTACGGCTAGAAACAAGCTGGTTAAGAATCTTTGTGACGTGGCGATGTCTGTGATTAAGTCTCTAATGAATGGACTTTAAGAATCTTTGTTAGTTCATTATTCTATATATATATATATATTTGTAATTACTTACACGAACCACCAAATTTCTATTATAAATTTGAAAGAGTTATTAAACTATTGAATCACATACCTATCAACTACAAATTGATATTTGTGAAAGTTGAAAGCAAAGCAAGTTTAATTGTCAAGAGCAAGTATATATTGATGAATGTGGTCCGTTCTCTCTTTCCCTACTAAATTCATCATTTTTCTGAAAGCAGAATTGGTTTTGTATGACTATTGTTTTCCGGCTAGCCAAAAAGAAGAA
>NC_025703.1:8415088-8447032 GCF_000633955.1 Camelina sativa | reverse complement strand
CTAAATCCATATATCATTAGTTCATAAATTAGTACATGTTTATTAAAGGATGTGAATATGATACATTTTTTTTTTTAATTCTTGCGCAATTCCATTCCATTATATTCTAGGTAACAGTTTGAAGTTTCCAAATGAAATCAATAATCATAGAGGAAATCATAAGGCATGGAGGTGTCTGATTGGTAGGGAGCTCTACACATCCCACTTACAGACAACATTAATTTCAATCGGTCCATTTCCTAAACAATACCGTGGCCCCATGAATCTGACTTGTTACACAAACGCACCCTTACCGTCGTCTATTAACACGTTTATTATCCTTTCATTGTGATATAAATTTATCTCTTCTGCCGTCAACAATTCACACTAGTCATTTTTATATTTTTAAATCTTTATACTTTACCGTTACCCATCATGAACTTTTTTGAAAAATAAATAAGTTTAAATAAGTATATATTGAGTTTTGTGCCCAAATAAATCTTGAATCTTGAAACGTTTTCTTTAAATCCTATACAAGGAGAAACTATGTAAAGAGAGAGACACGTGCAGGTGATCTTTTTGGGTTGACGAAGACCAGACGGTTCAGGTTCTGAGTTCTGACTGCCAGACAGTTAGTTGAGTCGGCAACTCCGTAAAAGGTTTAGGGCCCGTACGTGGTCAACGGATATTAATCTATTGGGCCGAAAAGCCCGTTTTCCACGTAATGTTGGTAAAAAAAAATTCGACCAGCCTACTACGTTGTACTTGCCTACTAGTACTTGGGTGTGACACAATCACATGATACCACGAGTACAACCACTAAATTTTATGTGTTGGTCTGAAAGTTATACAACTATGATGTTTCTTTATTCCTTCAAACCATTCTTCAATCCGTGCATGTTATTTATCACTTGAGCTATCAGCTATGCGCCTATGCCTATACTAATTCTTTTGTGTTGTTCCAGTTTTATTAGACGTCTCCAAAATATTTTATAGTAAAAGTGGAAGGAACCAATAAGTGGGATAAAGAAGGTACATATGATTAGTACAAAGTGCTATTATAAGTAAAGTAAATGGTGCATGGTACAATCTATATATATGCCAATGCATATGATTTCTAATAATGGAAAGTGTAACCACATCGTCTCTCTTCAATATCAAAAGAAGAGTGATTTACACAATATACAAGATGTATATGTGACGACAAAACATCGATCACTTTATTGTTGTATGTTCCTATATCATGTAAAAATAAGCAATAAGAATGATNGTACCGTCACATCATTACCGTGTCTCTCCCTCTTTCTCCTCCTGCTTCTGCCGTCGGTATCCTCCGACGATCTTATAGACAAAATATGCCAAGCAACGCCGTTCAGCGACCTATGTGAAGCCTCTCTCCGTCCACTATCTCCCTCACCTTCCGATCCCATATCTTTAGCCGCAGCTATGGCCAGCGTCGTTCTCGGTAACATGACCGATACACTAGGATACATCCAAACGCTGATCAGACATACTCACGATCCTGCGGCAGAGCGTGCGCTTGCTCAGTGCGCAGAGCTGTACAGGCCGGTGGTCAAGTTTAATATTCCTCAGGCGATGGAAACAATGCGGCGCGGCAAGTTCGGATTGGCCATATATGTCCTAGGAGACGCCGAGAAACAGACTGATTCTTGCCAGAAAGGGATCACAAACGCCGGCGCCGACGACGAGAGCTCGGTGGCCCTTACGGCTAGAAACAAGCTGGTTAAGAATCTTTGTGACGTGGCGATGTCTGTGATTAAGTCTCTAATGAATGGACTTTAAGAATCTTTGTTAGTTCATTATTCTATATATATATATATATTTGTAATTACTTACACGAACCACCAAATTTCTATTATAAATTTGAAAGAGTTATTAAACTATTGAATCACATACCTATCAACTACAAATTGATATTTGTGAAAGTTGAAAGCAAAGCAAGTTTAATTGTCAAGAGCAAGTATATATTGATGAATGTGGTCCGTTCTCTCTTTCCCTACTAAATTCATCATTTTTCTGAAAGCAGAATTGGTTTTGTATGACTATTGTTTTCCGGCTAGCCAAAAAGAAGAATAGTCTACTACTACTACAACTCACACATGTACAGTATCGAAGTTAAACATAGAATAAGATATGAAAATACCATTAGATGTTTTGTTGACGTTCAGACTAACGATTTACAAATTACTATCTTTAGGTTAAAGTTTCACTTTAATTCAGTTGAGGAGTAATAGAGTGAGTGAGACTAAACGGATTTAGGAGTTAATGGGCCTTAATTAAAGGGCCTACGAAGCATCCGCAGACAGCAACGAAACAGAAATAATAGACGTTTGAAATACACACACACACAAACACACGTGAAATCACATGTTCAAGTAATTTTGGCACAGCATTAATAGTGGTGTCTCTCTACTATTACCTCAGTGGACTGTTTAGATACAGCCACATGGATTCTGTTCCCAAATATATACATTTTGTTATTTTTAATACTAATGTAATTGATTTCAAATTTTCTACTCCAACGCAACCATCGTTAACATGTGATCTACATTATTAAAAAAATAAAACTATACCAATAATGTTGAACTCATATTTCTTTTTATGTTTTGATTTCGTCAAAATCTGGATACTATTTTGCAACAAATCTACTAAAATGATCTCAGTTTTGTATTATAATCCTATATACAATAAGAGATATAACTGAATAACATAACACTGATTTTATTATTATTAGTAACCTTATAGTTCTCTCTCAGTTTATTCAAGAAAACGACACAAAACTAATCTTTACCCACATCGAATAATTAATCATCACAGCCGCTGAGAAAGCAGCCGATTCTATTTTTTCCCCCAAAAAATTATCGGTATGATATATGAGTACATGGTTCACCGACAATCTAAACCGATAAATGGTTTGATCAAACCAGTATATGGGACTTTCCAATCCTAAAACCTTTTTGTTGCGGTTCACTGCGAACTCTTCTTTTCATTCTCCAAACCGGAAACCGGTTTTAGTAAACTACGAGGATATCTGTGTGCTAAAGCCGGTCCGGTATAACCTCCATCCGGTTCACTCGCCGACGGATTACCCGCATATTGAACCGAAACAAACCCACCGTTGGCTTTTCCGGCGTCTACTAAGTGAGGTTTCCCGGCTGCTCTCGGTGACAATCCTGAAAATTTCAACAAATTTAAGGTTAACCAAAATTGATAATCTCCAAAACGCAATCGCAATTGTTAAACCAAATCATACCTTGGAAAACGAGTACGAAGCAGAAAATAGCGGTGAAAAGAGTGGCCAATACATTGCCGAGAGAAGAAGCCGCAGACGCAGCTTTGGCCGCTCTCGATTTCTTCAACGCTCTCATGCGTTCGATCCTAGCGCGTTTCAGCATCGCCAATTCAGCGATCTCTCTGATAAGTTTCTGATCCGCTGCGTCAAGAGACGGTCCACGCGGCGGCCGCGGGGGCTTGGACGCGGATTTCTTGCGTTTCTCCTTGCGATCACTCCTCCCCCATCCCGGTTTACTGATCCCACATTGAACCGGACTTGCATCATTCTCTAACGAACCGACGACAGATTCTTCTCCGGTTTTAACCGGTTTGTTATCCGGAGACATGGGCTTCTCCGGTGATTTTGTATAAACATTGTCGCAATCAACCATCCCTTTCTCGAGATCAACATCGAATTCAAGACTCATTCCCATTATCTCAACCAGATTAAGACAAGACTCCAAAACAAACCAAAGTATCTCACTTTAGATCAGACTGGAAGCTGAAGAAACAAAACCTCAACGACTCCTCATCACCCTAAGAGACGATCTAGGATGACTTGAATCTGTCTGTAATCAAGGTCAAGATCTGTTCCCAACAGAGACGAAAGAACACACACACAATATACGCAAAAATGTGGTGTCTATATTATGTGAGTTTGCTTTTACTTTATGTGACGGCTTTTAATAGGCAAAGCAAGTAAACAATGTATTACAGCTAACGCCTCCTCTCTCCAGAGATAATGTAATCTCACAATAATAATAATAATAATAATAATCTGCAAAAAAAAAAAAATCAACAATCGATAAAAAAGATTAAAGAAAATATAACTTTAATGGGTTAATCATATAGAGTGTAGTAGAAATATGGATAATTAGTAATTACCGAATCAAAAACCACGTGGTTGGGAATAAGAAAAAGGTAGAGAATGGGATTTAAAAGAGGAGAGTTTTGAAGTTTGGTTGGATGTTTTAAGTTCAGATACTGTTAAAAAAAAGTAGTAGGTAATTTTATTATAGTAAGTGCATTGATTCGAAATATAAAAATTTCTTTAAAAAGAAATAAATAATTATTGCTTAATCTCGGGCATGAAGCAAGGAACACAGCTGTGTTTTTCCTTTTTTCCAATGCCGTGACTTAGGGGGGAAAAACATATTAAAAACTTTAAAATAAAAAATGAATATTCTTAAACGAATCGAATTCGAAAACCCAGATTAGAAATGCTGAGTGTGATGATGATGAGTATTGAAAGATTGATTTCAGAACAGAGTCAGATTAGAAACTCTGAACGAAATGAAATGGGTGTGTGTGAATAAAATAGGAAATATATTTGAACGTTTTTTTTAAGGCTACCTTGAAACGAAAGCGAAGGGAGACCCAGATCCGATACTGAAGAGATGAGCAGAGAGACCGAGGAGAAAATGGCGGATTAATTTCTCCCACTTCAGACCGTTTCCAACTAAATCAAGAAGACAAATGAATATACAGTACACACATTCGTCGAAGTTTCCAACTCTTTTTCTTTTCTTTTTTCAGGAGAGAGATCGCGAAATATATAGATAGGATTATTAATCTGAAATATTCTCTGGATTTTGAAAACGAATTGAATAAAATTAAATTAATTAATAAATAAATAAAAAAGACAGAAGATTTGAATTCGAAACAGATATAGGAACTGTAATGTGTGTTCGGACATGTGTTGTTGTTCTAAATATACTAGCTGAGATAATACGCATGTGAGCTTTTTTTTGCTCCAGCAGCGAAGCTTCAACGTCACCGACGCATTGACATGGCCCAAATATTCTTTTATTCTAACTTTGATCCCCATTATTTTATTTTCTTTTACGTTTTGCACCCGTTTATTATTATTATTATTATATTCGTTGCTCTTCGAAGGCGCGTTCTATAAATATTTCGTTCATAAAAGATATTTATTTTTTGGTTTTTTTCATGAATACAAAACTAAGTTTTGTTAACTTATGTAGAAAATTATAAGAACAACAAAATTCAAGACTAGTCGAGAACAGATTTGAAATAGACGAAGACAAATACAAAGACGACATATATTGTCATAATTTGAAGGAAAAAAGTTTGGACCCATTTTGATCGCTATAAATCTATCTGGCCCAGTTTACAAATATGTGAAAATGACGACTTCAACACAACAAAAGCGGTTCCCTCAACTGCCTCCTCCACTTATATATTTCCAATTTAAGTCCCTTAACTATTTATACTTTTCGATTTAACCCCTAAAAGATTTCTGATTACGAAGAACCACCCCCACCTAACAAAGTTGGTCAACATCTTTTCTTTTTTTTCTTTTTTCTTTTGTCTTTTCGCAGTCAAATTCAGCAACAACCTTTGTTTTGTCACACTTTCTTTTTTTTTTTTTTTTTAATTCGTTCTAAATCCATATATCATTAGTTCATAAATTAGTACATGTTTATTAAAGGATGTGAATATGATACATTTTTTTTTTTAATTCTTGCGCAATTCCATTCCATTATATTCTAGGTAACAGTTTGAAGTTTCCAAATGAAATCAATAATCATAGAGGAAATCATAAGGCATGGAGGTGTCTGATTGGTAGGGAGCTCTACACATCCCACTTACAGACAACATTAATTTCAATCGGTCCATTTCCTAAACAATACCGTGGCCCCATGAATCTGACTTGTTACACAAACGCACCCTTACCGTCGTCTATTAACACGTTTATTATCCTTTCATTGTGATATAAATTTATCTCTTCTGCCGTCAACAATTCACACTAGTCATTTTTATATTTTTAAATCTTTATACTTTACCGTTACCCATCATGAACTTTTTTGAAAAATAAATAAGTTTAAATAAGTATATATTGAGTTTTGTGCCCAAATAAATCTTGAATCTTGAAACGTTTTCTTTAAATCCTATACAAGGAGAAACTATGTAAAGAGAGAGACACGTGCAGGTGATCTTTTTGGGTTGACGAAGACCAGACGGTTCAGGTTCTGAGTTCTGACTGCCAGACAGTTAGTTGAGTCGGCAACTCCGTAAAAGGTTTAGGGCCCGTACGTGGTCAACGGATATTAATCTATTGGGCCGAAAAGCCCGTTTTCCACGTAATGTTGGTAAAAAAAAATTCGACCAGCCTACTACGTTGTACTTGCCTACTAGTACTTGGGTGTGACACAATCACATGATACCACGAGTACAACCACTAAATTTTATGTGTTGGTCTGAAAGTTATACAACTATGATGTTTCTTTATTCCTTCAAACCATTCTTCAATCCGTGCATGTTATTTATCACTTGAGCTATCAGCTATGCGCCTATGCCTATACTAATTCTTTTGTGTTGTTCCAGTTTTATTAGACGTCTCCAAAATATTTTATAGTAAAAGTGGAAGGAACCAATAAGTGGGATAAAGAAGGTACATATGATTAGTACAAAGTGCTATTATAAGTAAAGTAAATGGTGCATGGTACAATCTATATATATGCCAATGCATATGATTTCTAATAATGGAAAGTGTAACCACATCGTCTCTCTTCAATATCAAAAGAAGAGTGATTTACACAATATACAAGATGTATATGTGACGACAAAACATCGATCACTTTATTGTTGTATGTTCCTATATCATGTAAAAATAAGCAATAAGAATGATTTAGGGTGAGTCACCGTTACTATCGCCACCGTATCCGCTTCCATACCCTTCACCATATCCACTTCCATAGCCCGATCCATTTCCACGGCTACCACCACCTCCTCCTCCTCCACCGCCACCTCCACCACCGCCTCCGCCTCCTCTGCCACCACCGCCACTTCCATATCCCGAGCCGCTTCCATAACCTGACCCATATCCAGAACCTCCGTTACCGCCTCCACCTCCACCGCCTTTACCGCCACCTCCACCTCCACCGCTACCGTTTCCTCCTCCATAACCACTACCGGATCCATACCCTGAACCGTAACCACTCCCTGAACCTGACCCTTCTCCTCCGCCCCCTCCTCCGCCTCCACCGCCACCGCCACCACCCCCTCCTCCGCCACCGTTTCCTCCACCGGAACCTGAACCATACCCGGAACCTGAACCGGACCCTCTACCAAGAGCTTTTGGTGATCTAGCTGCTAAACAAACGTCAAAAACAACTAAAACCAAGAAGGCAGCTCCTAGGAACCTGAGGCTTCCCATATTCACAACTTCTTAATTATGAACCAAGCTATATTAGCCACTAATAAAAAGATCGTTTCTCTGTGAAAGTTTTAAATATAGAGAGCTAGCTAGAGAAGCCGTATGTGATGTAATCAATTGATGGTCTATGTAGAGAATGTTGGTTTGCTTAGGTATTTATAAGGAATCGAGGATAGTGGAAACGTAAGAGTCACGTAAGTTCTAGTAGCTTCCTTATGACCAATATGTGTGAACAATGGTGAATTAAGTGGGCCTGCAACTTCTCAGTGCTCTTGTAGGTGAAGATACAGCAATCGCCACTCCTCCAATATCATCCCAAATTATATTTTAATTATATGTAGATATAGTGATTGGAACATGTGTCGTCTTCCTTACGGCTCATCTCTCTAATTCTCAGTAGTAATTATATAGGCTTAACAGACACGTATAAAATATTTCGAGTAGCACGATCCATCGACCAACATTTCCATAAGTAGATGTCACGTACGTATTATCATATTCGGAAAAAAATTCACACACGTCATAAAATATTCGCTAATAACTTATATATATACAGTATGTACAGTGTAACATGTTCAGGTACGTCAGTACGTGGCCTCTACCTTTTTCAACCTAGGGAGATAAAGAGAAGTTTGATTTTGAATAAGTATCTAGTGAGTTGTGTGACATCAAAGGGACCTCCCATTTTCTTGAATTCGCCTTCTTTACAGGGACGCGTACGCGTGAAGGAGGTCCATACTTGACTTTAGTGCATTCTTTATNGTCTATTAACACGTTTATTATCCTTTCATTGTGATATAAATTTATCTCTTCTGCCGTCAACAATTCACACTAGTCATTTTTATATTTTTAAATCTTTATACTTTACCGTTACCCATCATGAACTTTTTTGAAAAATAAATAAGTTTAAATAAGTATATATTGAGTTTTGTGCCCAAATAAATCTTGAATCTTGAAACGTTTTCTTTAAATCCTATACAAGGAGAAACTATGTAAAGAGAGAGACACGTGCAGGTGATCTTTTTGGGTTGACGAAGACCAGACGGTTCAGGTTCTGAGTTCTGACTGCCAGACAGTTAGTTGAGTCGGCAACTCCGTAAAAGGTTTAGGGCCCGTACGTGGTCAACGGATATTAATCTATTGGGCCGAAAAGCCCGTTTTCCACGTAATGTTGGTAAAAAAAAATTCGACCAGCCTACTACGTTGTACTTGCCTACTAGTACTTGGGTGTGACACAATCACATGATACCACGAGTACAACCACTAAATTTTATGTGTTGGTCTGAAAGTTATACAACTATGATGTTTCTTTATTCCTTCAAACCATTCTTCAATCCGTGCATGTTATTTATCACTTGAGCTNACCGGAACCTGAACCATACCCGGAACCTGAACCGGACCCTCTACCAAGAGCTTTTGGTGATCTAGCTGCTAAACAAACGTCAAAAACAACTAAAACCAAGAAGGCAGCTCCTAGGAACCTGAGGCTTCCCATATTCACAACTTCTTAATTATGAACCAAGCTATATTAGCCACTAATAAAAAGATCGTTTCTCTGTGAAAGTTTTAAATATAGAGAGCTAGCTAGAGAAGCCGTATGTGATGTAATCAATTGATGGTCTATGTAGAGAATGTTGGTTTGCTTAGGTATTTATAAGGAATCGAGGATAGTGGAAACGTAAGAGTCACGTAAGTTCTAGTAGCTTCCTTATGACCAATATGTGTGAACAATGGTGAATTAAGTGGGCCTGCAACTTCTCAGTGCTCTTGTAGGTGAAGATACAGCAATCGCCACTCCTCCAATATCATCCCAAATTATATTTTAATTATATGTAGATATAGTGATTGGAACATGTGTCGTCTTCCTTACGGCTCATCTCTCTAATTCTCAGTAGTAATTATATAGGCTTAACAGACACGTATAAAATATTTCGAGTAGCACGATCCATCGACCAAAATTTCCATAAGTAGATGTCACGTATTATCATATTCGGAAAAAAAAATCACACACGTCATAAAATATTCGCTAATGGCTTATGTACAGTATGCACAGTGTAACATATTCAGGTACGTCAATACGTGGCCTCTACCTTTTTCAACCAAGGAAGATAAAGAGAAATTTGATTTTGAATATGTATGTAGTTGTGAGTTGTGTGACATCAACGGGACCTCCCATTTTCTTGAATTCGCCATCTTTACAGGTACGCCGTACGCGTACGCGTGAAGGAGGTCCATACTTGACTTTAGTGCATTCTTTATTAGTTCTATTGGTTACTGTTCTTAAGACCCACTAGCCCGTTTATAAATTTCAGGCCTGACGAAAATATTTTTTATCCGCTATTAAATATTTTGGTTAAACTTTTAAAACTTTGGCCCAATGTTTCTTGTTATTAACATATGATTTTTTTTTTTGGAAAATGAATAAAAACTGTTAAATGCAGAAACCCAATAATAATAAAATGATTATGTTATATTATCGTTGATTTGCTATATTAGGATTATAACATCACAATAGTTAAGTTTTCAAAGTTAGCCATTACCATGATTTTAACACATATCAACTAAAACAAAAAATTTGTTTTAAACAATATTAATAATGTATAAAGATAATTATTATAATACAAAAATTACAAAAATTATGCAGTTTTTTAAAATAATTATATATATATATATATATCAATCATAAAATTCGAAATTATAACATTATTTACTTATTTTAATTTTAAGTTATTAATTCTACAAAAAAATAGAAAAGAGATTAAGGAAAATATACAGTAAATTATTAATTCTAAAAAATATAAGTACTCACTTCTATATAAACATAGAGCATCTCATATTTTTCATCTAACAAAATAATTTATTCAAAAATAATGCTTTCAATTTTGTTCTATTGGTGAAACTTTTTTAATGAGAAGACAAATTTTCCTTATTTTTTTTAAACCAAAATATACTCCTACTTTCTTCTTTTTAGTTTGGAATAGGTAAGATTAATATATTAACCCAAAAAAAGAGGAAAATGAATATATGGATCTTCTTTTTTAATACTGTATTTTAAAATTTATTGTAATAGTTTTAGATTGTTTTATTTAATTTATAATTTCATTTTTGAATTATTTGATATTCATATATTACTGTGCCTATAATTTTTTACTATTTCTTTAATTGTGTCAAATTAATTTTCTTCTAATTTTTCAACCTTGATTGGTTGGTCATAGACCTTTTATTTTGTGCAAACATAATTGTTACCATTCGTTCAATCTTAAAAGGAGATAAAAATGAGAAACTCATCAACCTAATGGTTAGACAAAATAGGCTAATCAAACACAAGCTTACAACAAACATAGATAGATAGATTGAATAAATATAAATCGTTGTTGATAGATCCATAGGAGCTCGGAGACAGAGACTACATCATGATATGTCAAAGAAACTTCCACGAATACATTGTGAATTTTAACATTAGTTACTATCAAAAGATTTTGTGACGTTGGAAAAGGTTCGTTAGTTTCATTGGTTGTTGGAGCAATTCACTGTGAGATAACTAAAAGACGTGAACATGTTGTCTCCATACAGGAGGAGGGCATAGCCGAGATTCTCTCTATGGTGGAGGAGGTTGGACGCAAGGTTATCTTCCCAAGGGAGGAGGGCAGAGCCAAGGTTCCTCTATGGTGGAAGAGGTTGGATGCAAGGTTCTCTCCATAAGGGAGGAGGGCATAACCGAGGTTCTCTGCATGGTTGGTCATACACTATTGTGTTGTAATTTATTTTTTATTTGAAATATTCTTTGAGCCAACAATTTTAGTGGTTAAAGAAACTATGTAAAAATAAAAGTAAAGAGACATATAATAGTTGGCTTAATTTGTTCGTATAGATATTTTCTAGGTTATGATAAATTATATATATGTAACATACAATATACATAGGTGTAAAAAACACACACATTTAATGGTAACATACATAAAAGATTTGTAATATAAATCANAAATGGTAACTGTTCTTAAAACCCACTAGCCCGTTTATAAATTTATAAATTTCAGGCCTGACTAAAATATTTGTTTTTCGCTAACAAATATTTTGGTTAAACTTTCAAAACTGAGGCCCAATGTTTCTTGTTGTTAACATATGATTTTTTTTTTGGAAAATGAATAAAAACTGTTAAATGCATAACCCAATAATAATAAAAGGATTATTATATTATCTTTGATTTGCTATTATTAGGATTAATAACATTACAATTTAAAATAATACGAGCATAGGAAATACTGGAAACAATTGAAACAGGGTAACAGCAGAGTTTATAAACTTGGTAGATCATGCGTGTGTTTTAAATTAATCTCTACTCTAATCTGATGCACGGTCAAAGTCGTCTGACCACCATTCCGATCTCAGAACTGAAACAATATGGTAGGGAATGGTTACACCATTAAGTGAGTTATTCAAATAAAAAATAGAAAACGAGTGATATGTCACCATTTACAATTTCATTTATCAATTTGGGTTTTGTTTCATTAAAAAAATTGTACGCAACACATGCATAATTACACATAAAAGATGAAAAACACATTTCAATTTTTCAATGTAAACAATACCATGCGTTTTTTTGCAAATCCTCACCCATAGTTAATAATATCATTTAATAATGATAAAACATGTGTATAAAATTAAACATACAACACAAAATATTATCATACACAATTTCTTTTATATCACTTAAAAAATTAAGTTTTTTTTTTCCTTTTTTCATTCAAGTATCCATTATTATTTGAAAGTATTTTTTATAGTTGACTTATTATTATTAGTTCAAAAGATTATGAATTTAAATGTATATTTATGTAATTAAGTTATGTTTTAGCAAATAACTTCTTTTTTTGACAAGTTTTAGCAAATAACTAATAAATGCAATATAATTATTTGAAACAAACAATGAATAGCTTATTAGATTAGATTATACTTAATATTATTATTATGATTTTTCAGTAATATGCAAATATCATAAATACTAAATTATGTGTAAATATAATCAATTTAGCGATATATATGTATATTTCATGAACCACAATTACATTTTTTTACCAGTCAAACATTCTATTGTAAACCGCAAATAGTTTTTTTCACCAATCACTTTTTATTATATACCGCTTATTTTGTATAAACCGCAATTGTCCTGCAACCCGCATGTACCGCAGTTGATCTGTACCGCACTCTAAAACCATTTTTCCGGCACAACTAAATACGCAGTCACCATTCGGACACTAAACCAGCATCTTTTAAGAAAAATGTCAATGTAGATTTTTATTATAATAATAATTAAATATCTTTTTATTTACCTTACACAGAAGCTTCATTAGACCATCGATTCCCCACTCGGAAATGAATGGAAGCATTATGACCGAAGCCACTTGTGAAGTGGATCTTTATATGTTGATTGTTCACTTACACAAGATGAAATAGATTAATGAGTTTTAAAAAAAAAAACAGATAAATTATTTTATCAAAAAGAATAAAAACCATAGACAGCTATAAGCAAACAAAAGGGAGAAAGAGAAGCACAACTAGGGTTTTAAAACAAGTGGCTTGTTTTTCATATTTTTATATTTTTAAAAATAATCAGTATTTATATGGCAATAATAAACGTGTATACATATATTGTTTATATAGTATGACAAAGCCTTAATAATAGAAAGAAAATGTTTGCAAAAAGGAAAATATTATAGAAAGAAAATTTTCTTTATCAAAAATATTGAAAACAACAATTTTTCTTAGTATATTTATTTCTTGTTTTTGTGCTTATATTGTTAAATTCTTTTTTGATAATTTGTTTCTCTAACAAAAATTTAGATTAAAAATAATAAGTTTGTTGAATACTTTTTTCCAACAATTTTTTAGTATCTTTTTAGAATATATATAATTTACAAATAATCTCTATTTTAATTAATATGAATTTTGTACCGCAAATTATTTTTTACCAATCAAACATTATTTTGTACCGCTTATTTTGGAGTAACTGCACTTGTCCCGCAAATACATTTGTCCCGCACGTACCGCAGTTGAACCGTACCGTACTAGCAAATTTTTTGTTCTACACTACTAAATCAGCGGTTACCATTCAGATCCATATATGTTGTAAAAACATTACTGTTCTTAGTTGGGATTTTTCGCGGTTTTTTGGGATTTTTGTTGTTGTTGTCGTTGTCGTCATTGTTTTTGGAATACTAAGGGGGAGGTATTGATTTAGGATTTAGAAAGAATTTTAATGACTTTATGTTTTTGCTGATTGTTAGAATCATAGAAATTTGAAAGTTAAAAATAAAGGATTCTAAAGAGATTGTTTAGGAAGTTTTTTAAAATCTTGATGATTTGTTTTTTCTAATCTTATAAAATCTTTCTATTTGAAAGAGATTGTTTAGGAAGTTTTTTAAAATCTTGATGATTTGTTTTTTCTAATCTTGTAAAATCTTTCTATTTGATGAAAGAGTTTTCGTAACTTTTGTTATGAAGAAAATAATATAAAATCCTAAACCAATAACATAAAATTTGAATTCATTAACAATCCAAGATTCTTTTGTTTTACTTGAATAACATAAAATTTTTAATGACTTTATAAAACTCTTAATCCAATAACACTAGATTTATCAAGATTTTAGATAACTTTTTACAAATCCACAACCAATAACACCAAATTTTTAAAGAGTTTTTAAAAGTCTTGATTGAATAACAACATATTTTACCTAATTTTTAAAGTTATTAATTTTTTTTTTAAATCTTAAACCAATACCTCTCCTAATAATATAATCAAGAATAAAGAATTTATATTATCATATTCATAGTTATTTAAAATTGTTAATATTTTCGTGTTTTACGGCTTTTTGGAAAACTAGACAGGGCAGGGTCCTACCCACGTGCGTTTTAAAGAGCTGTGGACAAATGTTTTTCTCTTTTCTATGTCTTGTAGACAAATTAACGAGTCTCTCTTCTTTTCTACTCTTTCCTACAAATAAATAATAGTATGACATAGTGTAACTGCTTTCTCTGATTGAGTAATCGGTAGTAATTAGGATTTAAGGTAAACATAATAGTTTACGAACGTATTTAGTTTTGCACAAAAAAAAAGGAACGTAATTTAGTAAATGATTTGTGAAAAAAAAAATCGTAACCGAAGGGTGAATGGTAGGGAATGTCAAATTTCGAGTGTGAGAATTATATATAGTGTTAAAAAAGTATAGATTATGTTGATTAATATGAAACTTGACATAACATTCGTCCGGGAAAAAAAAACCCAAGAAACAGATTATAATAGAGTTATCACCAGCATTACGGATTCATGACCACGTTTAAGAAAATCATTCGATTATTTCGGCAAACTTTGCTTTCTCATAACAAGATATTAGTGTTGTTGATATGTATTTATGTAACATATGAACTAGACATATATAGATGCATGATTGGTTGGAGTTTATTTTTATTTTTATTTAATCACGCTTTTGGCTATAAACTTGGAAAATGATAAACTAGTAAAAAAGTGAAGAATTCGACACCTTGCTGGTGCATGTTTCTAGAAAGCTAGTTTATAACTAATCAAGGTTAGATTATGATTATTGTACAACGTTACTTAATGTTTAGGGATCTAATTGCCACCCAATAATTGATTTTTCAAGATGTGCCTTTTCTTTAAAGATAATTCTAGAGGACGAAGGAAAGAACAAACCACAACTTGTATCGTTAGCGTGTGAACCTCGTGCCATATTGCCTTTTTAGGCCTTCATAGATACATTAATGGCAACTTAAATTATCGCCTAGCATTGATTAGTTTCATGTCATATATTAATCACTAGTTCTTCGTCTTTACAACTAACTATATAACAAAAACAAGTACTTCAACTACTACTACTACACCATATTGATTTAGATGTATGTGCATTATTGTAAGTGTACCCCACTTCTAATTTTTATCTGATTAATTACTAGAAATCTTCATATTTAGACTTTGAGAGTCTGATTAGTTAGACTTTAGAGTCCTAATTGATCATATTGACATCTATTTTTCAGCATTGCATGGTTCATAATTGGCCGTCTAGGATTATAGGAAGATGAACTTTTGGCATTATCTAGCGATACTTTATTCACTTTTAGAGCGTCTTCATCGAAACCCTAATATGTTGAATTGTTGTTTTGTAGACTTTAGAAATCCCCCAAAAAATATTAAGATAAGAAATACAAATTATGACAATCGTTCTATTGGTGGGAGAAATAGTTTACAAAAATCGAGAGTGACATTAAAAATCCAACTCTTTTATAAATAAGTACAAATAAACACTACAAAAAAGACGCCATTCAACGTCAGTTGGTTTAGAGGTTAACGTCGGTATTTAACCGACTTAATTATATTGACGTCGGTTTTATAAGCGACGTGTTAGCGTTTAACGTAAAAGTAATTTACTTCAGTTGTTAAAACGACGTAAACTTTAACGACATAAAATTAGCGTCAGTTCTCTAATTATTAGCGTCAGTTAATAAAACGAAATAGTTAATGTCACTAAATTAACCGACGTTATCTGCCTTTGTTTTATTACCAGTTTATTAGTTTATTATATTTATTTATTATATAAATAAAAAATCGCAGGAAACTAAAATTAAGAAAGACAATTGCCGTGTATAGAAACTTTCTGAAAAATATAAAAATCCTCAAAAAGAATTCACAATCTGCCCATCTGCTCTTCAAGGTTTTAAACTGTGGTCTTTGAAAGAAGTGACCAACTTACATCTGCATTCGGATTGGAGATAAGCACGTATCATGAGTCTAGCATTACGTCAACACCCACCTGAGGATATGCCACTGGAAAAAGATATGAATCAACCATATTAAAGAAGTCAACACATAGAGTTGCTATAATGTAATCCACATACCTGAAACCTCTTATATTTTCAAGATCTTCTATTTGCCTCACTAATCTAATATTAGAAATATTATCTGATATAATCATTAAACTTTGAACAGGAGGATGAGATTCTTCAATGATAACTTCAGGAGGAATTTCATCTGAAATAGTAGGATCACCCATATCATACAAGCCTCTTGGTTGGACGTGTACAACAACACTCCATTCTTTTTCTTGTGGATCTTCCACATAGTAAACCAATCTTGCCTGAGAAGCCAGGACATAAGGCTCATCTTCTTCACCATTTCCAGTGTGAATTCAACGAGAGAAATTTACCATAGTATGACCAAAATCATCCTTCTTATACCCTCTAGCATCACGAGTATCAACCCATTTACATTTGAATAATATAACTCTAAATGAGTCATAGTAGTTCAATTCCAGAATTTCAGTTAATTTCCCATAGTACGAAACATCTCCGGCTCCAGGATTAAGATCACGTGAACTAGCATAACTAATGGTTTCAGCTGAGACAAAAATTCCACTATTCTGAGTTCTTAGGTCTTGCTCCCTTTCTATAGTTCTAAACTTGAAGCCATTGATGTTATATGCTGAGAACTTTAAAACCGTACTAGATGGACCAAATGCAAGGCAACATATATCAGCAGAAATACCAACAAAATCACTATGATAATTAACCATAATCACGAAAATATTTTCAGATTAAAGTAGAAAACTTACTTGCGATAGTCATCTAAGAAATAACTATTGACTAAGATATATCGGTGAGCTTGTTGTCGTTCTATAGGACTAAGTGTATCCATTCTAGAAGCACCAACATGTCTCCCAAGTAAAGGAAAAACATGTTGAATTTGTGATTCAGGACCTAAGTCATGCTCAGCCATAGGGTGATCATCCACTCTACCTAATACGATTAAATCGTGTTTCTACTCCATCAAGATACATAGAGCAAAACGTAAGACACTCATCAGCAATATACTGCTTACAAATGGACCCTTCAGGTTGAGCTCGATTTCTGACATAATACTTAAAACGCCCAAAGGTGAAAAATGATGAAAAATGATGGAGGAAAAATCATCTCTAAATGGTACAACGTAAGTGCAATATGCTCCTGCAACTTATCCAGTTCAATAATATCCAATACCTTTGAACTTATTTCTCGAAAGAAGCGACATAACTCTGTTACAACAAATGAGACCTCTTGTGGTAAAACGTTACGTATAGCGATAGACAACAACTGACCCATTAAGATGTGGCAATCATGACTCTTTAAACCCACCATTTTTCGTTGATTCAGATCACTACAAGTAGAAATATTTGAAGAATATCCATTCACATCATTAAGATAGTAAGAAATCTATCTTTCTCTTGTGTGGTCATTGTAAAACATGCCGGAAGATATTTTCCATTTTCATCAGACCACAACTCTTGACGAATACCAAGCTCCTGCAAATCTTTTCTAGCACTGAGATTATCTTTTGACTTGCCTTTATCATCCAAAAAGGTAAAAATGAGATTGTCAAATACGTTTTTTTCTATGTGCATCAAATCCAGATTGTGACGTAATAGAAGATGTTCCCAATAAGGGAGTTTAAAAAATATACTACTCTTTCTCCATTGATTTTTCCTAACTTCTAGCCTGCGCCGCTTCTTTCCAATATTATCTACATTCTTCCCCAAAATAACATGAACATTTTTGAGTTGCTGGAGAATAACATTTCCTGATGGTGTAATAGGAGCAGCCCTTTGTTTCAATAAAGCCATCAAAATGCTGCTTATCCTTCCGAAAATATGACTTTGAGGTAGAAACCGACGATTTCCCATGTAGCAGTTTTTCTTCCCATGGCGTAAGCGAAACTATGCAGCATCATCATTACATGAAGGACANCTTCCTGATGGTGTAATAGGAGCAACCCTTATTTCAGTAGAGCCATCAAAATGCTGCTTATCTTTCCGAAAAATATGGTTTTGAGGCAGAAACCGACGATGTCCCATGTAGCAGTTTTTCTTCCCATGGCGTAAGCGAAACTCTGCAGCATCATAATTACATGAAGGACAAGCCAATCTTGTGTATATGTTCCACCCAGATAAATTTCCAAGCCCTGGAAAATCACTGATGGTCCATAACAAAACCGCACGCATACAAAATGACTCTTTTAAAGAAGCATCATACGTTGAAACACCATCATACCATAACTCTCTTAGTTCTTGTATAAGAGGTTGAAGATAGATATCAATATCATTACCTGGCATGTGTTTTCCCGGGATTAGCATTGAAAGAATCATTGATGTATCCTTCATGGACATCCAAGGAGGAAAATTGTAAGGAAATAAAAGCACAGGCCATACACTATAGCTTGTACTCATTGAACCAAATGGATTAAACCCATCAGTTGCTAATCCTAGTCTGACATTCCTTGGATCTGATGCAAACTCTGGAAATTTTTTATTAAATGCTTTCCAAGCCTTTCCATCTCTAGGATGTCTTAGTCCACCATCTCTGTTCTCAGATTCAGCATGCCACCTCATATACTCAGCAGTTTTAGATGACATAAATAAACGCTGCAAGCGTGGTTTCAAAGGAAAATACCTAAGGACTTTAGCTGCTTGTTGTTTCTTTTTCTTCTTCTTTTTATCCTCTGTATCATTAACTGTTGTAGATGTCTTCCACCTTGATTTTTCACAGATTTTGCATGTGTTTCTAGATGCATCATCTCCCCAATACAACATGCAGTCATTGGGACACACATGAATAGTCTCATAGTTAAATCCTAACTTATGTATTATTTTCTTCATATCATTAAATGAACCTGGCAGCTTTGCATGCTCAAAAGCTTCCTTCAAGAGATCAATTAGCAGTGACATTCCTTTGTCACTTATCCTAGACATACACTTGATGTGATACAACTTAATCATCAATGATAACTTGCTGAATGTGTGGCACCCCTCATATAAAGCTTCATTACAGTCTGATAACAAATCATCAAATGCCTCCTTTTGCTTTGAATGATCCTCCACAGGAACACTTGCAGATTCATTAAAGTTATTATTCATATCTGGGAAAACATCTTCAAGCAGATTCATAATCGGGTTTTCAGCTTGACCACCATCAGATTCAGGTTCTAATCTCACTGTTTGCTCTTGCAAATCTATTTCTTCGCCATGGAGATACCAATTTGTATACGCAGGTAGCAAACCATGACAGATTAAATCACCCTTAATCTCAACCCTAAGCTTGTATTTAACAAGACAACAGCGCTGATAAGGACATTTTACCATCTCTGTATTACAACTACCAAAAGCAAAATCCAAAAATGTTTCAACTCCACTTATGTAGTCTTGAGATAAACGATGTTTTGTTATCCAAGATTTGTCCACTTTACAGTCACTCTACGAATAGAGTAAACTAATTATCAGATAAACAAAAATATTCTGACTTCCACAGAAATGGAAATCGAACAACATAAACAATCCTACTGAAGCAAGAAGCAAGTCAAGCAAAACATGAACATGAGAATATAACATTTCGGTTCCTCTGAGCTTATATATCTAACATTTTTCACTTTCCATTGAACACAAGTATCAAACGGGAACATATAAGAAACAAAGTAGCAGCTAAATCGTACAAAAACAAAGCTCAACACTCAATCTAGATGTAGACAAGTGAATGGTACCTTAAATTTCAAATTTCAGAGAGATTCACCAAAGCTGAAAAATTGATCCTAAATATCATCACGAATCCTTCAACCAAAATTCATAATCACTGTTAGAATCGACATATTTCGTCAATAACACAACAAATTTTAAGAAATTCAAACCTTACTAACCTCTTACGGAGTTGCAGAAAACTTTTCAAATCGATATTGATGAAATCGGTGAAGGATTTGGGATTCGTTGAGACTTGAGACTGATGAGTTATTTTAATCCAGTTAGAAATGCATAAAAACGAAAAACCCCATGATTTTGATTTTGATTGCTCTGTGTTTTCTGGGTTGAGAAACGAGAAGAAGCTTTGAAGAAGAAGAAGGTTTAATTAATTAAAAAGCTTGATTAATTTGAAGACCTTATCGGTTTTTTTCTTTTGTTTCATGTTGGGCTTTTTTGGGCCTTTTCATTTTCTAGAAACTAATCCATTCACAAATTGAAAATTTTTAGAAAATAAAATAAATGTTAACGTCGGTTAAACAACTGATGTTAATATCAGTTCCATTCTAACATTTAACGTCGGTTGAAGAACTGACTTAAAAGAACCGACGTTATTTAACGTGCTTCTTGTAGTGAAAAATCCAACTTGAACTGCATTTTGGCAACTAATTAAAACGTAAAAAGTTAATATTGACATACAAAAAAATGTTTAAAAAATTAATAATAACAAATTGATAAAACAAAAAAATTGTATATTACTCTCTTGACAACCCAACAAACTTTGTCGTCGATTGAGATGAGACAGCAGATAAATGCCCATCACTTGTTTCAATACAGCAACCAAGCGACGTACCATAATTCATATCTACATTTTCTGTTTAAATATTTGTTTTTTGTTGTTGTTACTTGTTGTGAATTTAACATTTTGTTCTTGTCGTATACGTTAGGTTCGTAAAACCATATTTCTTAATATAAGTAATTATTTCTAAACGTAATTATATTTACCATAAGAATATATCATCCAATATTTGCACAAGTAAAACAGTGACATAATTTGAAGAAAAAAAAACATTTATACCAAAGCGTGAATTTAGTTACATAATAATACTAAATTGCCTAAACCATACTATTCAGTTGGACGTATCCTTTTCCCCGATTATGAATTTTTAATTTTATTAAAAAGAAGTAGATAATCTGAGAGCACACACACGTGTGGTCCAACATGTTATGCGCTCCACGTGCGAATAAGAATGGTCAGTGCCTCAGTGGCTTCACTTGTGTATGGCTTGGAGTTTGGACCATTGGTTTGGACAGTGGTATACTGGTATACGATAGACTGCGCATCATGTAGGAACTAAAACAGCCTTGATTATATATAACACACGATTTACCAATTACCATGAGATCCGCCATGATGTAGAAATCCTAAATGTTTGATTTTATTTTTTGATTAATCAATCATTTTTACAAGTTTCATACTTATAATGCAAAATAAACCAACGGAAAGGTGAATTTAGTAAATTTCTCTGTTGAATAACATGCGCACACAATTGAACCGAATATTTCCGTGCTTGGATTCAGACATTTAATTTAGCTATACTGATAAGTGATAAAGATGTCTTCTACATATAATACATATGATGTCTTATATATATATATATAGAGTTTTTTTTTATTTGTTTTAGGGCTTAGAAAAGAAAATCAAACATTTAGGATTTTTTATTTCTTTCAAAGTTACTTATGGGCATTGTTCCTGTTTAATCCGTATATTGATGTTTGTTGTTATATTCTATAGGAAATCTTATTAGTTATTATTTGAAAACTAGATTTGTGAGAAATACTTACATTGAGTGTCGTTTAATGTATATAAAGAATTTAAGATCTATCCTTACGAAAGACAAAAAAAAGAGTTCGTTCTAGCCTTCTTTTTTTCTCTGCCATAACCATCGAGATCTGCTCTCCCGGCAGCGCCGAACCCGATCGGTGTTGCTGGGACTTGGTTTCTTCATCTCTGTGGCCTCCTCTTTCTCTGTAGTCTACTCGCTTTCAGTTTCAGTCTTTCCGGAGATATGTTAAGATTCCATATCTCATCTCCGCCGTTGCATCAGCTTCAACCATCCTCTCCGCCTCCGCACCTGGCTACTCCCCTCGGTGAACCCTTTACATCGAGTCCTCACCGCTTTGGTATTGATCGAGAGATCCTCCAGTGTCCCTCTAGGCTCGGTTTCCGTCTATCTCACCACCCCCTTAAGCCGTCAATTATCACATCTTACCGCTCCTCGAATCCAAATCCTCTCACCAAGTACTTTGCTTGGCTGCAGCTGGACGGAAGCTCTGTCTTGACGCTGGCACCGGTGAACCACTTGACGAAGAAACCCTCCTCCTTGGTGGCCTCTGTTTCTCTCTCGGTAATCCTCTGTCCCAAGTCTATTCCCCAATCTTATATTCAAACCCTGGAAGATAGATTACGATGGTTAAACTATAAGTATAAGTCATCCCTGACCTGGTATTGTCTTAGACCCCATGACCTTAATTACATAATTAGCCCAAATCGATTAGTATCTTTGTATCCTGCTTGGTCAAGTCGAGTTACACTCGGTAGCAGATCCCTAGATGCTTCAGTTGTGGTTGAATCCTCCTTGAGTCAAGACCAATTAATTTGCTTGGTTTGGAAGCTTGCAGTGCAGCTCTTTGATAATGATGTTGATCTGCCAATCGGTTTATCTCTATTGTTGGCTCTCCCTGATCCTTTATCCTACATATTACCAATACCCCAACTGTTCCAGTGTCAACTTGTAACTAGGTCTAGTCTGAATTCCACTCTTCTCCTTTCTAGTCAATGGTCGCTTAGCTTAAGGATACCGCTAGTACGAAGACTGCTAGTGACTCTTAATCAGCATCTGTTGCTTTATTGGCCCAAGAGTCTGTTAAGAATCCTGTTACTAGAATCAATTAAGGATGACCCTCTAGAAGGAGATAGTTTGGGGAATCTTGGCATTATGATCCCACCTCTAAGGAGTGGGGGTTACCGATGCTTCACCAACTCTCTACCTATACTTTGCCTAAGCTCAAAGATCTTTAAACCGAAAATCAACTACTTCTTGAAGTTCCCTCATATTAGCTTGAAGACTAGTGGCATTATGACCCTCACTCCAAGGAGAAGTGGTTACCACAACCTCTTGAAGTCCTGTTCTAGCAACCTTGGACCAACAACTACGTTTGTAGTAACCGGTTATCAGAGCCTTAACACTCCTGCTCGACCCTTTGGCAACTCAGCTGTGCCAGTTTCATCTCCGCCCAGTTTTCGAAATCCCAAGACAGTGGCTCACTACTCCTTGGCCTTGTTCATGGAGTCTGCATCGGTTTGCCTTGATCTCACAAGTTCCATATTGCTCCTAAGCAGGTGGTTCACAGCTCTCAAGCTTTTCATATCGAATACCCTTATCTATTTCTGTACTTTTATTGTTCTATGCTTTGATTTAGCTTATCCTGTAATGTACCTTAAACTATCTTTATCATGTATGTTACTTTCTGCTTGAATGAAATGGTAACGTCTCTTTGATCGAAAAAAAAAAGATCTATCATTACGTGGATTAAAATTTGTGTTGTTGTGACCGTCGGAAATATTGGTATCGGAAATATTGGTATCGCATAGGTTCTCGTGGTTGTTTCATTTCATACATGGTTAAAAATATATTGGTGGAGGTTATCTAAAAAATAATTGACTTCAGAAAATATATATTAAATCTATATATAGTGTAGCTGTGTATGACAATTAGACAAAGCAATACATTAAGAAAATTGTATTTTTTTAAGTACATACGAATATTATATTTGTTTAGCTATAGTAGATTCGTTTATGAACTTTAATTAGTTTTATGGATGTAGTCTGAAGGCTGAACCTCAAGAAGAAGCTTTGTTATGAACTTAGAGGATCTCCAATTCATTTCTATTCTATTTTTTTTTATAAATATAGAAAAATATAGCAATTTATTTTAAAAGTAATTTTATTTCAACTCATCTTTATTCTCACATCTAAAATAGTGATTGCTATATTTTCCTCTATTTATGGAGAAAAAAAATAGATTTTTTATATATAAAAGAAAATATAGAAATATCTATTTTATAGATGGTCTTAGTTTTATGGATGTAGCATGTAGTTAATTTTTCAACTTTCTTTCACAAAATATGATTTCGGACGTTTTATTATTATATTCTTAAGTGTTTCTTTGTTTCTGAAATGCTTCTTTTCAAAATTACACTTCCATCTAAATTTATAATCATGAAAATGTATACAGTGTATCTAAACCGACAACTGAGTGACTTAAATAGTTGACAAACAAAAGTGATTGGAATAAAACCAATAAATAGTCTTTATTGACAATCAAATTAAAGAGGCTTAACAAAAAGCAGCTTAAAGGTCATAGTGACATTATTTATACACACGAAAAGAGTACTCTGCGACTACGCCAAAATCATTTAATCCATGTACTCTCTCCTCTTTTCTTGTTTGTTCGTCAAATATTTACTTTGATGAACACATGGTTGTCTTTTCTCTCGTAGTACTACGACTAATTTATACTACATGACTACATCAATTTTAAGATTAAACTCAAAATTAGGTTTCAGTACTTACCTCGAGCTACGCAAACATTGTAAGGCTAGTATATCACACACATTGCACGGTATTTATGCTAGTAAATACGCAATATTTTATTTTTCTTTAAATGTAGTCAAATTACACTGATACACAATTAACCCGAATTATCTTCTGAAGCATATGATATATTCAAAGATTTTTATTGTCTACCCAATTGAATGCACATCACATGTGCAACAAAAACATAAGTGTTGGGGTGGGGTTTAAGGGTTTTGTACAAGTAGTACTGAGAAAAGTTTGAGATAATGTAAAATCCCACATGACATGTGTCAGAAAACATTTATTTTCATGAATTTGCTTCTTATTTTTTTGGTATTACTATTCATTCCTCCAAAATACTAGTAACAGTTTCACCAAAATCAGTGCCTTTTGGCCGACCAAAAACAAAGAAGAAGATTTTAGTGCCTTTTTTCAACTTTTTATTTTTAATTTAGATTTCCCAGTAAATTTTTTTAGGAGTGTCAAAAAAAAAAAAAAAAAGTTGGCAAAAAATATAGAGTGATGCGATTTATCTCTCTATTTCAGTGTTCACCTTTTTTAACAGAAGAAGAAAAGAAATATACCCCGCTGCTCAGACTGGAGCATGTGAGTCACTCATCATCATGTTCATGTCTTTATGTCTTTCTCAACCATGTGATTGTGTTAAACTCTCTAGATTATTATTTATTTTTTAACCTTTTTCTGCATCTCCAAAATCTAACCACATTACCAAAATAAACCCAAATACCATATACAAAAGAAGAAACAAGCGTAATATTGTAAGTAGTGGTGTCATAACAAATCTTTTCAACAAAGAGAATTCAATCCCAATCAACCAAACCTAACTTACAAACATAACAAAACAAAAAAATTAAACTATATCATTGTTGCATTTGGCCTTATCATTAATTTCACCAAACACTTAAAAAAACCATTAAGTCATTACGTCTAGTTATCTTAACCATAAAGCATTGTAATCACAAACTCAAATGTGCTTCCACGATTATCAAGAAACTGAAAAATTTATTACGATTATCATTACAGAAACCAATCACTGTCCTGTTCTTTTTCCTTTTTCCGGCACTATTTTTGGTAAACATAGAGATTCAAGAAGGAACAAAAAAAAAAAGGATATACATAAATGATGAAAATGGTAAATAAAAAAGTTGAATAAAAGTAAAAATATTCAAACACGACCAAACAATACAGTGAGATGAGAAGAATAATAATATGAAGAAAACAAAAACATTTAAAAAAGAAAAAAAAGGAAGAAGACAGTTTGGCCCAACTAACCAAGCATATGTGTATGTCCCCCATCATGACCTGGCGGCGGCGGCGGAGGAGAGGTGACGGCGGAGAGAATAGCAGTCATAGCACGAATCTGCATCTCCATGGCAGCAATATAATCAGTGGTTTCTTCTAAAACCACCGGTAAGGTCTGTTTACGGCAACCGGGAACTAACCGGCTCAGAACTTTCACTTTCCTCTGTACAGCTGGCAATCCTTTTGCCTTTAGCCTCAAAACCGTCGCTCTCTGTTTCTTCGACCTAATACTGATACTCCCGGTCGTCAACGTCGTCGTTTTCGTCGGAGACGGGTTCGGGATTCTCTGCCGTTTCTGTTTCCTGAATTTGAGTTTAACGGCTTTCGATAGTATCGCTCGACTCCAGAGTGTTTTACCTCTCGCCGCAACTGCTAAAGCTCTGTCCGCGACTTCGCGTACGGCTCTACCACCTCGTGGATTCGAAGACGACGATGACGACGTCGGTTGTTGACTGATTCGTAGCTCTCTTAGAGCACGGACTAGCTTCGTCGAGTAGATCTGTTGCTGTTTCTCCGATCTCCATTTCTCCAACGATGTTGATTGAGATGAATCAACCGATGATGGTTGAGATTTCTTCCTCCGCTTACGACGGGAGCGATCGGAACTAGAGGTCGTCGTCGTCGTCGTCGTTGTTGTTGTTGGTTGAGTAATCTGATTCGATACGGGAGATATAGACTCCATAAATCGCCTGATCAGATCAGAATCAAGAATTCCGAAACTGTTGGATCAGAATCAGAGGATCTGTTAAAGATTAATAGAGAGATGAAGAAACGGGAAAGAGGATTAGAGAGGATATTAAGGGGATTAATAATTACCTGTTTTGGGAGGAGAGAACGGAACGGGACGGAGAAGAGAGAGAGAGACGATGAGGTGTCAGGAAGGTTGTGGAAGGCAAAAAAGGGAGAGACGACGATTCCTTTTTTTTATTTATTTATTAGTATTAAATAAGAAAGGGAATGAAGAAGCAAAGAATCGCATTTTTATACACATGAACCAAAATATTATTATTATTTTTTACTGTGGGTTGGGTTCCTTTGCTTCTATCCCATGTGATGTGCACTATCATTCTGTTGATTAAATTATTGTTAAATCCTTACTTTTCTTAATAGTTAATACAACTAATAATAACACTCTCTATTTTTAGCCAAATCATTTTTCTTTTGGTGCTAAAAATCCCTTTTGTTAATATATATAACAAAACTAGTGATTTTTGTGAGGTCACTGTCTTGTTATAGATTAGATTCAAATTTGAGAGTGAGTGAGTGCATTTGTAAACGATTACAAAAAAAAAAAGAGTAACAGATCATTTTAAGTTATAGTTATAGTTATAGTACTACACTTGTTTTTTACATAAATTTTTTCTATTTTTGTTTGACTTACTGATTTTTTAAGAAATTTAATGTTTAATTGTTAACTATGAAAAAATAATTTTAATGTATTACGGTAAAATTAAGAGAATTTGTTAAAAATACCTCTTTTGATATACCCCTTTTCAAAAATATCTTTTTTTCTGGCAATTTTTATTTTTGCCCTCCATTAATTTTTAATGACCATTTTACCCTTAAATGAAAAATATTTTATTCAATAAAAAGAAAAACAAAATTTTTCTGCCAAAAAATTTCCGACATATTTTCCCGCCAAAAAATTTTCGAAAAAATTTTCCCGCCAAAAATTTTTTTGTCCAAAAAATTTTGATAAAAATTTTCGACATAAAAATTTTCCCGCCAAAAAAAATTTACAAGGTTTTTAAANTGGTTCCATTGCTTCTCTCCCATGTGTGCACTATCATTATGTTGATTAAATTATTGTTAAATCCTTACTTTATTGAGTTTATTCTAATAATAATAACAACAATAATAATAACACTCTCTATTTATAGCCAAATCATTTTATTTTGGGTGCTAATTAGCCGTTTTTATATGTTATATTATATTTGCGAAAAAAAAAATATATATGTTATATGATTTCACTGTCTTGTTTATAGATTAGATTCAAATTTGGTAGTGAGTGAGTGAATTGTAAACGATAAACAAAGAAAGTAAAAGATTATATTATAGTACTACACTTGTTATTTATACATCAACTTTATTTTTATTTTTTCTTTTGTTTACTGTTTTTTTATAAAAAAAGGTTTAATTGTAAACTATGAAAAAAACAATTTAAATGTATTATGTTAAAATTAAATTGAAGAATATCTGGTAGAAATTTATAGTTAAGATTTATGATGTAGTTGTAATACCTTTTTCTAATGAACTTTATTTTGATATATATATATATATATATATATATATATTTTCTGTATAGCTTATTTTTGATTTTGATGAGAAAATAATAAAATTTTAGAATCTATATCTACATATTGAAAAGAAGAATAAAGATCCATATTCTGTCAAATTTTATCTTCTCATTTCATTTTCAAAAGTTTTAAATCAGAATGCTTAAATGAAATTAGGAATGATGTTTCGATAAAGACACGGACCAAAAGATGATTTGCCAACTGGACATATACAAAGGATATGGGTTTTTTTTGTTCTCTGAGACAGAAGGCTTATAATGAAACAAAAAGCCCATTGGTCTACTATCAAGGCCCATTTTGTTTGATGTTTGCGGCTGAGAAAAAAAAAAAACCCTAAAAACCTAAAATTCGTATGTATAAATACCAACACGTCCGGCAAAACCTAAAACAGTTCAGGTTTGCTGTGTTTGTGTTTTTTCTATGTTTGTGATCTTAAAAAGGGTTTTTTTTTTTAGCAAACTGATTGGATTCGCCTCTCAGATTGATTTTTCCTATAGAGTTTTCAGTATTTATGGGATGATTCTTTCATCTTTATTACTTAGAAGAGAGGCGATAGATTATTTTTGCAGGGGCGTTGAGTCGCTTCGCCTATGTTTTAACAGGTATAGCGAATAAGCTCGTGCTATATCTGTAATCATCTTTTTTGATTCGTTTTTTAAAAAAGTTCTTGTTATTAAAAGGATCCTATGATGGCATGAAATCTTTGAGACCTGATTTTATTATTGATGAAACGCTATAAGCATTTTTTACTCTGAGGATCCTAATTGTATTTTTGTCTGTTTTTTTTTTTTGTGTATTAAAATTTGATTTTTTGAGTAATCTTTATAATGTAATGTGGGAAAGATGATGATTATGCACTGGGCTCTGAGAAGTTGATTGACATTCGGCTTCGTTTTGATGGATAATGCAGCCTAGAAAGCTTTATCTGATTTCTCTTATTTCTTTAGTCTTTTTCTTTTGATATCTAGTTCGCAATAGTTATCGTGACAATATTCAAAACTTGAATTCGTATTTTTCAGTTATATCATCCAGAATCAAGTAGTACAAGGCAAATATTGAAGACTTGAGCTCTCCAAGTCATATTCTAAACATCTCGAGAAAAGATCGGATCCTAAAATATTATTACATTGAAAACGATTAAAGGCTTTAGCCGAAGAAAGTAGTTTGTTGAAATTTGACTGTTTTAATTTGAAAACGAAAATTACCAACTTTACTGACGAGCAATCACAGTTGCCTACCGATGTGTGAGTGAGCAATTCTGATTAGGTACTTGATTTACAAAAACTAAAAGAATCAAAAACTTGATGTTACATAGAATGGTATTGTTACTTATATAACACGACTATGTTACACAGTACAGACTTACAGTTACAGGTGTGATAAAAGAGATGAAAAACCAGAAAATACGGCATGAAGTCTTCTTTGACGAAAGGCTTGGTTGGTGGTAACTCATCAGGACAGAACTATGCAACGACTTGAAGAGAAACACCACAGTCAAACATTGCCGCTTAATACAAGAGAACTCATTACAATGTTTTCCAATTTTCCTTTTTGTTTTTTAGATGTTGCCCAGTTTTTTTTATTGCGTTCTAGGCAAAAAAAGTCATATAACCCAAGTAAGAAGAAACATTGTTGTAAAATGTTTTTTGCTTTTCAGTGTTCAAGAGCACTCCGTATAGAGACTTGCGAGTCTTGTGTTGTTGAGTTGAAGTGACCTCTGGATATGAGGTCATGATTCAAGAACACCACTATAACCGTGATGTCATCGTGAAAATGGCGCCTCACCTTCTTGTCAATCTTCCTTAGATCTGAATATCTCATCTCACGTTTCCTCGCTGCCTCGTGAAGAGCCGCCTTTATCAGTCTCTTTGCGCTTCCCTGAAGAGACACATTGCAACAAATCAATCATAAAACTTATCAGATCAAGACATGATCTTTTACTTGTAATAATCAGGGGATGTGTCTAAAACTAAACTCTCACTTGCACGGTAATCTAAAACTTATCCAGAACAAAAAAGCCATACGGATGTTTAATGAGGGGAGGAATATAACCAACACTAAGTACAAACTACTAATCATGGCAAGTCATCTGAGGGAGAAATCAAATCAGAAACTTACAGCGCGGGGATGGTTATGAACAATCTCAACTGCTTTTTCGTTTGTCAAATGTTCCCAAAGACCATCAGATGCAAAAATGAGAAACGAATCATTAGGGTGCAGAGGATGAGCGAGTATAGTCGGTGTTGCAGACATCAACGGTCTCTTCATTGGCTCTGCAAGTCTGAACTTTTGACTGATTGGCTCCTTGTTAAATTCGGGCCGCTTCATATACATGTCTCCTATAGACCTCGAAACCTAGATGAACATTAAATCAATGCTGATCACTAAAACAGGGAATGAACAGAAAATCCTAAGAGCTTTTGGTTAAGCTGATTAATTATTGGTAAATAGACACTACCAAGATGGTAAAGCCGTATGTTTAGCTTTTCTAGTGCGTATGTATGGAACTATGGAAGTTCATCATAAACCCTGCTCATAAACTACTTCACTACTTCATCATAAGGATTTGGACTTCTTAGATTCCTAATGGAATTTTTCTATAGCTTATATAAAAACGGGACATACCACTCAAATACTAAGAAAGAAAAATTAACCAATTTATCTCTTCCCAAAAGAGCATGAGAAGCCAGAGGTACAGCTCTAACCAAAAGTATGACTGACTAAATGAAAAAAAAGAAAGCACAGCAACGTGATCCATGTAGAGTGTCAGAGAAAGAAGGGAGAAAAACCAATGCAACACATTGAATCCTGCTATTCTGCAACCTAGTTATCCCTAATTTTGCGTCCTTATTTTTTTTTTTTGAGAAGCTAACAGAAAGAGAATGAGAAACTACCTGAATAATGCCCTTAACTCTCCAAACTCCATGCCTAAACACAACAATCTGCTGGTCATCAGGATGTAAGTCCTTAAGTTCCCAACGAATATCCTCGTTATTGGCATTGTGTTCAGTTGAGAGCTGGATAGCAGAGAGTCCGCCACAGTTGCCTTTCTTTCCAAGAACAACCCTTGAATCTCCAAGGCTTGCCACGAAAAGAGTATTCTGATATATCACTCCAACTAGACAACAAGTGCCAACAGTTGCCAAATTCGGTATCTCTTGCCACAGTTCTGAGACAATGGAAGCGAATCCTTCTTCAGTCGCATGAAAGGCTCTTTGTATAGTCTCTCTTGTCACAACTCCTTGCGTCTCCGCTGATATTTCTGCATAATCGTAAAGCCTGAGCAATCCCAACATAAGAGAGGCTCAACCTCCTTTTCATAAAATGTAGTACAGTACACTCCTAGGGACACACTCCACTTAACTAAATGCTTATGACAACAAAGCACAGCAAAGAACAATAAACACAGGATGAAGTTGTAAAAGTAAAAGACTAAAAATGGGCTAAAAGACTGTAGCTTTAAACTTGTATTAAGCAGCTTCAATGGGAAACCTAATTATATCCCCCAAAAGAGATTAAAAAGAAAGTCATAGTACCTAACTTTGTTGACCAATCACAATCTTCATCACTTGAACCCCAAAAAAACAAACTTTGAGAATTTAAGTCAACGGATTCATCTAAAATTATTATATGTAATTCCCACAAAAAAAAGACCCAAAGCTCTAAAAAAAAAAAAAAAAAAAAAAAAAA
>NC_025703.1:8386660-8415070 GCF_000633955.1 Camelina sativa | reverse complement strand
GGAACTCACGTCGGAAATGGTTAAAGAGATGATCGCAGACGTAACGAGCAGCTTCAGGACCACCATGACCATCGTAAACACCAACGAAAGTACCGAAATTACCGGATTCGATCTGGCTCTGATCTTCAAGAACCTGATTGGCTTGAATCACAGCCATGGAGAATTCGCCGCCGCAGTATCTACCGAGATCACGGAACCAAAGCAACCCGTCTTTGCCTTCAGCACCGCCGTTTCCACCACCACCCTCACCACCACCACCACCCGATCCAGCCTCGGAATTATCGCAGATGTGCCCGAATGGCTTGAAGCAGAGAGAAAACAGATTCATCAATGAACCTGACATTCAACATCTCTCGAAAACCCCCCCTAAACTCCTCTCAGAACCGTAAAGATTCAATTGGGGGTTTTTTTTTTAAAGGGTTTCGATTCAAAATTGAAAGGGTTAAAGGATTTGGATATAGATCGGGGGGAGGGAGGGAGAATGATGATGGGAGAGAAAGAGAGAGAGAAAGAGAGAAAACCCTAGGTCTTAATGGAAGGGAAGATGCGTAGGATAAGATGTAAGGCGTAGGATAAGAATGGAGGCGTAAGTTAGAAGAAGAAGAAGACGGACGTGTCTTGTCCGGTCGTAGAGGAACAAAGAAATTCTCGCTTGTAATTTTTTGTCTGATGACGAGAGAGAGCGATCTTTCTTAGCTGTCCCGACCATTTCCTTAACCCCCTATTTACAACTGTTACTGTTACTGTTACCTTATCCCCTCCAAACAAAAATAAAAATAAAAACTATAGTTTATAAAAAGTTTCATAAAAATACAAAATATTCACATGATTTCAATGTGTGTTTCTTCTGTATCTAATAAGAGTATTTTATTTTTGATCAATATTTCAAGTAAAAAATCTTCGCCATTCTCATATTTTCGAAGTATATGGTTTCACTTCCACTACTCAATATAAAAGCCTTCCCATGCGAAGGGGACTAGTTTATTCCCAATCCCCCATTCACCCAATATGCGTTTTAACTATGACATTGCTTCTTTCGACATTGGACTAATTTTTAAAAAGCCTATGGAATGTACGTGTTATATCACTTTTTTTTTTTATCAACATTAAGATTGAAATTGAATTGAATACACCTCAGAATTATATTTTAAATAAATGTTTTCCTTATATTGTAGTACGTAAATGTATCTTCGTACTGATTTAATTGAAACTGTTGAGAGAATGTCTTGTCTATCATTACAAAGAGTAGAATACATATTTATTTAAGAACAAGAACAGATGACTAGCCTCTAGGTTAAGTATAATAAGAATGTTTCTAATATGTTACAAATCATATCTCTTACATGCCCCTTCAAGATCGAGGAGCTTGAGCTACTCCAATCTTGTCACGTAATTCCAAGAACCGTGGACGAGGAAGTGGCTTGGTTAATGCATCGGCGAGCTGATCTTTGGTGTGAACGTGAGCAACCCGTAGGGTACCTTGTTGTATCTGACCACGAATGAAGTGATAATTAACAACAATGTGTTTCATCCGAGAGTGGAAAACTGGATTGGAACAGAGGAATGTGGCACCTATATTATCACAATAGACAACCGGTTTTGTAGGTAAGGTGATGCCAAGCTCGCGGTTTTGTAGGTAAGGTGATGCCAAGCTCGGTGAGAACATTACAGACCCAACTTATTTCGGCTGCAATATTTGCCACAGCTCGATACTCTGCTTCTGTGGAGGAACGAGCAACTCCGTGTTGTTTCTTTGCAGTCCACGAAACAGGATGGCTACCAATGTAGATGATGTAGGCATTGGTTGACGTGTAGTCGTCCGAGTCTCCAGCCCAGTTGGCGTCCGAGAAGGCATGACTACCGAGGGAATTTTTGGCAGAGAAGAAGATGCCATGCGTGGGAGTTCCAGCCAGGTATCAAAGTATCCTCTTGGCTGCTTGCCAGTATTCGTGAGTGGGTTTATGCATAAATTGTGACAGACGATTTACGGCATAAGCGATGTCCAACCTTGTAAATACTAAGTACTGTAAACTTCCCACGAGTTTGCGATAACTAGTCGGATCCTTGAGAGCAGTGCCGGGGGTTAAGGAGAGCTTCGGGTGAGATGCCATAGGTGTGTTGACCGGTTTAGCATTTTGCATATTATATCGATGAAGGAGATCAACAATGTACTTCCGTTGACATAAGTGTAGACCTTGATCCGTTCGATATGCTTCGAGACCAAGAAAATAATTGAAATCTTCCGGGTCTTTGACAAAGAACCTATCTGCGAGTTGTGTAAGTATCTTGGTGATCCTTTCTTTGCTGCTTCCTGTAACCAAGATATCATCTACATACACCAATAAATAGATGTAGTGTGGACCTTGCTTAAGAACAAACAGAGAAGTATCCGAGAGAGAGTTGTTGAATCCAATGCTTATCAAGAATGTTTTCAGCTCAGTGTACCAGGCCCGAGGAGCCTGCTTGAGACCGTAGATCCCTTTGCATACCCTGCAGACATGAGATGGTTTGTCCGAGTCGATGAATCCTGGAGGCTGTTCCATGTAAACCTCTTCATTAAGTGTGCCCTGAAGAAATGCATTGTTAACATCAAGCTGTTGTATTGGCCATGCCTTGGAGACTGCAATGTCAAGGACCATGCGAATGGTGGTGGATTTTATGACAGGACTGAATGTGTCAGTATAATCTCGACCATATTCTTGACTGTAACCCTTGGCGACTAAGCGAGCTTTGCACCTGTGATGAGTTCCATTTGAATGAAATTTGTTTTTGTAAAGCCCCTTACAGCCAATGACATTGTGATGTGGTTGTCGAGGAACCAAGTCCATTGTGCCATTCCGAGCAAATGCATCAATTTCATCTGACATCACTCATCTCCATCTTTTATCTTTTAATGCATCAATTGGTTCACGGTCTGAGGTTCTAGGGGAATGGGAGGAGAGATTCGCATGGAGAGGTTGTATTTGAGATTGGGTTTGACAATGTTGTTTTTCCGGCGGGTTTGCATCTGGTGATTATTTTGGGGAGGTGGTGTGCCGTCAGAAGAAGACGACGAAGGGAGTGGATTGGGTTGGATAAAGGTTGGTTGAGAGGTGGAGGACGACGATGATGGCTGAGTTTCAGGGGAAATAGAGGAAGAAGCATTAGACGAGGGGGTGGTTGAGAGGCTTGGGGAAGAAGATGTTTCAGTTTGGGTTTGATTCGATGGGCTTGGAGTGGGAGATGGGCTTTGTGGTTGTGGATTTGTTGTTGGGATTACTTCTTGTGGGCTTCGAGAATCAGATAAGGGTAACAAAGGAGAAACAGAGGAGCGTACCTGTGATGATGCTGCCACGGTATCTGTGGAACGGTGACCAGCTGGAGAAGCCGACGGGTCGTGACGGTTAGTGATCGTGATCGCGGGTGTCGGCGGGAGCTGTACAAATGGCCGAAGGACAGGAATTTTGGTGACGGCAAGGGTGGGTATTGTTGACGATATTGAGGCAGCTGGTGGTGAAGGATGAATTGTTTGAAATGGGTAGATTTGCTCATCGAATTTGACATGGCGAGACGTGTATATGCGACCGGAGCTAGGCTGGAGGCAAAAATAGGCACTCTGAGTCGGGGAGTAACCGATGAAGACACACTAAGTGGACCTATCTTCGAGTTTGTTGGTGTTGTACGGGCGAAGCATAAGCAGCCAAACGCACGAAGCTTCGTGTAGTTATGAGCAGTGTTGAAGAGTTTCTGGAATGGCGATGTCATAGCAATGACTGGAGTTGGCATCCGGTTTATGAGGTATATGGCAGCAGCGAAGGCGAACGTCCAATAAGTTTTTGGGATACCCGCGTGAGAGAGAAGAGTCAACCCAGTTTCAACAATATGTCTGTGCTTCCGTTCGGAGACTTAATTGTGTTCAGGGGTGTGAGGTGGAGAGGTGAAGTGAGAGATGCCAGCGGTCATGAGAAAAGAACTGAGTGCAATAAACTCTCCACCATTGTCAGTGTAGAGTGTACTAATCTTGGTGTTAAATCGGTTTTTGACAAGAGCTTTGAAAGGTATGAAAGTTTCACGAACTTGTGACTTTGTTTTGAGAGGGTATATCCACGTGTACCGTGTGTAGTGATCAATGAAGACAACATAATATTTGTAGTTGTCGATTGAGGTAATGGGGGATGACCAAACATCTGAGAAAATGTATTCTAGAGGTATGGTGGAAACAATTGTTGATTCAGAGAAAGGTAGGTTATGAGCTTTATTAATGGAGCAATCTGGACATAATGACGAAGATGTTACAGATTGCGAGCAAGGAAGAGAAAAAAGAGAAAGAACATTTTTCAGAATAGAAAGAGAGGGATGTCCTAAGCGATGATGCCAATCGGACATAGAAGGTTTTGATATGGTTGTGGCAAAGAAAGAGGTGATGGTGGAGGTGGATAGTGGCAATTCATACAGCTCATCCTTGGTCTTGCCGCGGATTAATGGGACACCCGAGAACAGATCCTTCACCTGAAAATACGCAGGAAATAATTCCACAGAGACCTTGTTAGCATTACACAGGCGGTAAAGAGATATGAGATTTTTGCTAATGTGGGGAACACATAAAACATTTGTTAAATATAAAGGTTTAGCAGATGAGGTAGAAGAGGGTAGGGATAGTGAACCAATGTGCGTTATAGGGATACCCGTACCGTCGCCAAGAAGAACACTGTCGTTGCCGCTGTATGGTTGATGGAGAGAGAGATTTTGCAGATCACTTGTCATTTGGTGAGTCGCACCACTGTCCATGACCCATGGACTTGCATTGGACGAGTTTCCCATGACCAAATTTGCCCGTGGTTGCCAGGGACGGAACTGCGGAGTCATTTGATTATTGAAACCGTCATGTTGTTGTGAGAGTTGCGGACAACGTTTAGCACTGTGGCCGTACACACCACATAGTTGACAGCGACCTTGGTATCCTCTGCTCATCCGGTTGTCATGTTTGTGAGGAGAGTACTGCTGAGAGCTGTTGTTTTGCCAAGATTGAGAGGAGCGGTGATTCTGTTTACCTTGGTATGAGCGGTGATTCTGTTTGCCTTGGTAGGATTGAGAGGTAGCAATATTGGTAGAGACCGGTGCAGATGTGGGCACGGAGGCAGAGGTGGCTATTAATTTGGCTTCCTTGTTGAGCAGTTTCTGATGGATCTCGGTAAGAGACGGAGGTGTATCCCTGCCTTCCATTTGATCAACGACCGATTTGTACTCCTCAGGGAGACCATCAAGGACGAACTCAATCTGAGCCTCTGGTTCAATCGGTTTGCCAAGGAGAGCTAGCAGATCAAAACGAGTGGTTAACCCCTGAAGATAAACATCAATGGACTTATCGCCTTTTGTGTAGTGTTTTAGCTGAATCCGAAGTTGTTGGACATGACCCCAACTTGGGTTGGCATAAGTGGCAAAGATCTTCTTCCACATTTTTGCAGAGGTTGTAGTTTTGGAAGCTACAGACTAGATTGAAGAGGAGAGGGTGTCGAGGATGCCACTGTAAATAAGTTTGTCTTGACGGCGCCATTTGCTGTATTCAGGGTTCGAGGTGGTCTGATCACCAATGGTGATGGTTGGATCAGGCGGAATCGATGAACCATCAATATAGCCCGCAAGGTCGTAACCATCAAGGAGAGAGTGAATTTGAAGGCTCCAGGTCATGTAGTTGACTGCAGTAAGCTTAGTGATATTCATCATATTGATATTAAGGAGAGAGGGGTGGTGTCAACAGCTTCAGAAACATCCATGACTAGAGGAAAGCGGAAGGATAGTCTAGAAGATACGAAAGAAAGAGAGAAACCAAGAGAAGAAACATATAGGAGAAAAGGTGAGAGGCGGCTAAAAAAAAATTAGGCTCTTGATACCATGTTAAGAGAATGTCTTGTCTATCATTACAAAGAGTAGAATACATATTTATACAAGAACATAGGAGTAGCCTCTAGGTTAAGTATAATAAGAATGTTCCTAATATGTTACAAATCAAATATTCAATAATAAAGGAGAATCCTTTTCATATCTCTTACAGAAACTAGGTATTAACCCACGTTAAACCGTGTGCTGAACATTTTATTTAAATTAAATTTGAAATAGTTTTTTTTGTTATATTGTTATTTATTATTAGCAATTCATTCAGCCTACTTACAATCAGATAATTGCTGTAGAAATTATTGCCAAAAAAATCTGTAAAAATTTTAGCTGTTTAATTGAATGGATATTTCTTAATATCTTATTTTTAATACACTAATTTTTTTTATCCTAGTTAAATTATTTTAATTATTCTTAAGGATCCTAACTATTTTTTTTACTATTTCTAATGGCATTTTAATGTAATTATTTTTTACACTTTTAATGTTATTTTTATAAATGTACTTCTCAATTAATATAGTAGGATACATCTTAACGTATATAGCACCACTGGTATTGAATATAGTACAATGAGTTCTGAATTGAGTGAGTTCAGTCTCCAAGATCGATTAAACTGATGTTGTCATCCTTTTTTTTTTATGTGGCCATAGTAAATAGTGTGTGTGGGATTCATTCGATCAATTAATTTGCTCTCTATTTTTTTCTTAATATATAACTAATGTTCTCTATTAGACTATTACTCTATATAACAATTTTCATATGATAAAAAAGATATGTAAATGTAATTATGAAAGAAATAAGCTCGTTTCACTTTACAATATTATTAATATATTTTTTATTATTTTGCTCCAAAAAAATTTCGATATCCTAATGTTCCAAGGAAAACAAAAATCATAGATGATGACCGTCTTATTTTTTTTATTTCTATGTTTGTAGATATCAAAATAATGAATTTCGTTTTCCCAACTAAACTTACAAAAAAACAAAGTCCAGCCGAAAATATTCGGTTTAAATCCAAACGACCACGATCTACCTGGTGCTAAACTCCGGTATCCAAGATCATCGTCCTTTGATTTGCAATGGTACCGTAGCGTCGTTGAACTACCTCCAAGATGGCAAGATCATTACGAATCACCACTGTCGTCGTTTTCTGGGCTCGAGATATAGTTGCACTTACGAGCATAGTCATCACAAAGAACGTTAAGAATGTTTTCGTACCACCACCCATGATGATTCGTCCAATATATATTTTGTTTGTTTGTTAATATCGAAGTTTATGTTGATGATGACTAACTTCAACAAAACTTATAAGTTAGTATTGATACTGTAATAATCTTTCATTATATTTCCGTAACATGTTAAATCAACACTTTACTCTTTTGACCATACACTTTCCCAAATTAAATTCTATGCATAGTTTTTTTTTACCATAATTTTTTTCATTTGACCATAAACTTATAATTTATTTTTAATTATTTATATTCATACCTGTAGAACACATATTACCCTGTTGTCAAAAAAAAAAAAAACACATATTACCCTTGACTCTTGAATGTCCTGTTCTTTCTTTGGTTTTTTTTTTAATAATAATTTTGCTGTTATTGACAAAAATTAGTTACACAATTGCTCCAACAGAATAAACAATTATTGGCCACAGAAAGATTAAAGAAAAGTACAGTATATGTTTTCACTTCCACTACTCGATGATAAAAGCCTTCCCACGCGGGGACTAGTATATTCCCATTCACGGTTCACCCAACATGCGTTTAACTTTGATAGGTTGTTATGTCCGAATCTATTTACCGCTAGATCCTGCACTACGTTTTGACTCACTCAGTTTCGGACTCATGAAATTGGACTGGAATCGATATGCGTTTGTTGTTATCACTAAGACACATACTGTATGTGTAATCTACAATATGGAATGGGACTCTAATTTTATAAAGCCTATGAATTCATCGGACACGTCATTGGTGGAAACCATTAACAAAGACCCGAGTTTTCTTATTATATTGGCCACACTATACACATCACACATATGTTTTATCGACATTACGATTAAGCTAACGGACAACATATACTAGAGCATTACCATTATGCAGCATAAGGATTAAGGTGCATGAGCTGTATGTTCTGATTAATATAACACATTTAGTTGATTGGTATAACAGTGGAGTATTAGATATTATATTTATATTTAATATATGATATTAATTATAAAAATATAATTTAAATGTGTTTCATTAAAAAATTAATTATCATTCATTGCTATATAATTTTAAAAAAAATATATTTTACATCTAATAAAATTTAGAAATTGTTATATATATAAATGTGTAATTTTATAAATTTTACTAGGTTTTACCCCGTGGTACACCACAGGTCTATTATTTTGTTGATATATATATTGTTAACCGTTGTAGGTAGAGTTTTGTAGAAATTCTTGATTCGCAAGTTGAGAATATACATTTTACGATTTGTTAGTTATGATTTAGGAATGAATGATCTGTTATATTCTTATTATGATTCTCAATTGATATTATCGGATTAATAGTATACATTTAAAGCTAATGAGATCTTACCAAATATGTAATCGTTTATTAAACGCAAATTAGATATTTCCTAAGATGTATTCATCTTAAATTAGTTGCTATATTATAGGGATGCAATTAAGAGGATGTGATTACATAAATTGGGTTATCAATTCTTTTTGTCAAACTCGGTCCTAAAAATTCGACATGCAAATTAGATATTTTCTAAGATACAATGAGCATTAATTGGCATTAATTGTATGTAATAAGTATGTTATGAATTAAAAACTAGCCCAAAATATTCGGCAATCTTAAGGAGGATCCGGATCATTGAATCGATTATAATTTTAGTTAAAAACCCGACCCGAAGTTGGCAAAAAGTGATGACACCCTAATGAACTCTAAAAATGTATTCCGAGCTCTATATGTGGATATACTTGTTTGGTTACAAATATCCTAAGATAATTTTTAATATATATATCCGTTTATAAAAATTCAAATCACATTATATGCTGAAAAAAATCTAAAATTTTATTAACTTTATGTATTGAATAGTGATTAAAATAATTAAATATAAGATTAAATAAAAATGAAAGGAGAATTATATTTTAATCTAACATATTTATTTAAATTATATAGATATATTTTAGGAAATTAATATTATCAAATAAGGAAATGATTGTGTTTGGTTGTAAGGATTGTAGAGAATTTAGTTGAGACTTGTTTGGATACAAAGATAATAGAGAATGGCACAAAAATGTACTTCTAAAGTGTTAAGATAGATATATATATAAATGTGTAATTTAATAATTTTAATTATATATATCTATAATGTAACACATTAACTACAAATAATTAATATATATTATAATTTTTTATAAAAGTTTATATCTATATTTACATTTTTAATTTCAAAATTTTTTTAATATATATATAATATAACACAGTAAACTATAATAAAACAATAATATATAATATAAATGTTATATCCACATTAATATTTTAATGTAATAAATAAATTATTATATTATTTTAAATAATAACATTAAGTAGTTTCTCATATATATTATCTTATAACAAATAAATTTATCTTTTATGAAATCATAATTTTCTATTTTTACAAAATAAATTAATTATTTAAAATAATTTTAATATATATTAATATTTTAGAGTTAAATGTATGGGAAATGCTTCAAATGAGAGCATACAGGAAGAGAGCATGTGGGAGCATATGCAGCTTCTAAATGCTCCCTTATATGCTATCCTAATAAATATTGATTGGATGATAAAATTAAAAAAGCTTGTTCTGCTCTTCCAATGAAGACCTAAATAGACGTGAGAATGATTTGAACAAACCTTTGCCTTGTGTCCACGTACTGTTTTAATTGAAATACATCTTAACCTATATTATATAGCACAACCGATGCCCGAAGAATAAGTTTATCGTATGAGAGTCCTGAGTTCAGTCTGGAGATCGATTTTTTTTTTTTTTTGGTTGTCGTCCGGAGATCGATTAAAGTGATATTTACATTTGTTTTTTTTTCTGTTGTAATATTAGTAAATAGTAACTTGTTCTCTGTTTAGAATGTTTTTTTTATATAGCTGAACTTTAGTCCATTAATGTATGCTAAAAAAAACAACGGTATGTGAATTGTAAGTATGAAAATGAAAGAGAAAAGCTCGTTGTAGTTCTAACATTATACGTTACAATGTTTTGTTATTTTTGCTCCAAAATTTTTTTATGTCCATGGAAAACAAAGATCAAAGAAGTTGGGCGTCTTGTTGATAAGCTTGCAAGGTCCTTGCTTCCGTATTTTCCATTCGCATCTTCTGCATCCAAACTCTTTATACTCTTTGTCTCTACCCTGTTTGTAGATATCAAAATAATGACTTCCATTTTCCCAACTGAACTTACAGAAAAACAAAGTCCGGCCGAATATATCCGGTTTAAATCCAAACGACCACGATTCACCTGGTGCTAAAGTCCCGAAACCAAGATCATTATCCCCTGATTTGCAATGGTGCCCTAGCGTCAAACCACCTTCAAGATCATTACGAATCACCACTGTCGTCGTTTTCTGTGCTCGAGATGTAGTTGCACTTATGAAGATAATAATTACAAAGAAGGCTAAGAATGCTTTCATACCACCCATGATGATTCGTCCAATTTTTTTATTTTATTTTTGTCAATCGAAGTTTATGTTGATGATTACTTCAGTCAAACTTATAATGTAGTGTTGATATTGTAATAATCTTTTATTTAATATATGTTTAATCAGCACTTTACTCTTTTAACCGGACACTTTCCAAATTAAAATATATGCATAGTCTTTGTTCCCATAAAGTTTATAATTTGATCCATATTATTTGGACAGAGATATACGAATTCCTTGTTCCGCAGTTTTGTCAAATTGAGTCGTATCCCTATAATTAATATACAAGTTTCCATATATTCATTACTTTTTCTTTGGGTAGGGGACGGGGGTGTTACCCCATCATTTATTCAAAAACAAAAACAAACGCATTACAAAATAACTCTCTTTGGGCGTGCAGTCCCAGTCGCATCCTCACTCAAAATCGAACCAACATCAGCAGGAGCTGAGGACAAAATGAAATTCTAACGGCAATATAAATGCATAGTTAGCTAACCCATCAGCCAAAGGGTTAGCCTCTTTATATAAATGAGTAATTTGGACTATCCAGTCCCTAGCGATAAAACCATGGCACAAGCGTACTAGGAAAGACAGTGGGTGCAATTCCCCTATCCCTGTCTTGAGAAAACCAATCACGTTCTCAAAATCAACTTCCAATTCCACCCGCGTTAACCGCTTCTCCCATGTCATAACCAAACCATAGTACACACCCCATAATTCTGCAAGAGGTGCAGTACATCAGCCAGTGTTTAAGGCAAATCCTCCACACCATTCCTCCTCTAAATTTCGTAACACATCTCCTGCAGCAGCTAGACCCGGGTTATCTCGTGATGCGCCATCCGTGTTCACCTTCACCCAGCCCCGGGACGGAGCAGACCATCCAATTAGTCTCTCCACACGGACCACCTGACCCGACTGTCTCTTCCATATATTCATGACTTTTTTTTATCAAAAAAATCGAAACATATTAGCTCAAACGAGCCAATTGGGAGGGGAATGGTTTACATAAGTAACTACATGCGGTTGGGTACGAACTTGTCGCGCTAGTCGATCCGCAAGAACATTTGCATTCCTTGATATCAAAGTCAACGAGAAACTTCTGAATTCTTCCATATCCACCGTGATGTCGTTGAGGTAAGCTGAGAAGGCTGGTCAGTCTGAGGGTGAAGACACCATCTTCACCAAATCTGAGCAGTCTGTGTAGAAAACCACATCTCTGAAATCATGTCCTATCATACATCGCAGGGCCCAAACGAAAGCTTCGACCTCAGCATGAAGAGGGGAAAGACTTCACCGAAAATTCGAAGCGCCCATGAGCGGGGAGGTTCCTGAGCTGACTTACACACCCAGCCTGCACCTGCAAAATTGTATGTATCTTTCCAAGAGCCATCAACAAAACAACGGTAGCCGGTAAAAACTGTAGGGAGGGAAACACGTCCTCTCTCCAACCGAGGACCTAGAATTGGAAATTCAAAACCATCCACCTCCTCTTCAACTTGAGCCGCTGTCCAGGCTGTCGCCTCAGTGGCCACCAGTCGTGCAATCTCGTGGGGCCGTTCCACCTCATTTTCAAAAACCCAGACATTCTTCGCTTTCCAATATACCACATAATCCAAGGAAATGCAAAAACTTGCAACCCTGAATTTTGTGCCCCTAGAAAATGTCCACATTTGCAAAAACCGAATATGTTGGAAAACCAATTGTGCCTATTGGAACATTTGAAGGAGCCCAAGCCTGACGGGCAGGCGGACATTGAAATAAGGCATGATTTATTGTTTCCAACGGAGCACCACATCGAGCACACTCCAAATCACACACAATACCCCGGTGACGTAAATTCACCGTAACCGAGAGACATCCAAAAAGTACTTGCCACATAAAATGCTGAATTTTTGGGGCACACTTGACTTTCCAAACACTAGCCTTAAAAGGATTTATTTCAGGACCACAAACCAATGTCGACGTTCCAGTAGGAACCACCACCCGTGCCGTTTGATACCCTGACTTAACCGTGTACTTACCCGATTTCGTAAAATGCCATCCTAGCAAATCCCCATGCGGAGTTATACTCAGAGATATGGCACCTATCAAAGCCACATCCACTGGATCGAAATGGTCAGCTAGCCGATCCATTCGCCATGTGTTTGTACTGCGATCAATAAGATCTGAAATTTGAAGTAAAGGATCCTTAAACGAATCCTTACTTAAAGCTGGTCTCGGGGATTTGGCTGGACTCCATGGATCTGTCCAGAAAGAAACAGTATCCCCGAGCCATCCCGTTTAATAAGCCTTTTACTTACCAGAGATCTAGCGGAAACAATACTTCGCCAACCATAAGATGGAGAGTATGATTTAATAGGTTCCATAGGGTTTGAATTCTGATAATACCGACTTTTGAAAACTCTTGCGAAAAGAGAATTTGGGGCGTCGATCAGCCTCCATAACTGCTTGGCCAGCAGGGCCGTGTTAAAATCATCTATTTTCCGGAAACCCAAACCTCCTACTTGCTTACTAGAACAAAGTTTCTCCCAGGCTAACCAATGCATACTCAGACTAGCCGTTATTACTCAACCAAGAATTTGCTATAGCATTAGTAAGCTTGGACGTAATTGTTTTCGGCTCCCGAAAACATGACATCACAAACGTCGGAACAGCAGTAGCCACAGACTTAATCATCACTTCTTTCTCCCCCCTTCGAAAGAAGTCTCGACGTCCAACGCATAGTGCGACTCTGAAGCTTGTCCCGGACAAAAGAAATAACTTTTGTTTTAGATCCCCCCAAACTCTCCGGCAAACCCAAATACGACCCCATGCCACCTAAATTTGAAATACCAAGAACCGAATGCATTTCCACTTTCGTTTCCTCTAGCACCTTGTGACCAAATTGAAGCGAAGATTTTGTTAAGTTTATTTGTTGACCCGAAGCCGCCTCATAGTTCCTCAAGACCCCTAGTATAGCCCCACATTCTTCCTTAGTTGCTTTACAAAAGAACAAACTATCATCCGCAAACAACAGATGAGTGATTGGTGGACATTGATTCACCACCTTAATACCTGTAATCAATTTGTCCGCTTCCGTCTTCCAAATATTGGAAATGAGAACTTCCGTACATAAAATAAACAAATATGGCGATAATAGATCCCCATGCCTCAAACCCCGAGCTGGTTTGATAAGCCCATTCGGTTGTCCATTCAGTAAAACCTGATATTCCACCGAGGTAACACAAAACATAATCCAAGAAATTCATTTCTCTGAGAAACCCATTTTCCGAAGCACCTTTTCAATAAAAATCCATTCTACTCGATCATACGCCTTACTAATATATGTCTTTATGGTCGTAAACTTCGATTTGCAAGATTGATTAGTACGGAGCCCATGAAACATTTCCTGCGCGTCAAAATATTATCTGAAATCAAGCGGCCTGGAACAAAGGCCGATTGAGTCTCCGAAATAAGACCCGTTAACACCCGCTGTAAGCGTTGGCATAAATTTTTTGATATAATCTTGTAACCCACATTACACAAACTAATCTGCCGTAACTCAGCCATCTGTGTTGGCTTTGCCACCTTGGGAATTAAACAAATATGTGTTGTGTTCAACCTCTTGTCAAAAGAACCCTATGTAAAAAAAAGAGTTGACCAATGAAATCAAATCTGTTTTTACCACACTCCATGCCTTCTGAAAAAATAGAGCTGTCATCCCATTTGGACCTGATGCTTTATCCGGATGCATCATAAATAAAGCTGCCCTGACCTCCTTCTCCGTTGCAATACCGGTCAGGCGGTCATTATCCTCATCGCTGATCGCAGTATGTACTTCCCTTAAAATTTCCTCACAATTAGCCGGCGTAATAGTTGTAAACAACTCCTCAAAACAAGACACCGCTGTATTATGAATAGCATCATCGTCCGTAGACCAATTATTATTTTTGTCAAAAAGTCCCACAATCCGGTTTCGAGCCCTCCGTTGCTTCATTTGTGCATGGAAATACATTAAATTCCTATCCCCCACCCGCATCCACCGATTCCTACTTTTCTGATACCAATAAATTTCTTCATCCCGATAGGCTTCACGCAATTGTGAATGCAGCACAGTAATGTATGCCGGATTAGCCGCATCTTTCGCCTGATCCACAATTAGCTTATGTTTCAAATCCTCAATTATATCCCTTCCAACCGGAACTTGTGCCTTCCGCCATCTCGAGATTGACCGCCGACAATTAACCACCTTACCCACAAAATCCCCCTGTTCCTGGCTCCTATTACTCGCCCAACCTGTAGAGATAATACCCATCAAGCCGTCCTTCCCAATCCACCGCCTATCAAAAACAAAACGTCGCTTCCCCCGTGGGTACTTTGCTCCTATAAAAGCCAAAAGAGGCTTATGATCTGAGGCAATCATAGGAAAATACTCTATAACAGTATCCAGGAAGATATCATGCCAGTCCTCATTTCCCAAAACTCGATCCAACCGACAGCGTATTGGTTTTTTATCCCGCCAGCCCCGCCATGACAAGAAATCCCCCAGGTATGGATAACCCAGAAAACCACAATCTAGAATCATGCAATTAAAAGAGCGGAAATAAGACGCATGGCGGAGCTTGCCCCCTTCTTTTCATAATTCCCTGTTAACTCGTTGAAATCCCCAATAACAAACCAGGGTAAATTCCTAGTCACACCCATCCTTGTTAATCTTTCCCAAACCAAATCCCGTTTTTTAGGGACTGGATCCCCATAAGTAAATGTTAAATTGAAAGTTTTTCCTTTATAAACTGCCTCAAGATTAATCATTCGATCCGACTGAAAAAGAATTGAAACATTGAAATCATCTTTATTATAAAAGAGTGCTAAACCACCACTTGAACCGAGAAGATCAACAGTTATTAAATTTAAATAGCCAAAATGGCCTACAAAGTTTTCTGGAAAAGAAAAAGATTACTTTGTTTATGAGTGACACAAGAAATCAGGACGATGCTGAAACCAAAGATCCTTAAGATGTCCAATAGTTGCCTTATTACCCAGGCCTTGGCAGTTCAAGATCCTTCATTTATCAACCGATTTGTTTTGGTGGCTTGTCGCCACTTGCCGCTCCTTTCCCCATGTCCTGGTTCTTAGGATTACGACCATCACCCCCCTGATATGGGCCCTTAGGGGCTGGCCTCTTCTTAGGAGTGTTGCAGAAATAAACATTCAGCTTCTTTGACCCCCTCCCTTCATCAGCCGCCCCCCTTTGGCTTAATCACCTTCTCCACTGGTAAAACATTACCCTCAACAGTCCCCATCGACTCTTCCTGAACCTAAGAAGACACAACAAACTCTGGAATACCTGAGCCGGCATCCACAGATGGAATAATGTCATCCGTTGCTTAGATAGCCTCACCACTCTCCTCCATAGCCTCCGACCTGAGATCATCAGCATCCATAGCAATGGATTCCTGAGAATCCGCAGTAGGGTCCGCAACAGGATCCTCTATCACCTCCGATGTAGTAACATGGTCCTCCACCACCGGAGCAATGAAAGAAACCTCTTCAGGACTTGTAACCATAAGACCCACCTGCTCGGATAGCTGCGCAGAGAGCTGCTCCTCTACATCCTCATGTGCACATGTTGTGTCCTCCTGAAACAGTGCCTTGCGCACCTTTTTCTGGACTTGCACCACCCCTTGTGACACCGGGGAAACCACACTAACCATTCCCGCTCCCTCCTTTGCAACAGGCTCTCGAATAGGAGAGGAAACATGTGTTGTACCTCCCTGTTCCCCCAACCTTGCCGAATCAGTACACCTCCGTGGGCTATAAGAAGACTCTTCCTGTGAACGAGAATGAACCCTCTGACCCCCCTGATGTTGTCGTGATGTGTTCCGCTGGAACCCTTGTCTAGAACTCTCTCCAATGGCCCGATTGTTATTTGCAACCGGAAATTTGGTCTACTGACCACCCTGTCTTCTCCTCTCTCCTCCTACCGCACCTCTGTAGCTTTGGAACCGACGAGCACCATTGGCCTCCTCCAGAGAAGGATTAGACTCAGGCACTTGGACACCATTTGCTTCCTCACAATGAGTTTCATCATGACACAAACTGAAGCACCGGATACAATAACCAAAAAGCCGCTCATAACGCAAAGAGACAATAGTCTGCTCTCCATTCCCAAACTCAATCTCAGACTCGAAGTATAAAGGCTTGAACCCATATATTCATTACTTGGTAGAATATATTTAATGTTTTGTTCTTTTTTTTTGGTTTTATTTATTTATTTAAATAATGTTGTTATTGGTCAAAAGTTGACCAACCTGTTTCACGGGTTCGCCCTAAAATTCTCTCTCTATTCTAGCCGCTGTGGCAAAACTTTTAGATTTTTGATCTGCCCTCTCCGGCTGACGGACTCATTGCCGGAGCTGTGGGAGGGTGTAGAACCTTGTCTTAATCTTTGTCTTTAGTCTTTGTCTTTCTTTGGTCTGTTTGGTTTAGATCTGTTTGCGATCAGAGTTGTAGCGGTCTTGTCGTTAAAATCCTCTTTGAAGCGAAGCGAAGAACGGCTGTAGAAGGGGAAGCCATCAGCGGTGAGAGCTGGATGTGGTTAGAGACGGATCTGTTTCTTAACGGATTAATCTAGGTTGTGGCTCAGATCTGGTGGTGCTCCTATCGCTAGTGGTTTGAAGGAGACGAACGTGTGTCGTCTCTTGGTCTGGTATTGTATCTATCTTGTCTCTCTCTTCTCTTGTTTGCGGGTTTTTCATCAAAGCTATGTTGGTTTTAGTGTCGTTGTGGCTTTTACCCAAGGTTTTAGTTTGCTTTGAGTTGTGGTTTGTGTTTTCTTCGCTAGTATGCCTTCTCCGGTTAAGGGTTTGTAGTGGTTCGGAGATCTTCTGCTAGGTTGGGTTTGTTGGTCAGTTAGGGTTGGCATTGCGAGCTAGGTATCGCTCCTTGTGCTTGTCATTTGGATGTTTTTTTGTTGCTAGTCATCTACTAGCTCTCCTCTGTGGCTTTTTGGAGTCTTGGAGTGGAGTTCTTGACAATAGCAGTGGAATCGTCCTTCAGCTCTTCTCTTGCGAGGAGGTTACCAGTTTTTGGTCTGTAGATGGCTGAACTTGGGTCGACGAGGGTCCGCGTGTAAGAGCTGCTGGTCTTCCTTGATTTGTCTTAGGTCGATTCGCAAGGTTCTCCTTTGCTCCTAGTTTGGATCGCCCTCCATGGGGTTCTGGTTTGTTGTGGTGGTTATGGTTTCTGTTTCTTTGTGATGGTATGAATTCTGCTTTCGTTCCTGCCGTTTTGATGATGGTTCAGCTACGGTGTGCTCTCTTAGTGCTTCTGGTCTTCTGGGTACTCTCCGGCGCTTACAGGTTCTTTGAAAAAGCTTAGTGGAATTCGCTCAGTTTCAGTTGGGCAGTTTTTGATCTTTGATCTTTCTCTCATCCTTTTTGTAAACTTTTACTATAGGTCTTGGCTGTTGTTTATGTTCATCTACTAGTCCTAGTCTCCGAAGATATATTTCCTGCCGGCTTAAGTTTCTCTTGTTTGGTTTTAGTTTAGGTGATTTTTATGTTTTCACCTTTTTTATATTCAATATATTATAATATAAAATCAGATAACAAAAAAAATATCGTTATTAACAAAATTTATTTACGCAATTGCTCCAAGAAGATAACCAAATTATTGGCCACGAAACGATTGAGGCCCATAAGTTGATCGTTGAATCAGTGTGTGGTCTGTTTTGAATTGTTGTCGCATCTTTTATGTAAAATTTTAAAATTGGGCTGTTTTCTTGTTTGAACTTCGTGCCATTTCAGGCAAAGAGTGCAAGCTTTTAAGCAAAATTTCCTCCTCCTTTAAAAAAATATATATATATATATATATATTTATAATTATAATTAAAAATGTTGACGGTTAACCTTTTTGATAACCGGATTGCTCTAAGTCCGGTTGTTAAATAACTTGTGATGCTGACCAAAAAAAAAAAAAAACTTGTGATGAATATTGCCAAACGTTTCAATAGGTTTGTTTCGGATTGTATAATAATTTTGTCATTTAACATTCGATAATTATAATATAGATCAATCTATTTTGTCACACACGCTTCTAACTAGTCCTTCATTTCCGGTTAACACTTTGTAAGACGACAATTTTACAAACGCGGAAGAGAAGGCGTTGAAGAAACGGTCTTGATCAGCCACAAACGCTTCAGCAAACGGACGTGTGCGTGGGTCAGTTCCAATCTCCGAATCAATCCTGAGATTGCCACGTCCCGCGATGGCATCATTGTAGTAAGCTGTATCAAAGACCACCGCAGTTTGATCGTTGGGAACAAATGTGGCTTCCGCGGCTTGTGAGGTTGGAGAAAACTCTGGACAAGCAACACGAAGAAACGTTTGGAAACGTGGATCCATGTTCTCGCTTGTCGCGTTTGCGTTATCATTGAAACGCGATAGTACGTTGTTGCAGTGTGTCACTCCTATTGTATGTGAACCTATACGAGAGAGGAAGTCTTATTATATGAATTAGTGTCTTATAATAATTTATTATAAGAAGTAAATACATAAAACTATATATACCCATGATGGCCACGGACTCTTCGACGGTCATGCCTTTGCCGGCAAAGAGACTTAAGGTGGTGTCCACGTCAGCAGTGGAAGGAGGGAGCTCAGAGTCTGCCACGTGTTTGCTGTGAGTTGAGAGAGAGTCTTTTCTTCCTAGTGGCACTGCGATGAATGGGCCTCGCGAGAGAGCTACGGCTTCTCTGGCGGCGAGGATCAGGGCCATGCCTATAAGTTAAAAAAAAAGGCATTTGCCTTAAGCCCCCTAATATTAAGATTTTATTGGCCTTCTAATTGGTCCCCAAATTTAAATAATTATTTGATATATTAGTAAAATATATATTTTCAATGTTCTTTTTCTTAAGTTTCAAAAATTTGTTTAATATATTAAAAAGTATCTCTATTTATCTCTAGTATTTTACAATATATACTTTTAAAAATTATTGTATTTTCGTAGATATAAAGTGTTAATTAAGAAAATAGATTTAAAAATTGTATAATATTATATATTTATAGTATATAACATAAAGTTTTATTTTCATAGATTAAAAACAAAGTACTAATTATCTATAATTTATTATAAAAAAATATATCTAATTTTAGTTATAAGTTATAACATTTTTGTCACGAAAATGTATAAATTTTTATTTTTTGTCTTAGGCTTCCGGGAGTCTAGGCACGACACTGGCGAGGATGATTACATCAGAGCATGAGACTTGCTTGGGACACTCCGTCTCCAGTGAGGTTTTGATAGAGCCAATCAGGTCTCTCTTTCTGATTCCGAAGTTCTTGACTGAATCAATCTCCGTGAACTGTTGGTCCCCGCTTGGCTCGAGTAGGATCGATGCGTCACAGCCCCATTTAAAGACAATTAATGATGATAGATGAAATGAAATTATTACCAAGAAAATGATATATTCGAGTTTTCTCTCCATCTCTTTCAAATATTATATTGGATACGAAAAATTGTGACTTTTCTTCAACATTTTTTTTTTAATTAAAAAACATATAAAAAATTATGACTACAATAGAAAACACTCAATTTTCATGCATGTACGTTATTTTCCGTGAAATTGTTCCTAAATTGTATTAGTTCAGTGTTCGCAGACTGACGTATGTATCCAAATTCGATTAATGAAAATACAGTAGTTTGCTTTTACTTTTTTGGTAACACATGCTTCAAAATTTATTCACAACACCATGATTAACGTTCCTATGTTGTTAGTGACATGACGCGCAACTGATATGGAAAAATACGTCATTCTTCCTACATATATAGTCCACACTGGACCGTGACATGTTTAACTAATTAAAGTGGTCGTCTTAGCAAATTTTCCGTGTACAGTTTCTACATTAATTATTATTATTATTTAATTTATCGATCACATGCATTATATATTACATAGTTAGCAAAAGCATATGTCATATGTGAACTTTGGCTCGTTTACTATATAAAAAAAATATAAAGAAAAAATAAAAAGAAAGCTCAGATACGTGTTCGAACAAAATTATATACCATTAAAATTTTAAAACTAGGTATATATCATGTACGAACGTCCACTTTTGGCAATTTTAAAGACTGAATATTATACATAATTAATAACGATCAGATTCATGACATGCTGATATGTTTATTCACGTAAAATGTATAAATCCGGATCCTTGACATAATTGAGAAAACACTTGTTAAACCAAACCCTATATACTAAGTTTTTTTTTGTTAATTAAATCAAAACCTATTAAGTTGGAAACATATATTGAAAATTTTCTTAGAGCGAAAAAGAGAGAATGATGATTTAGCTAGAGATAGAGAACCTGAACTTGGCAGTCATGAAACATAAGCCTTAGCAAGGCTGCAGGAGAAGTAGGATCAAGAATAAACATTGATGAAAGTGAAGATCTCACGATCTCTTCGACTTTGGGACAAGTCTTTTCGTAGTAACTATAAGATAACGTCCCTTCGTAATTAGTCTTCATTTGATCACCATTAATGCAGGTACATAACAAGCTTATGATGACAAGAACACATGATGCAGCTGCAGCTTCTGCAACTTTGCTCTTTGGTTTCATCACCTTTTTTTTTTTTTTGGGGGTACAGAATTGGAGGTAACTAATATCGGTAGCTAAAGAGAAGATGACTTTTGTATTCGCAGTTGGAAGTGTATGTATAAATAGGAAGTTGAAGAAAGTAAGTGTCTGTGATATTAATAATAACCACAACCGAAAAAAAATATATGAAATTGGTTATATTAGATTGATAGGTTAATGACTTTTTCGGTTAAATTTGATTATCCTCTCGATTTCATTATACGAAACCACATCAGTGGGTTGGCTTATGTAGCTGTCAGCCTATGACTAATATTTGATTGAACTCTTGGATTTTAGTTTTTAGAAATTATACCGGTTAATATTTGTGTCGATTTAATGGTTGATCAGTCTTAAAAGAAACTGAACTGAGGAGTGAGGAGCGTGAATTATAATTATATTTGCTGAAGTGTAACGCCTAAAAATTGGCAGTAATAATTAAAGTCAATTATATTTTCCGGTTAAGTCTGGTTAACAGTTTCAGAACCGAATATATATCAATATTAATGCGATGACAGATAAAAAGTATACATTTCTGATTGTATTGAAATAGTTCGTAAGCCAACCACATCGCACTTTTGTTTGGTTTGGTGGTACCTGCCTATCTGGGAATTGAAATCACGCATTTGCTTTACAGAAAGTAGAGCGAACCAAAAGAAGAAGAAAAAAATAGCGAACCGGTTTGATTCAATAAATGGTTATAGGTAACAGTTGATTGAGAAGACGACAAGACATTGAAATGGGTAAAAAAGAACATGTATGAATAATGTGAACTATTAGGTTAATTTTCACGTAAGCGTTTATATTATCTTTATATCCACTATAGTCTATATACACACATATAAAGGTTAGTAGAAAAAGACGAGTAGATTAGGGGTAGTAGTAAACGACGAGCTAGTAGATTCTAGATACACCAGAGACAGATGGTAATATGGTGGAACTCATTAATATGAATTTGCGGTGAAACTAATGTCCATATAGCTGTTTTCCAAAAGTAGGACCAACACTGTGACTTCACTATATCCCCTTCGTCATCCTTAAACTCTTCTAGTATTACTTTTTTTCTTCTCTGTATTATCTCGCAAAAGATTGGTTATTAATACAAATTTGGTCCACAAGTGTATGAGAGTATTCATTAATAGTAATTGTGGTGATTTAGAAAACGTAAATGCTTCTGTGAAACTCTATCTATATATGACACTGTAATTAACTATCTACTGAGAAAGAAATTACTTCAATTTAATTTATTGTCGACTAGAGTCATGTAGTAAACTTTCACAAGTAGCATCAAAGCTATAGATTCCTTATCCTATGTCCCCGCTTCCCATTCCTCATCAAGTTTGAGGTTTCTGGATTCGTCGAGGACAAAAAAATATATCCTATAGATACGAGATGAGGCATTTTATATCACAGCTATATGCCTATACAAATACATATATTTTGCCACTTTAAAATATTGCATCATACGTTGGAATCCACTAATACGTACATCGGGTGTGAACCATGCAGTACATTTTAAGATTATTGATTAATCGAACACATTTGCAAAAGATCAGACTCCTTAATTCAAGACGTACGGAACGCTAGATACTACGTTGGCTTTTTCGGACTATTCCTTTTATTTATTTAAAAATGATTTTCCATATGTACCAAAGTCTCATAAAAAGTCGGCAGAACTCATTTTCTATGNATGTAGTAAACTTTCACAAGTAACATCAAAGCTATAGATTCCTTTTCCTATGCCCCCGCTTCTCATTCCTCATCAAGTTTGAGGTTCCTGGATTCGTCGAGGACAAAAAATTATATCCTATAGATACGAGATGAGGTATTTTATATCACAGCTATATGCCTATACAATTCATATATTTTGCCACTTTAAAATATTGCATTATACGTTGGAATCGACTAATACGTACATCGGGTGTGAACCATGCAGTACATTTTAAGATTATTGATTAATCGAACACATTTGCAAAAAATCAGACTTCTTAATTCAAGACGTACGGAACGCTAGATAGTAGATACTACGTTGGCTTTTTCGGACTATTCCTTTGATTTATTTAAAAATGATTTTCCATATGTAAGTCTCATAAAAAGTCGGCAGAACTCATTTTCTATGTCATTGTTACAATTAATATTTTGTAATGCCAAATATAAATCTAGTTGGATGTTTTGTAGGGTATAAGCAATGAGGACCGCGCGCCGTTTCTCTTGAGATTTTAATGGCTCCTGAGTGAAGTACTTCTTTTGATTACGTTAATGAATGAACGGTTTATACAGTGTATCATCATTACACAAACAAACACAATCTTCCTACATTCTAAATACCAAAGATAGAAATATACTTCAAAGTATTTATCGTCCATTAATCAATAATAAATGTCTAAAAATAAAAACAAAACATTTCTAAGTAAAAACCAATTTCTTCCTCCAAAATCCTTTACCTCCCAAAACTAAACAAACACAACGAACAAACCTAAATTTAAAAACCTGTTTTCTTAAATTAAACCTCTTCTTTCACCCATATAATATCTTTCTCACATCTCCATTCTAAAAAAAAAACTAAAAACCCCAAGAAAAACGACAAAAAAAGAAAAGAAAATATGGATCATCGAATAGCAATGATCCTTGTCCTAACCCTAGTTGTAATGTATGTATGGGGTTCGGACGCATCAGCAATGCAAATGACTAAATTCGATGCGCCACTTCTAACTGAAAAAATCGCAACAAATAGATCGATAATTGTCGATATTGAAGGCAAAGGAGACTACACTTCGGTTCAGAAGGCCATTGATGCTGTCCCTGTTGGTAACTCCAATTGGATTATCGTCCATGTCCGTAAAGGAATCTACAAGTACGTATATATATACTTTTTAGAGGTTTAAGCATTTAAAAGTTTTTGATATGCCCAAAAACTTGCTATATATGTGTATATACGACCAAGTCATAGTAATCCAATATATACTAACTAGTATAACATTTCTGATTTTGAATTTGATGATTTTAATATTTTTTTTGTGAAAAAGGGAGAGAGTGCACATTCCAGAGAACAAGCCGTTCATATTCATGAGGGGCAATGGAAAAGGCAAAACGGTGATCGAATCCTCGCAAAGTTCGGTCGATAATGTTGCTTCAGCCACTTTCAAAGTTGAAGCTAATCATTTTGTCGCTTTTGGTATCAGCATCAGAGTACGTATAACAATTGTAGATATTCGAAATTTGTTTTTCTTTTCAATTACGTCAAATAATAACATTCGTGCATGTTATGAATGTATAGAATGATGCACCCGTCGGAATGGCATTCACGTCTGAGAACCAATCGGTTGCAGCGTTTGTGGCTGCTGACAAAGTAGCGTTTTACCATTGTGCGTTCTACAGCTTGCACAACACTTTGTTTGATAACAAAGGTAGACATTACTACCATCAGTGTTACATCCAAGGCTCCATCGACTTCATCTTCGGTCGTGCAACTTCCATTTTCAACGTATGTTTCTCCTCACTATACACATTATCTAAATCATAGCATATCTAAAAGAAATTTTAATTCCCGATATCGTTACAGAACTGTGAGATATTTGTGGTATCGGACAAGAGGGTGAAACCGTACGGGTCAATCACAGCTCACCATAGAGAAAGCGCAGATGAACATACGGGTTATGTGTTCATAAGAGGCAAAGTGTATGGAATTGATGAGGTTTACTTGGGCCGGGCCAAAGGACCTTATTCTCGAGTCATCTTTGCCAAAACTTACTTGTCCAAGACCGTTGTCCCTAACGGTTGGACCAACTGGAGTTACGACGGCTCTACCGAGTTAGTCTTTCGATTAATTAACTTTTTTACCTAATTTTGACGAGTACAATATTTAGTTAATGTATTAATATTCTTGAGATTTATCAGGAATCTATACCATGGAGAGTATAAGTGTCATGGACCTGGAGCTGAGAGGCAACAAAGATCTGATTGGGCCAAAGAGCTTACAAAACAAGAAGTTGAGTCTTTCTTGTCCATTGATTTTATTGATGGAACATCTTGGCTCCCTGTTTGGCTTCAGCAAAAGTCTTAGAGTTCATTATGCTGTCACGTTTGGGCTTTTGGCTTTTGGCGTTTCGCATTTTGGTGTGGCTTGGAAAACAAAAACAAAAAAAAACATATATGAAGAAGGAAGACTTCATCTTTAATTTCTTTGACGATATTTTATACGAGACAGTTTTTCTCTCTTTTTTTGTTTTTTTTCTTTTTCTTGTTCTACTCTAAAATGTTGTTAGAGTTATCGGAAACTCTTGTGTTGTTTTGCACACATTAATATATAAGATAGTTTCCATTTTAATAATTTATGTAACCTAAAATTAAAACAAATAATTCCAAATTGAAATATTTTAAATGGTTGTAGACTAACTTTTTTCAAAAGAAACTGAATATTGGGAAATGATTTTAACTTTTTTCATTAGTGAGCAGAGCAGACCTTGTTTTGGTCTTATCTAAGACGAGATATGATTGGATGACTTCGAACTTAACCATGTACTTGACCGCACCGGAGTCTATAGGTTCTCTGGCTAAGAATCTCCCTCATAGCTTCAAGCCAATAAGATACGACCACGTGTCACTGAAATCCAATTCAGCTAAAGCCATCCAAAAACTTTAGCAACGTGGCCGGATATTGTACAGTAGTATCTTCCAGACAATGACCAAATCACCCTTAATATAACAATTGAAGATACAGGAAACTTATGTTAATTTAGGGGTAGCTTCGTCTTTTAAAGAATCATCTTCTTCTTCCCCGAGCCCGCCTAGCTTCCTTCTCCGTCTGAGTCTCCTCCATGAAAGCTCTCGCAAACGGTTTTTAACAGTTAAAAGCTTTTTTAAAAACAATGCACTTCTTCTTCGTCCCGACTTCTTCTTCTTCATCACCTTCTCAGGCGAATACTTCTTCGTTCTCTCTCTTGTTTCTCGCTCCATCTCAAATTCCTGAGAATCTCTGTAAATTACCGGCGAAGATCCATATCGGAACGCATGGAATCTCCGGTCAATCGTTTCTAACGCATCCTCCGTACTCATCTAAGAACACGTCTCTGTGTGCAGTCGTCGACAGGTCTTCTTCAGGTGTCTCATCGCAACAAAAGGAATTTGCGAACGGCGAGGGAGAGGGAGATGAATCTAACACGGAGGGAGTGTTGGTAGTTCGACGGCCGTTGTTGGAGAATTCCGATAAGGAATCTAGTGAGGAAGAGGGAAAAAAGTATCCAGCGAGGATCGATGCTGGTCTGAGTAATATAGCCAAGAAGATGCCCATGTTTGAGCCGGAGAGATCGGAGTCGTCGTCTTCATCTTCAGCCGCGGCTGCTGCTAGGGCTCAAGAGAAGCCACTTGCGGTGAATTTGGACTTATCTCTGTACAGAGCAAAGGTTCTGGCTAGGAATTTCAGATACAAAGACGCTGAGAAGATACTGGAGAAGGTAACATCGCTTTATCATNAGCTTCAAGCCAATAAGATACGACCACGTGTCACTGAAATCCAATTCAGCTAAAGCCATCCAAAAACTTTAGCAACGTGGCCGGATATTGTACAGTAGTATCTTCCAGACAATGACCAAATCACCCTTAATATAACAATTGAAGATACAGGAAACTTATGTTAATTTAGGGGTAGCTTCGTCTTTTAAAGAATCATCTTCTTCTTCCCCGAGCCCGCCTAGCTTCCTTCTCCGTCTGAGTCTCCTCCATGAAAGCTCTCGCAAACGGTTTTTAACAGTTAAAAGCTTTTTTAAAAACAATGCACTTCTTCTTCGTCCCGACTTCTTCTTCTTCATCACCTTCTCAGGCGAATACTTCTTCGTTCTCTCTCTTGTTTCTCGCCCCATCTCAAATTCCTGAGAATCTCTGTAAATTACCGGCGAAGATCCATATCGGAACGCATGGAATCTCCGGTCAATCGTTTCTAACGCATCCTCCGTACTCATCTAAGAACACGTCTCTGTGTGCAGTCGTCGACAGGTCTTCTTCAGGTGTCTCATCGCAACAAAAGGAATTTGCGAACGGCGAGGGAGAGGGAGATGAATCTAACACGGAGGGAGTGTTGGTAGTTCGACGGCCGTTGTTGGAGAATTCCGATAAGGAATCTAGTGAGGAAGAGGGAAAAAAGTATCCAGCGAGGATCGATGCTGGTCTGAGTAATATAGCCAAGAAGATGCCCATGTTTGAGCCGGAGAGATCGGAGTCGTCGTCTTCATCTTCAGCCGCGGCTGCTGCTAGGGCTCAAGAGAAGCCACTTGCGGTGAATTTGGACTTATCTCTGTACAGAGCAAAGGTTCTGGCTAGGAATTTCAGATACAAAGACGCTGAGAAGATACTGGAGAAGGTAACATCGCTTTATCATGCAATCCTGGTTCTCGAATTCTGTGACTCTTTGAATAGTTTAGAGAGGTTAATGTAAGGATTAAGACGTCTACTAAAACTAATCCTGTGTTGTTGGGTTTTAAGTGCATAGCTTACTGGCCGGAGGATGGGAGACCATACGTGGCGTTAGGGAAGATACTGAGCAAACAATCCAAGTTAGCCGATGCTCGGATCGTGTATGAGAAAGGGTGTCAAGCTACACAAGGAGAGAATGCATACATTTGGCAGGTGCTATATAGTTTTAAAGCAGTTTGCTTGATACACTTGAAGGCAGCTTTCTGTTTCTAATGCATATCATATACCTTTTTCTTTGGAACAGTGTTGGGCAGTCTTGGAAAAAAAGTTGGGAAATGTAAGAAGAGCGAGAGAATTGTTTGATGCAGCTACGGTTGCTGACAAGAAGCATGTAGCAGCCTGGCATGGATGGGCAAACCTGGAGATAAAACAAGGAAATATTAGTAAAGCTAGGAATTTGTTAGCCAAAGGTCTCAAGTTTTGTGGCCGAAATGAGTATATCTACCAAACACTTGCCTTATTGGAAGCCAAAGCTGGTCGGTATGAACAGGCAAGGTACCTGTTCAAGCAGGCCACTATATGCAACTCCAAGAGCTGTGCCAGTTGGTTGGTAAGTGTTTTGCATCATCAGATGACTGTGGTAAGAGCTGATAGGACAATGCCATTCGAATAAGTTTCACCCTAGGATTAATCCTCTTCATAATTGTGTAAAAAGAGAATGCTACTGTGCTACTGCCATATTCATGACACCTAATTCTGGCCTCCCCTGTCTTCTCCTTATCAGTCACATGATTTAGTTTCAAAAGGTTGCTTGTATCTAGATGTTAACAA
>NC_025703.1:8377530-8386171 GCF_000633955.1 Camelina sativa | reverse complement strand
TATCGGACAAGAGGGTGAAACCGTACGGGTCAATCACAGCTCACCATAGAGAAAGCGCAGATGAACATACGGGTTATGTGTTCATAAGAGGCAAAGTGTATGGAATTGATGAGGTTTACTTGGGCCGGGCCAAAGGACCTTATTCTCGAGTCATCTTTGCCAAAACTTACTTGTCCAAGACCGTTGTCCCTAACGGTTGGACCAACTGGAGTTACGACGGCTCTACCGAGTTAGTCTTTCGATTAATTAACTTTTTTACCTAATTTTGACGAGTACAATATTTAGTTAATGTATTAATATTCTTGAGATTTATCAGGAATCTATACCATGGAGAGTATAAGTGTCATGGACCTGGAGCTGAGAGGCAACAAAGATCTGATTGGGCCAAAGAGCTTACAAAACAAGAAGTTGAGTCTTTCTTGTCCATTGATTTTATTGATGGAACATCTTGGCTCCCTGTTTGGCTTCAGCAAAAGTCTTAGAGTTCATTATGCTGTCACGTTTGGGCTTTTGGCTTTTGGCGTTTCGCATTTTGGTGTGGCTTGGAAAACAAAAACAAAAAAAAACATATATGAAGAAGGAAGACTTCATCTTTAATTTCTTTGACGATATTTTATACGAGACAGTTTTTCTCTCTTTTTTTGTTTTTTTTCTTTTTCTTGTTCTACTCTATAATGTTGTTAGAGTTATCGGAAACTCTTGTGTTGTTTTGCACACATTAATATATAAGATAGTTTCCATTTTAATAATTTATGTAACCTAAAATTAAAACAAATAATTCCAAATTGAAATATTTTAAATGGTTGTAGACTAACTTTTTTCAAAAGAAACTGAATATTGGGAAATGATTTTAACTTTTTTCATTAGTGAGCAGAGCAGACCTTGTTTTGGTCTTATCTAAGACGAGATATGATTGGATGACTTCGAACTTAACCATGTACTTGACCGCACCGGAGTCTATAGGTTCTCTGGCTAAGAATCTCCCTCATAGCTTCAAGCCAATAAGATACGACCACGTGTCACTGAAATCCAATTCAGCTAAAGCCATCCAAAAACTTTAGCAACGTGGCCGGATATTGTACAGTAGTATCTTCCAGACAATGACCAAATCACCCTTAATATAACAATTGAAGATACAGGAAACTTATGTTAATTTAGGGGTAGCTTCGTCTTTTAAAGAATCATCTTCTTCTTCCCCGAGCCCGCCTAGCTTCCTTCTCCGTCTGAGTCTCCTCCATGAAAGCTCTCGCAAACGGTTTTTAACAGTTAAAAGCTTTTTTAAAAACAATGCACTTCTTCTTCGTCCCGACTTCTTCTTCTTCATCACCTTCTCAGGCGAATACTTCTTCGTTCTCTCTCTTGTTTCTCGCCCCATCTCAAATTCCTGAGAATCTCTGTAAATTACCGGCGAAGATCCATATCGGAACGCATGGAATCTCCGGTCAATCGTTTCTAACGCATCCTCCGTACTCATCTAAGAACACGTCTCTGTGTGCAGTCGTCGACAGGTCTTCTTCAGGTGTCTCATCGCAACAAAAGGAATTTGCGAACGGCGAGGGAGAGGGAGATGAATCTAACACGGAGGGAGTGTTGGTAGTTCGACGGCCGTTGTTGGAGAATTCCGATAAGGAATCTAGTGAGGAAGAGGGAAAAAAGTATCCAGCGAGGATCGATGCTGGTCTGAGTAATATAGCCAAGAAGATGCCCATGTTTGAGCCGGAGAGATCGGAGTCGTCGTCTTCATCTTCAGCCGCGGCTGCTGCTAGGGCTCAAGAGAAGCCACTTGCGGTGAATTTGGACTTATCTCTGTACAGAGCAAAGGTTCTGGCTAGGAATTTCAGATACAAAGACGCTGAGAAGATACTGGAGAAGGTAACATCGCTTTATCATGCAATCCTGGTTCTCGAATTCTGTGACTCTTTGAATAGTTTAGAGAGGTTAATGTAAGGATTAAGACGTCTACTGAATCTAATCCTGTGTTGTTGGGTTTTAAGTGCATAGCTTACTGGCCGGAGGATGGGAGACCATACGTGGCGTTAGGGAAGATACTGAGCAAACAATCCAAGTTAGCCGATGCTCGGATCGTGTATGAGAAAGGGTGTCAAGCTACACAAGGAGAGAATGCATACATTTGGCAGGTGCTATATAGTTTTAAAGCAGTTTGCTTGATACACTTGAAGGCAGCTTTCTGTTTCTAATGCATATCATATACCTTTTTCTTTGGAACAGTGTTGGGCAGTCTTGGAAAAAAAGTTGGGAAATGTAAGAAGAGCGAGAGAATTGTTTGATGCAGCTACGGTTGCTGACAAGAAGCATGTAGCAGCCTGGCATGGATGGGCAAACCTGGAGATAAAACAAGGAAATATTAGTAAAGCTAGGAATTTGTTAGCCAAAGGTCTCAAGTTTTGTGGCCGAAATGAGTATATCTACCAAACACTTGCCTTATTGGAAGCCAAAGCTGGTCGGTATGAACAGGCAAGGTACCTGTTCAAGCAGGCCACTATATGCAACTCCAAGAGCTGTGCCAGTTGGTTGGTAAGTGTTTTGCATCATCAGATGACTGTGGTAAGAGCTGATAGGACAATGCCATTCGAATAAGTTTCACCCTAGGATTAATCCTCTTCATAATTGTGTAAAAAGAGAATGCTACTGTGCTACTGCCATATTCATGACACCTAATTCTGGCCTCCCCTGTCTTCTCCTTATCAGTCACATGATTTAGTTTCAAAAGGTTGCTTGTATCTAGATGTTAACAAAATTTTCTGAATGAGCTTCTCTTTTCTCACTAAATGTTCATTCTTATGAACAGGCATGGGCTCAGTTGGAGATACAGCAGGAAAGATACCCAGCTGCTAGAAAGCTTTTTGAGGTAACTGCTACATCGTTTTTTTATATATCCCATTCACAATGAGGTCAAAGCAGCAAAGGCTGTATATTTATCCCGGAATGACTTACTACATGTGAAAGCTTCAGGCTCTAATCACATTTTTATTTTTCCACAGAGAGCTGTCCAGGCAAGCCCCAAGAATAGGTTTGCGTGGCACGTGTGGGGGGTGTTTGAAGCTGGAGTAGGTAATGTTGAGCGTGGAAGAAAGCTCCTGAAGATAGGTCATGCGCTCAATCCTAGAGACCCTGTTCTCCTTCAGTCTCTTGGCTTACTGGAGTACAAACACTCATCTGCTAATCTAGCCCGGGCTTTACTAAGAAGAGCATCAGAGCTCGATCCTAGACATCAACCTGTTTGGATTGTAAGTGTACAAGATTCAGTTTGATTGCTCTTTACATGATCGATCTGCTCAAATAGTTTTGGTCAATAGGTTTTCCTTCTATTGGGTTTTAAGTTGTAAATAAAATTTAAACCATTTGCTTAGTAGTCTTGGTTTTACCCAGTCCTATCTGGCTAGCGAATTCAAGAGTCTTTATAATTGTGTATGGAAGGGGAAATGATTGGTGAAAGTGTATTCCGGTTTAGGCTTGGGGTTGGATGGAATGGAAAGAAGGAAACACAACAACAGCTAGAGAACTTTACCAAAGAGCTCTCTCCATTGATGCAAATACCGAAAGTGCTTCTCGTTGTCTACAGGTATAACTAATAAAATCTTTCATTTGCAACTTTATGTGTCCTCTCAGCGAATGAACGTTAACATTGTAAAAACGAGGCAATATGGCAAGTTTGCAAAAACATTAGCATGTTATTGGAGGATGCTGAAACAAATTCGTTGTCTCTACAGGCTTGGGGAGTTCTTGAACAGAGAGCAGGAAACTTATCAGCAGCAAGAAGATTATTCAGATCTTCATTGAACATTAACTCACAAAGTTACGTTACATGGATGACATGGGCACAACTTGAGGAGGATCAAGGAGACTCCGAACGTGCTGAAGAAATCCGTAACCTCTACTTCCAACAAGTAAGCTCTTGTACACATTCTTAAATTATTAATTATAGCAGGATCTTCTAGTAGACTTTATATTCACCTGTTCTTCATTGCAAAACAGCGAACAGAGGTTGTTGATGATGCCTCGTGGGTCACAGGATTCTTGGATATCATCGACCCGGCTTTAGACACTGTTAAAAGGCTCTTGAACTTTGGTCAGAACAATGACAACACCAGGTTAACTACGACTCTTAGAAACATGGGCGGAACCAAAGATAGCCAATCTAATCAGCAAACGGAGAGCTCTGTGGGACGGGAGGACACTGAAACTGGGAGTGGGTTTAACCTCGATGCGTTTTTACGCGAGAAGCTGTCGTTGGATCCTTTGAAGCTGGACGTTAATCTTGATTCTAAGAGGTTAGAGAGATTCACTAGAGGGAGAGCATAAATGGTGCTTGAGAAAATATGAGGGACACTTATTGGAGCGGTGTAAAGATAAAGGATTCGAATGTGTAATTTTGAGAAGAATGATAATATAGCAATTGTTAAAACTTTAAAAAGATTTTGGAAGATTGATTCATTAACATCAGTTAAACCGGATAATAAGATAAAATTATCAAAATAAAAATATAGTGGAGGAATGTGTGAAGAGTTGAAAGCAGTAGGGCTTTTTTTGGTAAATTAATTTGGGCTTAAGTTCGGATATTTCCGGCGAATTGATTTTTTTTTGTTTTAGTTTTAAATTAATTTCCCCGGGAAAGCATAAGTAGTGAAATGTTCAGAATCCCTGAAAAACCCGGGCAAGTTCAGTAACGGCAAATCTAGGGTTTTGAATTGGAATCGAAGCTCCGATGATGGATACCAACGGAGTATCGCTCATTGAAATCGATGGCCAGGAAGAAGTCGAAGATCCATTTCTGGCGTTCATCGATTACGCCAGAACGGTGATTTCATCGGAAGAAGACGACGATGAGGAAGGTGAGAGCAAGAAGGATCCCAGCGAAGCCACAACTGAGGCTAGCGGTCCGGGTTGGGGCTGGGTTGCCTCGCGTATTCTGAAAACCTGTACCGCTTATTCGAGCGGTGTCACTGCCGCGATTCTCTTGTCCGATCTCTCTCAGGTGCTGCTAATCTCTCTCATACTTCGATTTTGATTTTTTTTTTTTTCGATTGGGGTTGCGTAGTGGTGGGAAGCTTCGGTAGTTGATTTTGGTTCTTTGTAGGCATGGCATGAGCAAAACAAACCAGGAATGTCAAAGAAGAAGCCGGAACTCATTGTTCAGTTGAAAAAGAGTCACAGAAGAAGAAGACTAGCTAACACTGTGACTATAGACTCGATTTATGAGAAGAATTTTTTGTCCATGAATAGCGTTTTGGAAGCTGTTATTATCAATGCCGATGTTCTTCCTGGTATCTTTTGAATCCTGGCAGCATTTTCATTTCCTCTGCCTTACTGTGTCAAATAAGTGGTTTATCCATTCAAGTATGAATTCTATTTCAGGTACAAACATATTCATGCTTACACTAGGGGATTTTTGGAGCTCCAACACCATTGATCTCTATCTACATCGCAGGTATGCTTATTTGGTAGAGATGAATTATCATCATCACGGATTGAGATGAGTTTGACTGCTTGTTTCTGATGCATGTACAGAGATTCTTATAAGCATCTAATGCCTCTTGTGTAGGTATTATGAGTTGGTGGAAACACCAAATGGGATTCTTGGGAAAGGCAGAGAGGTTTTGCTCACTGGGTGCTACCTTCGTACAGCGAGAGAAGGATTTGGCACTCCACGGTTACTTCCAACAGAGTATCTTGTCATTTTGCTAGATGAGGTTTGGTTTCTGCCAATCTTTCGAAAGAGAAACTAGAACTGCAATTTTGGATTTGAATGTAGTTAGTACTAAGTACTAAGTACTAACACATCACAGTTTCTATATGAAATTTTATACAGAGAATAATGGTTTAGTCTTTACCTGACTTTCAAATACTGCAGGACCAAGATGATGATGCAATCCTCATAGCAGCGCAATTTTGTTCCGATACTTTCTCATCTGTTTCTCTTGAAGCTTTCAACAATGGAACTTCATACTCTTTGTATGCTAGGTAAGAGAGTATGTGCGTGTGATATCACTGAATAATTCTTATCTTTGTAAAAAGTAACGTACTTAGTTGAAAACCGGTTCCAGAAACTTGAAACGCTACAACAGTGTTTAGATTATCAGATGAAAACCTTTTGGAAGTAATGACTAGTAATGTCGTGATTTAATAGTAAAATTGTTGAAAGTCGTATAAAGTACCTCATAAAAAAGGATGTACCGTGTACAAAGTATATGTTTTAAGAGATTGAGTCATTGAGTGGACTTAACTTCTATTGGCTGTTTATTCTAAAGTAATATTTCATTTTCCTCTCTTGGTTTGGGAGCAGGATTGAATCTATAGGTCCTCTGGAATCTGAACTGAAGTTTAGTACTGCACATAGAAGGCAAATTGAACTTGTAGATGGTGACGGTGATAGGTTAAAATTTGTCTTGTGGGGAGAGCAAGTCATTGTGGCAAACCTTCTGAGGTAAGCTCCTGGCTGGTTGTTTCTACCTTAATTTTTTCTACCAACCCCGTCTTAGAGATTCGTTTTCAGTGTGGGAAGTGTGCTTGGGCTTGAGAGGCCTTATATTTCTAGTCTCGAAGAGAGTGCAGTGGACGGAAAGGATGAGTTTTGCCTTGAATATGGTAGTGCAACACATCTCTATCTAGTGCCGTTAACCTTACAAGAGGAACGGGTGGGTGAACCTTTTTTTTTGTCACTCTTCTTTTTCTGGGTCAGATGTTTGCGTGGGTTTTTATGTCACCAATGAGAAGTGAATTTTTTTCTTCTTCTTCTTCAGGTTTGTGTAGCATTTTCGCAAAATCAGTGTCAAGGATCTAAACTGCTTGGTTCAGGCGGAGTTTCGCAGGTGACATTGCCTCGTGATGCCGAGGGGTCTATAGACTATAGTAACTATCCTTTTCAGGTGAGTAGAAGTTGAGATACCATTTTATTCAAGCATGATATTAACAGATGGTTTATAAATCTAGAGGCTTAACTTCATGGGTGTATGGTAACAGATCTTTGTAAAGTTGTCAAAATCCCATGCGGTGATTGGAATGTTTCATATTGGATATATATATCAGCTAATTCTGTGTCTAATTGATGGCTTATCTTTCTGTGCACCTTCTGTTTAGAAATCATGTAACAGGGTCGGTTATTCTACAGTTCCATTTTATTTGGTTCACAACTTCACACTGAATCTAAGTTCACATCGCTACAAATCGTATTTTCTTTGCATGTCATTTACTGGTTTTTCTTTTCTAGCATCAAACTTCATTCATAACGTTTACATTTTTGCCTGTATTTTACTTGTGCGCACAATATGATCTTTGTTAGGAATTCACTTCATCGTAGGCCTAGTAACAGAAGAGACTATATGTATCATACATAAAGCCTGCTCTGGCCATTATTTTTGATTCTAGCATCTGCTAATATTACTCTCCTTGGTTGAAGTTCTGCAGACGATTATAACGGACATTCGCGACAAAACCACTGGCATCAGCCTCTATGGTGTTGTAACAGATATCTTATGTGATGGTCCAAATACCACAGGAGTGGTATTTTCTTTAAAAATTGAGGACACAACGGGTGTAATATGGGCAAAGCTCCATTTTACTAGTTACTGGTATCAAACTGTTCTGTGAATTCCAAAATTTCAGCTGAACAGCATTGGGATCCCTCGAACATTCTGTTTGATGAACTGTTTATTTGTATGGTTTCCAGGTCGTTGGGAAGGTTAGGGGTTGGTCATGTCGTGTATGTGTCTGGGTTATCCTGCAAAATCACAAGAGAGAATTGGTAAGAGTCTCTCTTGCTTTGAAAGTGAGGGCTATCCATCATAAACTGATTTATCTCAAACGTGAATGGAATACTTGTCATTAAGTTTCATAATTATATGTATCGGTTTTATTGATTTAGCTTAAACATTAATGGAATTATTGTTTGGTTGAGCAGCCTTGAGGTGTTATGGCATGAGAAAGACGAGAAAGCTGCATTTGTCAACCTTAGCTGCTTGCCGGCATTTCTGACCTCTTCTTGTCTTCACAAAATCTCTACGCTCTCCCAAATTTCAAAACAGAGAAAACCTGCAATAAACGTACGTCTAACTTTCTTAATGGTTCACAGCGCTTTTATATGTGTTTCCTTTGAACATCTCGCTCACTCATATGTGTATTTTTTTGGGACAGATTTGTCGGGTTAAGCTGGATGAGATGGACCAATGCCATAACATCAACACCAGACTATCGCATAGCGTTTGTGGGCATTTCATAGATGAAGAACCATCATTACATGGAGGGAAACTTCGATGTAGCTTCTGCGGAGTAAGCTGCAACAGTAACGCAGGATCAGAAGTAGTAAGAACATTCCACATAACGATAACACTTGCAGACGAGGAAACCAAACTATACGCATGGTGCACGGGTCAATCTGCATCAGCTATATTTCAGATATCTGCTGATGAATTCTGTGACCTCCCAGAGGTAACAAGACAATTCCTTTTTTTTTTTTTTTNTGAACAGCATTGGGATCCCTCGAACATTCTGTTTGATGAACTGTTTATTTGTATGGTTTCCAGGTCGTTGGGAAGGTTAGGGGTTGGTCATGTCGTGTATGTGTCTGGGTTATCCTGCAAAGTCACAAGAGAGAATTGGTAAGAGTCTCTCTTGCTTTGAAAGT
>NC_025703.1:8374695-8375985 GCF_000633955.1 Camelina sativa | reverse complement strand
GTAACAAGACAATTCTTTTTTTTTTTTTTTTGGGTATGTTTGGTAAAATGAATAAAAGAAGCGCAATGTAAAAAAAAATGGTTCAGGATGATCAGCTAATGTATCCGTCATCATTGGAGAACGAGTGGTTCCTAGTGACATTAGCAAACAGCGGTAAGCGGAATTCGGGCTCCGGCCTTCGGTTGTCTCATGAAACGGAGGCTACTTACTGGGAAATCACCCGCGCTCTCAAGATCTAAAAGCTCTACCTATTTTTGTAACATCTATTTTTAAAAAAAAAATTATTGTCATGATTAGTTGTCAAAACAGGACCGTGTTTAAACGAGTGGAGAGATTTGTTTTAAGTTGAAGGTGACTTGATTGATTGTTTGTTTACTTTTGGTTTGCTTTGGACCGCTGTTTTAAAAAGATAGTGGGCCCAGACTCCACCTTGTCCGTTACATTTTACCTCCGACCGTGAAGAACTGAAGATATTTTGCACCCACTGTTTTTGTGAGCTGTTTCAATCCTATGGCTGCGATCGGTCGTGGACTCCAAACAACGGCCAGGATGTATCCAGATCGTTGGACAGCATTACAGCGAATATGTCTAATTATTATTAAATCGTTGATTTTTCAATACTTCTTTTTTAGTGTAGTTCCATCTTCTTCCTCATCAGAACCCATTTTTGTCTTCGAGTGAGAGAAAGAGAGAAGCAATCAGCTTTCACAGGAAAAAGGTATACAGAGAGAGAGAGAGATTATTATGGCGGAGAGTGGTGGACGGAGGATCGGAGTGGCGGTGGATTTCTNATCACAAGAGAGAATTGGTAAGAGTCTCTCTTGCTTTGAAAGTGAGGGCTATCCATCATAAACTGATTTATCTCAAACGTGAATGGAATACTTGTCATTAAGTTTCATAATTATATGTATCGGTTTTATTGATTTAGCTTAAACATTAATGGAATTATTGTTTGGTTGAGCAGCCTTGAGGTGTTATGGCATGAGAAAGACGAGAAAGCTGCATTTGTCAACCTTAGCTGCTTGCCGGCATTTCTGACCTCTTCTTGTCTTCACAAAATCTCTACGCTCTCCCAAATTTCAAAACAGAGAAAACCTGCAATAAACGTACGTCTAACTTTCTTAATGGTTCACAGCGCTTTTATATGTGTTTCCTTTGAACATCTCGCTCACTCATATGTGTATTTTTTTGGGACAGATTTGTCGGGTTAAGCTGGATGAGATGGACCAATGCCATAACATCAACACCAGACTATCGCATAGCGTTTGTGGGCATTTCATAGATGAAGAA
>NC_025703.1:8344948-8374107 GCF_000633955.1 Camelina sativa | reverse complement strand
TTTTTTTTTTTTTTTTTGGGGATTTAAGGTTTACGATATGACACTTGTTTAGCTTTTTTTCTGATGATCTTGTATATTTGGTGTTGAGGGAACCTGACCTGAGCTTACTCCTTGCATCATTTGATTTACAATTGGTTTATGTGTGATTTTTTGCATGTTAAAATTTGGACAGAATCTGTTTCATTTAGAAGTTGCATCGTGTATTCGTTTTGTATGAACCCTCCCTTCACCTTTTCTGTATTCCTAAAGATCTATCTTCTTGTTGTTTTGGCTCTTTATATTTGTGTTCGTAACTTTTCAGCTTATATTCCGCTGAGTGAATTCTCTGATGCTGCTGTGATGAAGAAGTATGCTGTGAAGCCAGATGCTCAAACCCTTGACATTCTCAACACTGCCTCTAGGGAGAAATCTGTAAGCTCCTTCTTCTTCTTCTTCTTCTTCTTCTTCTTCTTTTTCGTTTGGATCCGGATCTGTCTTCAAACTCTTTTTTTCTTTCAGAAGAACAGTCCATGAACTCTATCTGCAACTTGAAACTCTTTTTTTTATGCTTAGAAAGTTTTTAGTTTACTAATGTTCACATAACAAGACCTGAATATGAATCTCAAGTTTATGATTCCCGATGTGGTGATTTATTTTCCAACTGCGGATAGTAAATGGAATATGCAAGTAGCTATTAAAGAGTAATATAACTTGGACGAAAAAATTTATATCTTTGGTGTTCTGGGATAATCAGTCTGACTTCTTTTTACTCTTTTTATACGTTTGTTTTGAGGAGTGGTTAGCTTTATGTTGCCTTGTGAATTGTGTGACTAAGGGGAAAGTAACATTCCAATCCATATGAATGATGAGTCTTTCATTAGAACAAGTGTTTGTTTCCTGTTAAACTAAGATCCAACTTTATATGATACATGGACAGATTACAGTAGTGATGAAGATATATTGGGGAGATCCTCGTGAGAAGATTTGTGCAGCAGCTGAACAGATCCCCCTCTCAAGTCTTGTGATGGGTAACCGAGGCCTTGGTGGTCTTAAGAGGATGATCATGGGAAGCGTGAGCAACCATGTGGTGAACAACGTCGCATGCCCTGTGACTGTTGTGAAGGGTCACATCTGAGTTTGGTCGGAGAACTCTTATAAATAACCACCGTATATTCTGAGACTTGTGTTCATGGTCGGAATTTGTATTGTTAACTGTTGTGTGACTGCTGTATTGTTCATCTGTATGGGTAAAAAAACACTTCTTCTTCTAATAAATACAGACTCTTTTGAGTTTTGAACCAGCTTCAATCATGTCAAATGTGATTTTCTAATTATAATGATTTCTGTTATTGTAAGAGAAGAGGAATCACACTTGACCAGTGACAACATTAGTTTACAAGTTACAACAACTCACTTTGTTAAAGACAAAGCATGCCTTGACTTCACTTGTCTCTGCTGAAGGCAAAGATTGAAGCATGCATAAGATTGATATAGATTTGCATAATAATCCTAAGAAGAATTCATCACATCGTAGTTCAACAGAAATTATAAGCTAAAGAGTACTCTCAAGGAAACAACAAACACACAAAACAGAACAGAATAATAGCTTAACCGTCATAAATACATAAAAGTGATCTACCAGTCTCCATAGATTATAGATAAGAAAGCAAAAGACACTGCTTAACAACATTCATTCCTCAATCGATCATGCAGTGAGGGATCTCCTCTCTAGTCTTCTTGAAGATATCTAGCACAAACTCGAAGGTGTCGATGAGCTTGAAGGTGCATTTGTCACCAACCGATATAGGGAACTCCCTAGCCAGTTTCGAGTATCCACCTGAGAAGATTGTCCGAACATCCCTCACCAAACAAAGCACCTTCCATGACTTCCCTTTTGGGTGACGAATCGTGAACATCTTAGACTTCTGCGGGAGATGATCATCCACAAACTGTTTTGGGATTGCCTGAAAGAAAAATCAGAGATTCACATATCAATACATAAAACTGTGTGGTATAGTATTGTTCAATCAAGTCTTTTGTTCTTTAAATCTTACCAGGAACTTGAGGTATGATTTCTTAATGGTGATTTCGAATTCTGGAGCACCATCAATGACCTTTTTGTTGCTCTTGCTCTTGCTCTTGCTCTTCTTCTTCTTTGATGATATGGAAGCCTCACCTTTCTTCTTCATAGCTTTGAGCTCAACTCCTCTCGAAGATTCACCTCTTTCCATAACATTCTTCACATTCTTGTTCAACATCTTCTTCTTGGATGTCTTGGTCACTTCAGTTTTCTTCTTTCTTATCTTGATCTCAACTCGTCCAGGAGATTCATCTATTTCCTCATTTTCCTTCTTCACATCTTTGTAGCTGCAGTCTCCTTCTTCTCTCTTGATTCCACCTGTTTTCATCATCAAAGCAAAAGATTTAGTCTTCTTCTTCTTCTTGATTAACTCCTCTTCTTTCATAAAGCATTAATTACAAGCACAAAAGCTTACTAGAAGAACCCATTGACAGGAGATTTCGAGGTATGAGGATCTCCATGCAATTCTGCTCGTAGATGTGGACATTAAAGATCATCTTCCCTTTGTGAATGAAAGTAATAAACTCGTTTCTTCCCAAAGAGTTGTCACTCACAAACTGATCCCATCCACGCTTCTCGATGTAGTAGTATCTCGTATTCTTGGAGACTTTTACATTCCAAGACTTTCCCCATTGCGCTCTTATCACCATCTTGTAAGAGAAGTCTTTCTTAGAGATTTTGCTCATGAAGTTGTATGGAAACGCTCTCTGTTTTGACCAATACAATGAAGATTGTTATTAACAGTTCAATCTTTTTGTCATATTACATAAAATATTTAAGAGGCCAAAGTTTCACTCTTTCAGTCTTATCATAAAACAAACTTTGCATCGAGAAAAGCAAAGAAGATAGATCTGAGCATACAGGAGAGAAGCAACAACTATTATGTTTTTGAGAGCAGAGAGGAGAACAAAAGAAACTTACTTAACGTTAAAAAGCTAGTGGAAAGATCCAAAAAGATAACAAGATTCAACTTTTCAAGCACTAAAGATTCAACGTTGAGACCCATTAAACAACTAAAAAAGAAAAAACCAACAGATTCAACGTTTTAAACAAAGAGAACCCAAAGATTCTACCAACCAAAGAACCAACAGATTTAACTTTTCAAACACAGAACATAAAGATTCAAACGTTGTGACCCATGAAACACCAAAGAACCAACAGATTTAACGTTTCAAACACAGAAAGTGTAAAGATCCAGAATCCAGAGGATAAACAGACTTAAAACCTTTTAAAGAAAAGAGAAAACCAAAAGACTAAAACCGTGGAAACCCCATTAAACCCCACGAACAAAAAGATTCCACCTTTCAGAAAAAACGAAAGCTATCAAGAAGAACGTTAAAAGCATGATATGATGTTTTAGAACAAAGTTACCATGAACTCAGAGGACAAATCTGCACTCTGAAAGATCTTGAAAAAACCCAAGTCCTTCCGTTCTTGTTTAATCCGATCAAAACCAGTGTTCCAACCCATCGCTCAAAACCTCCTCACTTTCGACTTCTTTCTCTCTCAAAATCTCTTCACTTTCTACTTCTTTCTATCTCTCTCTCTTTCTCTCACTCACTTAGATATTAGGAATGGTCAAAGTCAGTATACATGTATATTTTGCGTTGTTTTCATTAACCCCAAAACAAAAGTGTTGATTGTGAAAAAGCATTCATCATGTGATTATTTCTGATATATTTTGTTAAATGGTAATAAGATAGAAGGGACAAGAGAGCTGTTTAAGACTGACTTGACAGACACGCAAAAGCAGTGTTTTTGCTGGTTTTAGTACCTGAGGATCTCTGGGGAGAAAGGACGTAGACTTCAAACTTACTACTTTTGTGTGTTGTTTTTGCCACAGTAGTACTGTCACAGTACCTATGATGATATCTATATTGTTAATTTTTTTTTGTTTTTTCTTTTGTGTTACGACTTACGAGCATTTATTTACATTTCAAAACCTTCGATAACTCTTTTATTTATAACGTTACTACACAGTCAAAGGTCAAAAGTTAAAGCTTTTTTCCAAACAGAAAAGTGAATACTACGGTACACGATGAGATCACTCTGTCAATCACACCACCGTATCCTTCTGTAACTTATAATGTAAAAATACACACAAAAGAGACTGACTACATTAAATAAATCAGATTTCAAATAACAAAAAGCTTGCTGTATTAATAAAAAAAAAGTAGTTGGTGTCCAAATCGAAAAATACATATTGTTGTCAACTTTGTGACAAGTTAATAATCGAATCTATCAACTAAATTGCAAGACGATTTTTCACACATATTTACCCAATTTTATGCACTTTAATCATATTTATACATTAAACACCAAACGGAACCTTTTCCCAAACGCGGGATTGACTTTTCATGTTTTCATCCATCGATCAACTTCGACACTTTTTACCTTAAGGATCGACGATGTTCATTATAGAGTTCAGGACTGATCTGTAAACCCAGCACCGTAACCACTTGATCGTATGAACTTCTTCAGGAGAAGAACCACGATTGCGATTGTGAGCCCAACCGCCGCCCACGTGAACAGTCTGTCATCGACTGGCTTCTGAGCAGCTCTTCTGGCCACCGTTGTTTGCTCACCACTTACAGAAGCTTTGTCTGCAACTTCAACAGCTGTTAATGCTGCTGCAGCAGGAACCACATGAGCTGCTGCAGCAGGAACCACATGAGCTGCTGCAGTGACTGCTTCAGGTGTCTCTTCTATGATTTGATCATCAACTATGGTATCTGTTGTAGCGATGGATGGCTCCTCCACTACCGTTATGGCTTCCTGTGGCTCAGTTTGGGACTGAGCTACTGAGTCAGTGGACGGTGCTTGGTTACACTCCAGAGGAATGGCTTTTGGAACCACGGTTGCTTTGCAAAGGATGTAGTGATGAATCTGCGGTTATTAAAAGGACATGATCAGTTAAGTTGTTTCTAAAACTGAAGATAAATTATAGGAAGGAAACTTAAGTCATATAAAAATACATGAAGAAAGGTTCACGAGTTTAAACCAAAGGTGATCGCTAACACTATCTTTGTCTAAAAACAATAGTAATCGGTAAAATGGTGCTACTCCTAAGTAGTTTATTGTACGCAGACAATAGCCGCTGTGATTGCAGTAAAAACTAAGCAGATACTCTTTGAGCAAACATTAAAACTTAACCGCTAACGATATGCAAGCTTATTTGACCAACAGCTATGCCTAAGGTTTACAATGGCGAAACAGTATAGCCCATACTCGACAATTTCAACAAACATATATCCAAATTGATATCATTTCACCAGAATATTAAGCATAAGCACAACACTTAAAAGGGTGTTTCAGTGGGGATTGGAGTAACTATACCTCATCAATAATTTTTTGCCGTTCAGGAGAGCCATACTTGGGTGGTGCCTCACGTGATTTAATGGCTAGTGTACGCCTCTCCTCCTTTGGATAATCTACAGAGCCCAGTGCTCCATTGGGACTTGTGGGCATGAATGCAATGAGAGCCACCAAAGCAGTCCGAACTGCAAAGAAAAAGAAAGCTAAATCATAAGAGCAAAGAGATGATATACAGTTCAACCTGGTGTAAATAACAAGTGTTACGTGGTCTTGTATAAAAAAAAACATAACAGTTAAGATATAAGGTATCTTGTGACATGGTGTTGGTGTAAAGATCAACGAAAATATAAAAAGTCCAAGACTTTACCACTCCATGAAGGTTGCCAATGCTCGGGGTGGTAATTTGAAATGCTCAAGCAAATCTTGGTATTGGTTTCAAAGCGACCATTAGGCTGAAAACAAAAGTAGAGAGAGAATCATTAGATAAAAGACTCTCCCTTTTCCCTTGCAACATGTGTGTGTTTACGAGTAAAAGAAAAGAGTAAAAAGATCCTTACGGTCAATAACATGAATGAAGGAGGTTTGAAAGGGTAATCTGCAGGCAGCTGAATCCTCCCATGATAAATCCCTCCCTCAAATTCTGTGTCACCAGGACCACGGATAGCGAATTGCCATTCAAAGATATTCTCCTGAGGTTAGAACAGATAGAACACAAATACCCAATATAAGATAGAGACTTAGTTGAATTCAGTGAAAATACATAAGGATATCGATCCTCCAAGATCATGATCGCCTAATATCAAACACCATCACTCTACAACACACCATACCTAGATCTATACGAAACAGGAACATCAATCAATTAACGAGGCTTTAAGAAGTTAACTCTAGCTACAAAAAAAAAACAGAAAAATCAGATTTTTCAAATTTGCAATTTCTAATTCCCCCGGTTAACCTAATCTCGAATTAGAAACACAAACGAGACTGAATCAAGAGAGGGGGATCTTCTCTCCTAGAAGGTAAAAAATTCAAAAAGCTCGAACCTGAAGATAAGGTGAGTATAGAAAACGTTGTTTACCTCAAGAGGGAGAGACATAAAATCATCAGAAGGATTAGCTTGCATCTCCTTAACCTCCTGCAAAATCCTTTTCACCGCCGGATTCTTCCGGTTATACCTCTCATCCGCCATCTTATCTCGCCCAACAGATCTTGCCGGAAAAGTGCAAATCCGTCCCGATCCGTCTTTACAGATAAAAATAATAAATTCGGACACAGCTTGGAGGAGGCGAGAGACAAAACAGAAGTATATAGTTAGAAAAAATATTATCCACGTCACACACTCTTTAACTATAGGATAAGTGACGTGACCATTGCTGCCTGCTGAATAGTCATCCCAAGCATCTTAACGGTCCACGTCATCTAGGAATAGGCCAGCGTGTCTTTAATCACCGTTGATTTTAGACGAAACCGTTAACTTATCGTTGTGAACATTAATAGGCCTTGGGCCATTACTTTAAAGCCCATTAAAACGTGCACGTTGACCTTTTGACAAAGATGAATCGATGACTTTAAAAGATTCTTGTAAGAAAAAGTAAATAGGAAGCAAAGCAATTTGCAATGGAGAAGAAACCGGAGAGGAGAGGGGTGATAGACACGTGGATTGATAAGCACCGTTCGATTTACACGGCGGCTACACGTCATGCATTCGTCGTCTCGATCCGCGACGGATCCGTTGATCTCTCGTCCTTCAGAACTTGGCTGGTACTGTTATTATTACTGTATTTAGTAATTTACTACTGATGAAAAACAAAGCAATAATCTCAAAAGACTTTGTTGAATTGAAACGACGTTGTTTTGTGTGTGTTGCAGGGGCAAGATTATCTGTTCGTGAGAGGATTCGTGCCGTTTGTAGCGAGTGTACTGATCAGAGCCGGCAAAGAATCCGGCGAGAGTTCCGATATGGAAGTGGTCCTTGGTGGTATGGCGTCGCTGAACGACGAAATCGAATGGTTTAAAAGAGAAGCATCGAAATGGGATGTTGATTTCTCTACCGTCGTGCCTCAGAAAGCTAATCAAGAATATAACAGGTATTGATTTTTTAGATTGTAACCTGAATTGAAATTGAAAATCAGAGACTAGTTCGAGTTCCTCTTTGTTTATTCAAGGTTTCTGGAAGCTCTGATGAGTAGTGAGGTGAAGTATTCAGTGATGATGACAGCTTTCTGGGCAATTGAAGCAGTGTATCAAGAGAGCTTTGCTCATTGTTTAGAGGACGGGAACAAAACTCCTCTGGAGCTTACTGGTGCTTGTCATCGGTGGGGCAATGACGGGTTTAAACAGTATTGTTCTTCTGTCAAGAACATTGCTGACCGGTGTCTGGAGACTGCCTCTGGTGAAGCTCTGTCCGAAGCTGAAGATGTGCTTGTACGTGTTCTTGAATACGAGGTCGCGTTCTGGGAGATGAGCCGTGGAGGAGAGTAGCTAATGTTTTGGGTTCAGATTTTTTTTCTCGTTTGCTTTTTAGTTCTAAAGAGAAACAAGTTTCAATCTTTTATGTTTGGTGTGACACAAGTTGGGATTATGATTTCATAACACGACTAAATAGCTCATAATACGGATCTGTCTCTGACAGGGGGGCAGAAGGTTGTTCCACATCTTACAATTACTGGTTCCCAGTACCTACTTTAGCATCAATATCCTAAACTCTTTACCAACTCATCAGAACATAGATGGATGATTGAACAATAGAAACTAGACAAGCTATCTACTCTCTCCAGCGATGACCACAATTTGGGTTGCAGCAGACAAAGAACAATGTCATTCCTTCTTCACCTCTAGCCGTAGCCTGCACATTCAATGATAGATACGTTAAATCCTCTGGCGGTTTACAAAATTGGGAATATGTATTGGGGAACACAATGAAGATGTAGTAACATGACCCATCGTTATAGAAGTAAGATGGAGCATAAAGATAATTATACCTGGAAGAAGACGGCCTCACTATGCTGACATTTGGCACAACGCACAGCCTTGGTTCTGGGAAGAGTAGGGTCAGAAGCCACATCTGTTAGGATCTGAGTTCGTTCACTTACAGAGTGATGAACCTCGTTTCTGTACACACAGCTATTATCAGCTACTTCCTGCAAATCAATGCCCCCAAAAAGTATAAATTCTGATGATGAGGACATTTACATGATCCAATCTATTAATTCTGTAACAACAGGATGGCAAATGCAGCTTACTTAAATAAATGTTCAATAACTACACGCAGTTTGTGTAATCAATATGCTAATCCTTTCCACAAGCTAAGGAGTCGTCCCTTCAAAGTATTCATACAGAACACAATACTAGAAAGCTAAAACCATAAGAACGAACTTGCTTGATAAGCCTTAATTGAAGGAGTAAGATAAGTAGAGAGGTTGGTGAAACTAAGGAATCCCAAATCACTAAAGTCTCTTAATTGTGCAACAAGTCCCACTCACACATTATGTGCACTTCATTGAATGCTAAAAAACCCTAATTTTACCACACACACACATAATGAACCAAAAGCTTTATATAGACCTGGTGATCACAATTACGGCAAGCGTTGAGGAGGATCTTCTGCTCCTTGTCCTCCTTAGGATACAGAATGTTATTACTGAACCAAAAACAGAAAACAACAACACAATCAAAACTCAAGGACGACCCATAAACAAAATTCGAAAAAGGTTAGAGCTTTAAGGCGAAATCGACACATTATCCCAGGTGAAATCAACAACCATGGATGGTTCGATAGAGGATGCAAAACATCATAACAAAAAAAACAACGAACACTTCAATAAAATTTATGCACAAACAAAAACAACCTAAGTAAGGTACGGTGCAATTCCAAAAAAAACTAGATGAGAGCCGAGTGCTTTTTCTTTTTTACCATTCGCGGCAAAACTTCATAGTACTCATCTTCGCTGAATCAGTTGAGAAAAATTTAGGTCGAGAAAAAATCAAAAGATGAGATCGTCGTTCTCGTATTACAGAGTACTATAGTAGTTATCTTCCGACGGGACGGTAGTTTTCAACTTAAGCTTATTGGGCCTGACTTATTAGGCTTTATTGCTATGAGAAATATATTTAAACAGAAAGATTTTACTTTTGACTATATATTTTTCATGTATTATAAAAGATAACTATGTTATTACCATCATAACATTTTATTATTAAATTTGATTTGACCGCATACTAATATACATAGTTACATATACTAGAATTTCACGGGCGGAGGGTTAATTTGTTTTTCAAAAAAGCAAAATATAATTTGTTTAGTGGATTAATTTGTGTAACTAATGTTTTATATTTTTAAAATGTACAATATTTTATATCTATATACTGTATTATGTAGTGTACAATTACCACTCTCTTCATTTTTTTTTACTTGTCATTCTAGGTATAGTCTTTTATTCATTTTATTTGTGTTTGTGGTTTCTAATGTCCTTTTTAATAGAAAATTATCTCTTACTAATTAAATAATTTAGAAGTTTAGTAGTCAAACTATGTGATATACCGTGCTACAGCATGGGATGACACATATTGTAATTAATTTATATATATTTCGAATGCATAAAATATTTTAGTTTATGTGTTTTTTATAATTTCGAAATTTTAAATAGTGTTGAGTAGTATATTTGGTTTATTTACATGGTCAATGTTAAAACATATTTAGATAAGTATGTTGTTTAGACATTGTTAATCCTTTGCACGGTAACATATATACACTGATCATTTTGCAATTTTTAAGCGATAATAATATGCTTATAGGTGTTAAATCCAAATATCATATTTTAATTTGATTTTAGTTTGGACTATTGCACGTATGTAACCTACACGTAACTATTTTAGAATGGCAAATATATCTCGTCTTATCATGTCATGTACTGTTTCATCTCGTCCCTATCTGTAAAAGTTTATATATCCCATAATTGTTCTCTTTTAAATAATTAACTATTAGATAAATTTTTTTGTCCAAAATTTTAGGGTAAGAACATAACTAAATTTTGTGCTTTTCTCACATTTTTTGACATATAATTTATTTCCTTCTATAATAGAAGATTTGTTCATATTAAATAAATTAAAAATCTACTTATTAATATTCAATTTTATATAATATATAGTAATACAATATATTCAACCAATTGTAATTATTGAATTTTAAAGTTTTAAATACTTATTTTAGGGTGATTACTATTTAGAAATACAAATATAAATTGAAATTTCTTTGCTTCTTTTTTTGTTTTTTAAAAATGAATTCTTTATAATTTTTCTTAAACAACAAATGTAATCCATGAAATAGTTTATTTTCATAAATATATATTATTTTTATTTATGATTACAAAATATATTAGTTACATACTTACATAAGATATATTTAAAGATATTTCTTGCATATCTTGTGTTTTAAAAAGTATTTACAAATAAGTTGATTTTAGATATATTTTATATATCCATTATAATAAATTTGAAATGATTTTTATTAATTTCACATATCTTATATATTATATAGTATAGATAAGGATATAAAAAACTGTTTGCCAAAAAATAATATAAAAAACTATTTATATATTTTCTTAATATATGTAAAATAACCTGAAATAACAACTTAAAAAACTAGAGGGAGTATGTTTTAGTTGTACTGTTTTATAATATAGGAATGATATCATAAACTTCATTAAATATATATTTAGTGAAGAAGGGTTGAAATTTGACCAACTTTGGAAAGACTGCAAGAACGCCTACATTTAGATGGCTTGAATCAATGGTTCTCTTAACTCGATTCTTATACATCACATAAATGAAAAAATGTTAGTAGCAATCATAGTGCTCACTTTTTCACGCAAAAAGAAATCCAATTAAGCAACTCATTAGAGAGAAAATCACTGTAATCTGTTTTTTCTTGGAATATGCAGATATGCTAGGAATTTGATTATCTTTTAGCATTTAAATTTGTTTCTTTAATTTGATTTTTAACATATATTGTAGGAGGAAAGTATCCTGAAATCAATGTGTTGAGATGGAAAATCTCGGCTGTGATCTTACTCCAAGGTAAATAAAGAAAAATCTGATTAAGAGAAATCTTGTTTTAATATAAATTAAATTAATTGTAAATTTAATATTTGATGTCAATGACAAACTCCAAGATCTTTTCCCCAAATGTACTTGGAAATTGTATATATAAGTGAATATTGAGTGAAAGAGTAGTCATCCATATACAATACTTTTTCATATTACAAGAAAAAAAAAAAATGGGTTCTCTTCTAGAACTTGCGGCTCTCTTAATAATCACGACTATGTGTGTTAATGTAGTATTGATATGTGGCGCTCAAAATGCGAGGAGGGTTCCTACAACCGGTTTCGACAACCCAAGGACAACAGTGTTTATACATAATGATCTTGGTTGTCCTTCGCTGTTGTGGCATCATTGTAAATCAAAAAACGATGATTTTGGAGTCTCGACTATTCCACCAAATGGAACGTGGTCGTTTGATTTCAAACCCAGTATTTTTGGGGGCACTTTGTTTTTTTGCAGTTTTGGATGGGAACATGAGATGCATTACTTCGATATCTACAAACAGAGCAGAGACAGAGAATTCGCCAAGTTTGGATGTACGAATTGCCATTGGAAGATCCAGAAAAATGGACCTTGCAAATTAAACAAAGACACTAATATGTATGATGTTTGTCATCCTTGGAATTCTTAGTTGTTTTGATAACATTTTAACAATGTCGTCTACTTGTATTTCTCTAATAAACAATATAATCAATAAAAGTATTTCGTTTTTTTTTTTTAATGAAAACACTGTTATTTTTATTTTATTTTTACGAACACAAAGCCGTGATGAGGTTTCCTTTAATATAACATCATATATTTCATATATTGAGAAACAAATCATAATCGATATCAGAAATGGCTCTAATGTATATCCAAGTATTATTAACCATGATGAGGTTTCCTTTTATACATAAGTTTTATTTTGACTCATATTATCCAAAACACTAAATTGCATTAATTATATTTTTAAAAAAAGTCAACAAAAAAAAGCTTACTACGGAGATATATAATTCATAAAACAAAATGGGATCTCTAAAAGAAGTTGTAGCCTTCATAATCATTATGTGTGCAACAAGTGTAACAACAATGACCCTCGCTCAAAACGCCATGGCTCCGGCTCCGGCTCCACCAAGTGCTGACAACCCAAATACAACAGTGGTGTTACATAACGGAGGTTCAGTGCCAATGGTGTTCCATTGTATGTCATTAGAGGTTGATTTTAAAACTCGGATAATGATGCCAGGTGGAACGTGGTCGTTCGAGTTCTTACCAAGTGTCTCTGGAGATACAAAGTACGCTTGCAGTTTTGCCTGGAGACTCAAGTACCATTTATTCCGTATCTACTGGCAAAGCAGAGACCAAGTATCTGGACCTCATGGTTGCAAAAGATGCGAATGGAAGTTACGCCCAGAAGGACCTTGCCAAATCAACGAAAAGACTGGAAAAATTGATCATTGTCCTCCTTGGGATTCTCAATTGTTTTGAAACAATTACTAAAACATTTGCTATGTCTAACAACAATAAATTAATAAAGCAAAACTATTTACTGTGGTCATTTGACTCGGTTAAAATGTCTTAAAAGTTAAAATCAGGTTTGAAAAAAGTGAAAAACAAATGAAAGCAAAGTTGTAAACGCCACGTGTACAAAAAGTGGTTAAACAAACAAAACAAACGAAGGCGCTTTGAAATCTCCGCCTCCGTTGTTGGCTAATTTACACTCACTGTGTCTCCGCCGGGTTTAATTTGTCATCTGCTGCGTCTTCCTCTGTTAGATCTCTCTCTCTCTCTCTCTCTCTCTCTCTCTCTCTCTCTCTCTCTGTGTCTCTTACAATGCAATCAGCTATGACGCTTTCGTTCTCCCAGACGTCGTCGTTTACAAGACCCAACCACGTGCTGGGATCAACTGCTTCCGTTTTCTCTACGCCCAAGAATCTCCGTTTCTGCGGACTCCGGCGTGAAGCGTTTGGTTTCTCTCCGTCGAATCAGTTGTCTTTTCGCAGTAACCAAATACGAACTCAGAGTAGTGGACTTCAAGTCTCCGCTTCTGCTTCGAGTAATGGTAATGGTAACGGTGCTCCTCCCAAATCTTTCGATTACGATTTGATCATCATCGGAGCTGGAGTTGGTGGCCACGGAGCTGCTTTGCACGCTGTTGAAAAGGTTTGAAATTTCCTTATTACCAAAACAACTAAAAAGGCTAATACTTTTAACTGAAGCATATCTTTATGGAAACATTGGATTTATTAGGGACTTAAAACTGCCATCATTGAAGGAGATGTTGTTGGAGGGACTTGTGTTAACAGAGGATGTGTGCCTTCTAAAGCTCTTCTTGCTGTTAGTGGTAGAATGCGTGAACTTCAGAACGAACATCACATGAAGTCCTTTGGTCTCCAGGTAAATCATCAACTCTCATGTTCTCTGATTTATAAAGTTGCTAGCTTTGTCTTTGGTGTGAAGTGGTTGTAGATGGTTCAAGTATGATTGCTAATGAGCTATTGTATTTGGTTTAACCTTTGGAAACAGGTTTCAGCTGCTGGGTATGATCGTCAGGGTGTTGCTGACCATGCTAATAACCTGGCTACCAAAATTCGAAACAATCTTACCAATTCTATGAAGGCACTTGGTGTTGATATATTGACAGGATTTGGCAGTGTTCTGGTCAGTACGTGTTTTTTCGTTCACGTTGACTTACTAGACAGGATTAGGAACATGATACAATTTTGTTGAACGATGATCCTAACTCTTTAAGTTTTGTATTGCTATCTGCAGGGACCACAAAAGGTTAAATATGGGAAGGACAATATTATCACTGCAAAGAATATAATAATTGCCACTGGATCTGTGCCGTTTGTTCCTAAAGGAATTGAAGTTGATGGTAAGTTTCTTGTTTTGAACGTAGACTTGTTAAAGAAGAAGCCTGCAATCATTCATTCTCTATTCTTTTGGTGCAAAAAGCAAGCAGACTTAATTCCTTGAATGTTTATATTTTGGTGCTGCAGGAAAGACTGTAATCACCAGTGACCATGCCTTGAAATTGGAGTCTGTCCCTGATTGGATTGCAATTGTAGGAAGTGGTTATATTGGTCTTGAGTTCAGTGATGTTTACACAGCACTTGGAAGTGAGGTAGCATGATGTTTCTGTACTAATGATATTACTTTAGTATGAGTTTGTGATGTTATGTCCTTGCAGTTGAGATTGTAATAACTGCAACTTAGCAATGTTCTCCATTTTTCTAGTATTTGTTAGGTTTCGTTCTGTATTGAGCTTGTTGTTGTAAAATAGTAGTGTAGTAAACTAGGTTTTAAGGTACCAAATCTATTGGTTTCTTGATCTATATTGAATATGTGCCGTTTCCATGTAATGTTTCATTAGTGTTTGTTTGCTCGACCTTTATAATTAGTAATCGAACACGGGAACCTTTTGTGCAGGTAACTTTTATTGAAGCACTGGATCAGCTAATGCCTGGATTTGATCCTGAGATTAGTAAGCTAGCTCAGAGGGTTTTGATTAATCCAAGAAAGATTGACTATCATACTGGAGTCTTTGCGAGCAAAGTGAGCTTGTTAAAATCAAGCATTGCAAATACTGCTTTTCTTTCTCTATACAGTGTGTCCATGTTGTATTCCTCTTTTAAACTTAAATTTAAATCTTATGCAGATTACCCCAGCAAAGGATGGGAAACCAGTTTTGATTGAGCTTACTGATGCCAAAACAAAGGAACCTAAGGATACTTTGGAGGTAACAATCAGAGCTCTCTATCTTTTATATGACAAAGAGAATATTTAAAATTTACCTAGTATTCAATATTCATGCCTGAATTGGAAAGATATGTGCCGTTGGTGGTGGGTCCTTAGAAGTCGTTTTGTGCCACATCTTTTGCTTTTCGCTGCATTAACAACATTGTTACTCTTCCCTCGGAAACATAAGTATACACATTATGACATAAGTGGATTAGTAAAGCTTCTCATTTTCTGAATACATTGTGAATGAGAAGCTACTGTTATGTCTTTTGGTTTCATTTCCTTTTACTATGTAATTTTCTGCGCTGAAAGTGTGAGTTTGTTGTCCTTCTCCAGGTAGATGCTGCTCTTATTGCTACTGGAAGAGCTCCATTCACCAATGGACTTGGCTTGGAAAATGTATGATTTGACACTAAATCCCACCAACTAGTATTGTCATTTTGGTTACCAGCCAATATTTGTTCGTCAGAAAATTAAATTTGAAGCTGTCATCTCAATGCAGGTCAATGTTGTGACGCAGAGAGGCTTCATACCAGTTGATGAGCGAATGCGTGTGATCGATGGAAATGGGACTCTGGTCTGTTTTATTTGCATATACATACCGTTCTATTATCAGCAGTTCTTTTATATGCTAAAATTCATTTTTACTTGATAGGTTCCCAACTTGTACTGCATTGGTGATGCCAATGGTAAATTGATGCTTGCACATGCAGCCAGTGCCCAAGGAATATCTGGTAAATGGCTTATCAGTAGGCAGTCTACTAATAATGCAGTGAATATTTTCCCTTTTTTCTTCGTGGGACCTGTATTAAAACTCTAACCTCTTACTCTTTGGCTAGTGGTCGAGCAAGTCAGCGGTAGAGATCATGTGCTTAATCATCTAAGCATCCCAGCTGCTTGCTTTACTCATCCTGAAATCAGCATGGTGGGATTGACAGAGGTAATATTCTATATCCTAGTGCTTTTTGTACTGAAGAGGGTAAAAAAGAAGAATGTTATGAGCAAGATATGCTTACTGTAACTCCTTAGGTTTTAACATTATTCCCTTGATTTCTCAGCCTCAAGCGAAAGAAAAAGGTGAGAAGGAAGGATTTAAAGTTAGTGTTGCCAAGACAAGTTTCAAGGCTAACACAAAGGCCTTAGCTGAAAATGAAGGAGAAGGAATAGCAAAGGTGGGATCGAACCAAAATTTGTTGGTTATTTGTGGTTTATAAAAGAAAAAAAAAAAGAGATCTTATTGCTTGTTTTATGCAGATGATATACCGACCTGACAATGGTGAAATCCTAGGAGTTCATATATTTGGACTGCATGCAGCTGACCTAATCCATGAAGCTTCCAATGCGATTGCTCTAGGAACACGCATTCAGGTAGGATTTTGATACTCTGGCTGCTTATTTCCCTGATTACTATTGGATTGAGCTTTTAGCTTTTCAAATTGATGCCCCCCCCGACAAGGAAACCGAGCCATATACATGGTAGCTGTTAAAAATACTTAAATTCTTGATTATATCTATTTCTTGATCCTGCATGGTTACTGGTATCTCTGCAGGACATAAAATTGGCAGTTCATGCACATCCAACACTGTCTGAAGTCCTCGACGAACTGTTCAAAGCAGCGAAGGTAAAGCAAAACAGTCTACACGCTTTCTACAAAGCACACAGTCATGCCTTTGACTAGAGATCCCCTTTGTTGTTAACTGCAATCAATAGATTCAAATCGTCTATTAAAAAGCCAAAGAATCTTACGTTTTTAAGTTCAATTTTTTTAGGTTGAAGGTCATGCTTCGACAGGACAGTAAGTGATAAAGTGGCTGTATAATTAAACAAAAAAAACCAAAAAGTCATTGGGGTGGAGAAACATCTTGAAGCAAGAAAATTTGTGGTTGTACTTTAGGGAGATGCAAAGATAAAGCTAAACACGAAACAGGAGGATCCAAGAAGAGGAAGAGATGATGAGAGACAACCTTCAGTAAGTGAAGACTTACAAGATATATCTAGAAGGCCTTCTTCTTTCTTTGAGAATATTTATGTTGGAGTCTTGTCTCTGCTTTCACGTGTATTTGTTTGATTGTTTCATGGTTTCCATTAGTAGAGTCTGCGATTGTGAATTTATTTTTTGTATTGTTGTTTGAAGTGAGAAATCACTTTTGGAAGATTCAACTCTTTTTACTAGTAAAATCACTTTTCTGGCCATTAATTTCATCAGATTCAGTCATTCAGACGTCAGGTGGCAGAGAAACCTAGTTTAAGACTCCAAATATACATAAGATTTTCTCTGGTCACTTGCAGTTTCATTTTACAAAACAGAAGTGTAGATTACACCAGAGTCCTAGAAAAACCCCAAAAAAAAAAAACTATATCTAATTGTTAATTCTGTCTGTCTCCTTTTTCATACATCAATCAACAACAAAGGTTGGTGCTCTCCGTTGTGAGAATACTTTTGTAGTTTATTTATAAACCAATTTCAGAAAAGGTCGAGTACCCTCTTCCATTCACATAATTTACAGATCAATACAATCCAATAATCCATGTGCAACACCAACCTCTTTTTGACTCACCTCTCCATAGTCATTTCAATATCAAATGTCTTCCAAGCAATCATACTCCAACTGCATCACATCATCAACAAGATTCGTTACTTATGTATTAATACATTTCTCCGTTTTATGTTTTTTTCCCCTAAAATGAGCTTCAAAAATGTAAGAAACAAAAAATAGATTTCACCTGAGTTTCTTCATGCGTGAGTTTCATCCTCCTGTAATCCTGTTGAGCCTTCTTAGACCTGAACATGGCTTGGACTCGCACTACAGATCTCTCCAGCCTCTCCTCTGCTTGCCTCTGACTCGTCTTGTAGAAATCTTCCTCTGTCTCACCTGCAGAATCCTCCGTTGCTGCAACCTGGAGTCCTCGAAACCCTTTTCTCTTTTGTCTCCACCTCAAAACTGCCTTCTCCAACACTCCTACCGACCATACGATCTTCTTGTACTGCCTCCGTGCTTGTAATCCCCTGAAAGCAGCCTGCAAAAGAAGGGGAAAGACACTTATATGTGTTGCAAAATTCAGACAAACGCTATGATATAGGTGTGGACTTTCACTGTCTTATAGATTGCGGAATTCAGGAAAAGGTGATGATTATGAACAGCCAAGTTCAGAGTAAACTTATAATCCTGGTTGCTGAATCTTGTGTGGTTCTCTTAGTTTTTGTACAAAGGAGTAAGAGTAACTGTTCACTTCATACCTGGATCCTAATTGCTTGACGCCGCATATTCAGATACTCTCTTCTCATTTTCCAAGTTTGGAACCTGCACTGAATCATGTAAGCGGCTTCTATCTTCCTACGCGTATCATATTTCCGGAACGCATTCTGAATCTTCATAGCTGCAATTATGCTCTTAGCCTCTTCTTCTTTGTTAGCAAACTGAATCACGCTTGACCGTGCCGCCTTCAGCGCCTTTTCCCTAAACGCACCCTGAATCCGAGCCGCTGCTTCTGCAGCTGTTCTGTATGCTGCCAGAGCGTCCTTGAGACTCTGCTCATCTTCCGGGAGAGTGCCTTGGTTCATCATCTCCGCCTTGCAAGCCTCCAGATTGCCACTGATGTTTCCAGCAATTTTCATGTCTCTAAACTGAGCAACCAAACATTTCTCAGCAAGATATGCAGCTAAACCGTCATATCCATTTTGCTGTGCCAAATCAGACGCCATGCATCCGTCAAGATTATTTTTTGTCGGGTCTGTCACCAGATTTGGTCTTGCCCCAGCAGAGAGAAGAGCAGCCACCATTTTCTCCCTTCAAAACCCAAGAAAAAAGTGTATACAGAAATAAGTAGCTTACAACAAAGTACATATAACTTGTGAAAGAGATCATTTTTACCTTCCGTAGTATGCTGCCCAATGAAGAGCAGTCCACCCTTGTTTATCACGGAAATTCAACGACAAACCTGATAACGAGAACAGCTGGATCGACCAAGTGTATCCAAGAATGGCACAGAGGTGGATCACACCGAGGCCTTTGGAGTCATAATCCAGTGTGTTGCGACCTTCCAGCACTTTCTCCATAAGCCATTCCTTAAGCCTGTTCTTCAGTGTAAGCTCGAAGAGATGATCTTTCGCTTGATCAAACGACACCTTATTCCCCTGGATTGACTTGAGTAGATAAGCCCAACTGTTTAAGAGATGGGATGTTTTGCTAGCGAGTTTTTTGGCATCTCGCAGGTTAGTAGATGAGATTTTGCTGGAGAGAACGTTGAGTTTGTTGGAAGAGGTAAACAGAAGATGAGAAAGTCTGACTTGGAACTCAAATTCTTCCCATTTGGATTCTTGATTGTCTTCAGGGATGGTCTTATCAAGAACTGGGACTGAACGGTGTTCGAACCTGAAACATTGGGTGATTGGTTTGTTTCCGTCTACACTAAAATAGAGGTTTACCATCCCAGGCGAGTGTGGAGGTATGATGCAACGGTAGACTCCCGCCTGGATATATTCCGCAGGGACACACGAGTCACCACAAATGCAGAACAGGTTTGATCTTTCGAGATGTTGATAACTGTTGTGCAAGAACCCAGTTACAAGAATCTGCAGAATCAGTATGTAAGAAAGTTATGCTCTCCATTTCACAATCCCTATTCATTAATTTACTCATATGATAGCACATACTATCTCTAGGTTGAGATCTTATAACCTTTGTTTTCTCTGTAGAATAGGCCCAAGCAGGTGAAACATCAGTTACGTTAAACACTTGCTCAGGTATGTTGGAGTGCGGATGAAGTAAAGCTTGAGGAGCTAACGGATCCTGCTCATGCGTAACCATGGGGCCAAAGGAAGGATCCTCCAGCAAGTCATTAGATTCGCCGATAAATGAATTCATCCACCTTCCAAAACTCTCTCGACTCTGTGGACCATTGTTAAGCAAAGCATCAAGAGATTCATCAGCCACTGTCACATTCCCAGGCTCTGCAGAGCCGTTTGCAGCATTCTGGAGTGGTTCTGTGAAGTATGACAGATCATCTGATCACAGAAAAAAATATATCTTCATCATTATCCCATTGTTCTTTTAACTGCACAAACTGACATACTCAAATCCTCTGTAACTTACCTACGGTTGGGGCAGACTGGTTGTTAAGATCGGTTGGTATCAGGAGCTCATCCCAATCAAGCGTATTGATATCATGAAGGCTAATATCATGATTTCTAACAACTGGACTGTTGTTACTTGCTGTGAGCCGCCAAAAGAAAAAAGAGTGATAAGTGTCCAAATGAAGAAATCCGAGAAAGCATTCAAAGTTTCCAAGCATCAAATCCCAATACTACCTAGAAAAACTGTGAAAAACCGAGATCACTTGAAAATTGTTTCTCACCTAGATAACGTGAGTTCTCAATGCTAAAATCAATATTTTCAGGTGCCACGGGATTTGGGAATGTCTGATCAGAGACAGAGATAGGACTAGGGTTTGACTCCCCCGATGATGTAGCTGCCTGAACATATCAGTTCAACCAATCAAAATATCAAAGAGGAGTGCGAATAAAGCCTACCAACCAGAGACAGTGACTATTCAATAGAGAAAGAGAGAATCCAAACATGGATAGCAAAGAAATACATCACACTGACTGATCCAACAATCACTTTGTAACATAAGAAACACAAGTGAGAGTTGAGAACAGGTGGAAAAGAAAACAAACCTCCTGTGTATCACGGTAATGTACAAGGACGATATTCTCTCGAGCCCTGCCATAAAAAAGAAGAGATGATTTACTTTCATCACCTTCTGAAGAGAAGGGCCTCTAATCAAGTAGTTTCTAAAAGGACATATAGCAGACAAGTCAGTGATCTTTGCTTACTACATACTTATCCAGTAACCAGTAACACCTCCGAACAAAAGTAGTTTTATCTTCACCATGGGCATAGTATACGTGAATCCTTTCCTCGTTACCAACCTAGCATCATTCAAAGGACATTAATTAGCTGGGGAAAAAAAATCATGATATGAGCTTTTCAGAAGATATAAGCTACAGAAAAAGAAAAAAAAAGTCACTTTGAGGTGTTCGTGAGCCTCTTTAACTGTCCTTCCGTCTTTCTTCTTTTTCCAGTTATGACCATCCTTTCTGAAGTTCCTCAACATCTTACGGTCGAACAATATAATTCTGCCACCTACAAAATAATGAAACATAACATTAGTGTATAGAAACTTGAACAAACATCCTATAACATATTGAGTGGTCATATTTTGGGTATAGAAGAGAATGATTACTATTGGGTAAGTTCACCGGCTTGACATTGATGGTGAAGTATTTAGGGTTAGAGAGGATAGCATGGATCTCGTTTGGCCGGAGCCACCTGCTTTTTGCTTCCTCCCATGTTGTCTGGACATCAAGATCTGCAAAACACACAACCAGCACATATGTCAACGTACATCAAAACTTAAACTACAAATTCAATATATCAATCATCACAAATATAAAATATGTTTCTAAGGTTCTGTGCTTACAAAATATGTAAACTTGTTCAGGCATAACACACAATTTCATCACCTCCTTCTAAAAACCTCTGAATTATCCAAATTCAAATTCGACAGATGCCAAAAAGATTGCACACTATAAACTTATGAACCATACACGAAATCCACATATAATAACTTAAGGAACCTCAATTTTTCACAGTAACTGACTACAAACTCAACTTCAATGGCTGCAAAAGGAACAAAAACGGCCACGTCACCTATACAAATGTATACACAAAGTGTAATAAACTCCAAAACCCAATAATAAAAGAGTAGTACTATTTTATAAAAATTACATTTTTTTTTTATATAATATAACAAAGCCCTCAACTACCACAGCTTTGGTAAACAACAAGACTCACTGGAATAAACCAAAGAAAGAACCAGCGAATCAAAAAAAAAACAAAACATATAATAAAATAAAACCAAAGAGATGGGTCTTAGTCTTATACCTCGTAAAGTATGGAATCCATGAATCTCCGAGCCGATAAGCCTGCCGGAACCGTCGCCGTCCATCTTGATGATTCACACTCGAATTCGAAGCTCTTTGACCCAAAAACAATCCGACGAAGAAGAACCAACCCCCTTAAAGAAACTGAGCAACGAAGTCAACAAGTAGAAGAGTATGTTTATCTGGTCATACAGATTTGGTCGTCGTGAGATTGAGAAGAATACGAGAGAGCCCTTCCGATGGTGTCTATGTAATGATGAGAGATGAATCGAAATATTAAAAAAAAAAATTGGAATGTTCCGTTAATTTTTTTAGGGATCTCTTTCTTTATTGAGTTCTCTCTTATTTTTTGTTCTTTTTTACTAAAGTTGAATTTTCAACGAAATATTTTTATGAAATTTGCAAGTTTGATCCCCTACCTACTTTTATTTTCCACAATTCCCCTTAACCTTTCTAATTAATCTAATCGGACTAGTCATGATTCTCGAAGTGATTGATTAAGATATTACTGGTTTTAAATTTTAATCATGTGAACGTTCAAAATAATAAAGTTCATTCTCATAGGTATTTTTTTTTTTAAAAAAACTTTTGGTAAAAATATACTATTGGTAACTTAAATCTCATCTACAAACTTGTTAACAAAATATAATATAGAGTCAAATCTCATCAATGAGGTTGTTTTCCTCAGTCTCAAGTAACACAAATCATTTATAAGACGGTTCGACGCAAGATCTCTTCTCTCTCTGCTATACTACACTAGTTCACTTCACCTTTCACATAAGCTCCAATTACTTCACTATATATATATATATTTTTTTTTTTTTTTCAATTGTGTAAGCTTTCTGATACTTATTTCGAAATCATGAAATGAATCACAATACTAAATTTCGATACTTATTAACACGACGAGACAACTTTTTTAAAATTAGTGTTCTAGTAATTAACACGAGATCTAAATCGAACTAAGCGGTAGATCCACTCATAAACTTCATAGATACAGTATTAAAATTAAAATTACACGAAACTTTTGAAAACTTTTTTAATAAAATAGTGTTGTGGTAACAAATAATCTAAATCAATAATTGAGCTAAAACTCATTTAATATAATTTCATGAATTAAGGTATGTTTTATTATGGCATGCCTAAACATGTACCGATATAAAAATAATACTACCTTTAAAAAAAAAAATGAGGCAAAGCAACTCCAAAATGTGAACATGTACACTAGAAAAGTGGTTGTTGATAAAGGGTGAAATAAAGAGCGTCCAGACCAGAGCTTTTTAAAACGATCATTCAGTATCTGCGTCGAGTGTACGAATAGACGTGGACAGTAGTAGATACGTGGCGTCACAATTATGGTTTATCATTTATTCTGGTTCTTTTCGGTGTTATCCTTTTATTTATTACTCTCTCCCTTTTATAATATAGGATATTTTAAAGGTTTTTTTGTTTCATAATATAAGATGTTTTCAACTTTTTACACAACTTTAAGATTATTTTTATATTTTTTTATTATTTTTTATGTAGTCTTATTTATGATTGGTTGAATTTCTTTAAAGTAGTTATTTCTTAATATGTGTGCTTTCACTCAAAACATCTTATATTTTGAAACGGAGGAAGTATCTTTTTTTTAGGAGAAAAAACAATTGTTCGACGTTATTTTATTGATAACAGATTAGTTAACAACGAATAAACAGATGTTAGTTGTTCTGTTATCAAATTTTACGACATGTTTATTTAGTTTCGTCAATAATATTTGATATTAAATTTCTAATTTAAATGATATTTTATAAAAAATCATATCAAATTTTTTTAATTTGTTTCAAAGATGGAAATGATCTAAAAATCTAGATATTTTTTTGATTGGTTCTTTATCAATTAAAAAATGGTGGATTAAATACCATTTTGAATTTAGTTGAGGAAGAATTTCATAGATTTATAAAGATATCTTAGATTTCATATCCAATAAAAGTAGATTTTCTACGGAAAGATATGTTTTGCCAAATTAATTCGAGGCAACAATCGACTAGAATAACCAAATTTGGGTCACAATTCATTAGCCTTACACACCAAGATACAATTTGCAAAATAGGAGTTACACATTACCACGTTTGCCATCCAAAATATATGTATACTAGTAAGCAATATGCACTTCCAACATTGTAAAGGTATAGAGGTTTACACTATAGACTTCTGCTTGCAAAACGCTTCTTTATTTATTCTTATAAAACAAATCAATGATTACAAGAACAAATCTAAGCACTCTTCTCTTTTCTATCTAACTAACCCTAGTATAGATCTAAGAGAAGAACAACACTCACCTTCTTAGCTATTGTTTGATTAGCTTCGAAGTATACAATCTCTCACCAAAAGTTTTCAAAGTGTTAAAGAAACCTACGACTAAATTCCCTTAGTCTTTTATACTAAACCTCTCAAAACCCTAACAAGAAGATCTTCAAATCTTCGTCTAAGGCAAATACTTGTTCGCCAAGGTCTATCATTCCTTAATCGTCGAGTGAGATATTCTCCCAATATCTTCTCTCCCAATTTTGCTTTATCTTCATACACAGACAATGACACGTCAGCTACGCCTCCTTGTCACACCTCACTCACCCAATCCTAGGTACAGAGTCTTGTGTCCTCACAGCTCCTTGTTCCAACAGCGCTCTGCTACTGCAATTGCACCTTCAATCTTCTCCTTTTTGACTCAGTTTGATAATCAAGCAACTGATGTACCCAAACCTGAAAAATCCAAAAGACACACAGAGACACAAGACAAAACCTAGAAACAGTAGAAACACAAGTCCATCATAAAAAGGACCAAAGCCTGGTTCAAACTTATTACAGACCAAAATAAACAGGTCAGTCTATGGTCAATGACCAGCGAGTTCAATAACCAAAAAACAACGGAAAACAAAAAAAACACCTGCTCCCCCACAAACTTAAAACCCCTTCAATCATCAGACTCCGAATCCTCATCTCCCCCTGCTTGGTTAGCACAAATGAGTCAAAAACAGGCGAAAGAAGGAACATACAGACGATTGAGTCGAAGAGAGAACTTACCTGCAGAAAGCGCTTCTTGCAGAATACGAATAGCCCGACGCATGGCTTTGCGATCAGCCGCCGAGTCAGACTTAGACGGCACACGCGAAGATTCAGGTTGCGAGACCTTTGTTGCAACCTTGCGTGGAGGTGGTTGGTGCTCAATAACAACAAGATGCTGGACTTGAAGCAGCTGGTAGATCAAACTGGGAAACGGCAACGGGAACGTCGACTGGGCTTGCAGACCAAGCTGGAGAATCTGATCATAAACCAACCGGCCAAAATCGAATGGAATCTGATGCATGATCATGTAGATGATCATCGCCCTACCTGTGGAGATATAACCATGATTGGCAGTGGGGGACCAGTTGCTGCAACAGAGCTTGTGCAGCCCCTTGAGATAGGACGGGGCAATGGTGCAGCGGTTTTTCTTTGAACATAGGTATTTGTTCCGCGTCCTTAGCAGAGTTGTGGGGAGTTTATTACGGTCTCCATATTTCCTGGGAACAGAGGTGACACGGCTTGAACTGGAGGTTGATTCGAAGTTAGTTGTTGGTTTTCTTACCACAAGGATTGATGCATCGCACCCCCTGTCGTTCCTGGTACGCATGTATCATGGCTTCATTTCAAGGGGCTGGATAGTCCAGATATAACACGTCTATAGGGAAGCTAATCGTCTAGCTGATGGTTTAGCCAACTATGTTTTTTTTTTGTCTTTAGGTTTTCATTGGTTAGTGACGGCTCCGAGTTGTGTGGAGTCGCGGCTCCGAGTTGTGTGGAGTCGCTTGTCAAGGATGATGTTACCGGAACTGCGTTTCCGTGTGATGTCCGTTTGTAATTTTTTTTTAGTTTATGAATAAATAGCAAGAAGGCCTTTGTCTCCTTGTCCTCTACTCAAAAAAAAAAATCAATTAATAATAATAAAATTTTGAAGACGAAAAGTTATATAAATAGAGTCAAAATGTGGGATCAGAAACAAATAAAAACATTTGAATTCCTCTATAGAGCTCATAGGAAAAGTTACTATTGTAATACACTGTTTTCTTATATGATTGCATTTATAATTTATTTGTGATGATTGACTTCCTCACTCTTTTTATAATCTCACTAGCAATAACTTATGTTCCCAAAACAAAAATTTGTAATAGTTCATGGACCCAGATATAATTTTCATATTTACAATTATTGCCATTTTATATTTAAAAAAAAAAATAAGGTTTCTTTGTTTGGGAGGCTCGGGACGTAGTTTCCGGCGAAGGTAAGATCTGCGTTTGTGGAGATTGAGTAACGTTGTTAACGATTCGATTAGGAGTAAACTAAAGGAAGTGCTCTACTAAATTTCTCTATTTCTCGGCGAATCGACGGACGGCGACATATGTCTCTTCAAATCGACGGCTTATTAGTAGATAAAGGTGAACTTAAATTTCTGAGTTTTGGTTACAGATTTCATAGGATTTTGAGAGATGGTACTCAAATCGACGGATTCTGAGTTTTTGTTTGTTGAAACCCTAAAATCTATTTGGCAGATTCGAACGAGATTGGGAAGACGTAGCAGAGAGAGAAGAGGCGCGTGGCGACTCCCGGTGAAGGTTACCAATTTCATTGTCCTGTTTAGTTTTTTTTTCGTTTCGGCGAGGTGACGACGGAGACGGAGACGGAGACGGTCCATGGATTTCAGATGTGATTGTGGTTGCGTTCAGTACATCGAAAAAGACAAACGTCGATAGTGTTGTCCCCTTTGGTTTCATGGGAGAAAGAGAAAGATGATTTCCAACTTGAGGCTCTTCTTCCTCAAAACATTATTGTCAGCAGTAAGTGGTATGTTTAAAGATTCTTCTTTCATTGTTCTACTGGTTTTTAATCTTTACTTCTTGATTTTTGTTTCTGTATTCTGGTATGCTTTGTGTACTAGGGGTCTACATCGTTAGTTTCAAACTTTCAATACGTATGTACTATTTGTTATTGTGATGTTTAATGAAGTATGTATTGGTATTTCAGCTTGATTACTATCTTTATAATCATTGATTTGATTAGTGGCGTTAAATATGATTTGTTCTCCAAGATTTATTAGGCTAGTATGAATATGTATCTACTCACAAAGTTACAATGAGAGAATCATATATTGCATGTTCCAACGGGCTTTTTATTTGTATAATTTGTGGCAAAGTTAAAACCATTTATCAATTATGTAAATTTCTTCTTCTTAGGGGATGGAATGTTTCTAAGAGTCAAGAAATTCACTTGTTGTCACTGCAATGTTTTTTTTTAGTTGCGTAGGTTAGCTGATGCTATGAGAGCTTTGATTTACACTTGCTTGACTTAGAAGAGCTTGATCGATCCATCCGAACGAAATTGGCAAAGGCAGATATTAATGCGGACCACGCCGAGATTACTAGTTATGAAACTTTTATGTATTTTGAAGTCTCGTTAGTCTCTTGTACATGCCAAAATCATGGAGTATACTCACACAATGACAAGGCATGCGTTGGAAGTTTCTAGCTTTCATTTCATACTACACACACTAAGGAAATTAACCCTCCTTTATACACACTCTAGTAGTATCTAGCTTTTTTATCTACACGAAATTTAAGAAGATAAATGATCTAGTAACTTCACAATCAAGCATTCTGTTAGCAAGTACAACAACCAAACACTGCCAAGTTTTTTCAACAAACCGTCTCTTAAGTCACAAGAAACAATAATATAAAACAAACCGATAAAAAAACTAAACAACCAAGAACAACAAGCAGAAACATAGATATAGAAGGGTAGAGTCCCAAGTCAGGTGAGCTGCAGTAGCATATCCCGGCCCACCATAGAAGAAATGCGTCCCGAACTCGGGGTTGTTGGACGTCTTGGCTCGGTAATAAGCCGGGTTAGTTCCTCCCACTGCAAGATTTTGAAGCGACTTATAACCTTCTCCGGACAATAAAACTTCTATGTTTCGCATATATGCGGCTTTTCCAAAACCCCTGTCGGGGAAATAACCCGACCCCATCTCCGTTGTCGTGTGCCGGCCAAAAGTACGCATGTTCGTGATCTCCCCGCCCCACTCCACTTTATGTGCATAATCCTTCTGGAGGCTGAAAAGAAAGTCCGGCCAATATCCGACCGGCTCCAAAACGCCATGTCCAAGGCCTACAGCCAGCCACCAACTCCCAAGCTTCTGATCCTACAATCAAAAACGCATTTGTGTGTTTACATAATTTATTGACCAGAAAACATTTATGTAAAAACCAAAACCAAAACTTAAGCAAATAATCTAACCTTCCATATCTTGAAAGTCAGATCGACTTGGGTACCTCCTACAACCGACGTTGGAGATATGGCCCCCTCAACCACAATCGTGCGGCTGGTTTGGATAAAACCACCGCATCGCAAGTTGTAACACCCTGTGATATTGTATGCGTCCGCCTACATTATCACATAATTAAATCTTTAAATTAAACTTTTGATAACCGTATTTCTTAACATCATTCAAATCATATGAGAAACTAATATTTTTAAAATACTTATGATATAAGAATCGAACGTGTAACACATCTAACTAGTTAAAATATATAGTCATATATGACAGTTTGTGGGAAAATACATTTCATTCGCTACTACTAGTAGCCGTTATTATATAATTATATGAAAAATTGACAATAGACAAAATTCAAAATGCATATAAATACGTATATCTCTGTCTTTGACAGAATATTTAACTCATAATTGATAATACTCTGATCTAGTTTAGAAAACATTCCTACATCTATAATAATGTAATATTGATCTTTAATTTGTTAAATAATACTCTCTTCTACTTCGAGGTACATAACAGAATTAGACTAGGCTTAAGATTATTACTATTTTTTTGTCAGTATAATACTTGGCATTGAAAGTTAAATAAAACAAAATTACACATACCGTCCAATATATGAACAATCTCGGCTGGTAGTCGAAATATATCTTCGGATAAACCTGAAAAGTC
>NC_025703.1:8325585-8343840 GCF_000633955.1 Camelina sativa | reverse complement strand
ATACCGTCCAATATATGAACAATCTCGGCTGGTAGTCGAAATATATCTTCGGATAAACCTGAAAAGTCGAATTTATAGTTATTCATCATTGATATTTTTTATATAAATAAGTTTTTTGATTAAAATATATTAAGACCATATTAGAAATATTAGTTACTAGTGAATAATTTTTTTTTTCTTTATACCGACCTGCTAGCCCGCCTCGATACTGTTGATACTACTATCACCATACGAACCTGCGACCAGCCAGATCTGTCCCAGGCTAAACCCGTTAAATCGTTCTATCTTTGGCTGCCACACATTCATCGTCACCCGGGTTCCATAGATTGGTTGGCTATTATTGAAACGGCCAATTGCATACTGTTAAACAAAAAACAATCGAACAAAGTTATTTATTTATAACATACTATACATATACTGTTGATGATTTATGTAAGAAAAAACGTATTTTATAATCTTCTGAAAATAAAATTTATATGATTTGCTGCTAGACATTGAATTTCAATAAACAAACAAAATAAAATAAAATAAACCTCATAAATGACAAAAACAAAATATGACACAAGTGGCCAGCCAGGCCCATTAATCGAGCTTATAATTTAAGCCCAACAAATCAAAACCCATTAAGAGTTTATTGATTATAAACTCAAAAAGAAAAAGTTAGAATCCACCAACCAATAGAGAGTGTTGTTTGAAACCCACCAAAATGAAAACCCCTTATAGAACTTGTATGAAACCCACCAAAACAAAATTTAGAATTTGTAAGCCCACCAAAACGAGAACAGATCAAATTGCGTACCTCATGTCCATTGGTGACTCTATCCGCGGCGTTAGAGCATCATTAGTAAGGAGTACTCTCTAAGTTACTCTCAAATTAATTAAACATATAATTAATACTAATTTAAGTAAAACAACTCTAAGAGTATTTTTGCAAAATCATTCTTTTGCTAGAGAACCCAAAGAAGGTTGCTTAATCTTTAAAATAATAATTTTTAATTTGTGTTTTGTAATTATCAATTTTAAAAATATAAAATGACAAAACAATTATTAAAATTTTTATATTACATAAAACTATAGAATCTTAAACATATTAAACATATTATACAAAATTCAAAATAGTTCACATATTTTACAAAATTTAAACATTTTAAATAAAATTCAAAATAAGATTTATCGTGCGGTTGTCCCAAATTTTTGCCAGATATGCTCAATCAAGTCTTTTTCCAAACGATCATGCATTTGTGTATCATGAACGTCATTTTGAATGCCCATCATATTATTTATAGTTGTTGGCATATCTATAGAATACGATAAATCGACGTGAGAAGTTCCGCTTCCTTCTCCGTGATAGAACTCCGATGGATAGTAGAAATTGTATTCATGTCGTTCTTCTTTCACTATTATGTTATGCAAGATGATACATGCTCTCATTATTTTTCCTATTTTTCTTTTATCCCAAAAAAGTGCGGGATTTTTCAAGATTGCAAATCTTGCTTGCAAGACTTCAAATGCACGCTCTACATCTTTACGACATGCTTCTTGATTTTGAGCAAAGAGTTTTGCTTTTCGGCCACGTGGAAGTGTAATGGATTGGATGAAAGTAGCCCATTTCGGATAGATACCGTCTGTGAGGTAGTACACCATATTGTATTGCCGTCCATTGACAACGTATGTAACTCTCAGAGCTCGGCCCCCTAGGATATCATCAAACACCGGTGAGCGGTCCAAAACATTGATATCATTTAACGTACCTGGTGGTCCAAAAAATGCGTGCCAAATCCATAAATCTTGTGATGCCACAGCCTCTAGTACGATTGTCGGTTTTCCAGATCCACGTGAATATTGTCCTTTCCACGCAGTGGGACAATTCTTCCACTCCCAATGCATACAATCTATGCTCCCTACCATTCTGGGGAAACCACGATGTTCTCCAATATTCATCAATCGTTGGAGGTCTTCCGCTGTAGGTCTTCTGAGATACTCGTCTCCAAACAGATTTATAACTCCCTCAACAAAATGGAGAGGGCATTTGTGGGCGGTCGTTTCAACGAGTCGTAAATGTTCATCCATCGCATTTGCCGCACATCCGTATGCCATCATACTGATAGCTAACGTACATTTTTGAAGTGCAGAAAGACCGAGCCTTCCAGAAGCATCTCGCCTTTGTCTAAAGAATGGGACTCCATTCTCAATAGTATTAACAATACGAATGAACAATGGTTTGTTCATTCTAAAGCGACGGCGGAACATAGCTTGAGTGTAAGTTGGATTATCACTAAAATAATCATTCCATAACCGAGTGTGGCCTTCATAGCGGTCTCTATTAACGTGCACTCTTCGGATTATTGGAGCTGGAGGTACTGTCGGGTGAGTGTCGTGGTATTGAATCTCATCCACTAAACTATCAACCTCCTCCTCTACCATTTCTTCAATTTCTTGATCAGAACTCCAATTAGACATTTTTTTGGAGAAGTTTGGTTTATCTTGATATGGATTTTTGTTTTTGTTGTAAGGGTTTATGGATTTTGGTTTTTGTTGAAATGAAATGGTTTTTGTTTTGGCTTATGACACTTTGGGTTTGTTGTTGAATATTAAACAACAAGCAATTAAGAGAAGAGAAGGAGAGAGAGTCGCGAGGGAGAGAGAGTTGCAGAAAAAAAAATTCTTTTTTCTTCCAGCCAATCACCAATTGACACGCCCGAGATCCTTAGTGATTCTAAAACATCTAATATAACAATCGATGCTTAGCAAATTTGAACTATTTAGATTATATTTAATCTGTTTTATTACTAAGCAACTTATAAGCAACTCACTAAAAGATTTCAATGGAGATGACCTAAGAACGTTAATATCATTAATATGAAATGTAGAGGTATTATAAAAGCTTTACTTAAAGTAGAGTAATCTTGGCAACAAAGATAAAAACAAGATTACACTAAGTATGGTTAAGATAAGGGTGTCACCGAATCCATTAGATCATGAGATTTCTCCAACGCTTTCTATACCTTTTTGCTGTGATGGTGTTCCGCACTTCCCGGTCGATGATTTTGAAAATGAGCAGGGGCGTAATGAACTGTGAGTTAAGCTGAGGTTCACAGACGTGTTTGGCTACAACCCTTTCACCTTTCACACATGGGATGCTTTCTCAACTTGGTTGGATTTAAAGGAAAGCAGATCACCAATGTGTTCGTAGACTGGTCGCTCAAGCGGCTCATGCAATCTGGATGCCGATATCTTGTTCGAGGGACTTGATTAACAAATCAGAGACGCAACCTTGGTGAAGATATGGAGGGAAAAATTCAAGGTCCTTTGGCTAAAAGATGTTTCTGTTCTTTATGAGTTCCTGCCTTGTTTTTATAATTTTTTTTGGCAAGGGGGTGACTTTTGTATTAAGAAGCTTTTGTAAAACTTTTATCTTTATTGAAATTCACATACTTTTAAAATATATATGAAAATAGACAGACTGATTAATAAACACACGATCATGATTAAGCCTAAGTTTCTTGTAAGCAGACCATGGTAGTCTTGTAGGTGTATGCCAAAGATATTTTTATCTAAATAAAAATTAGTCTCTTTCATCTACATTAATTTGGAACGTCCAGAAATAGAAACCTGCATGCGAACCAAACTCCAACCACTCTGGATTAGTGGACAATGATGTATCTATGCATGCTTTTTATCTCTCTCTCTCTCTCTCTTGGGCAAATAAATAGATCCATCATCCATGATTCCATGTAATATGCTTATCGTTTTTTTCGGTAAAAGGTATGCTTATTGTTTAAATTTGTACGTAATGTTATTTTATTTTATTTTTATAAGTTTTACAAAGTTAAAAGAAAAACACTACTAACGCATCAATAATTGGTCACTATACTTTCTTTACATGTATTGGGAACTTTGTTAGAACATCACCATCCGGAGGAAATCACTAAAAATGGGATTTTCACATTTAATTAAATATTCTAATATAATCCCGTTATCTAATTAAAATTTATTATTTAAATGTTTTAGTGACAAATTAGTGGGGACTGGGGAGGCTCTTGAAGGTTTCTCATGAGTTCTCTTTTGAGAATCTATCTCTCTCTCCTTAATTCTTTCTTTCTTTTTAATTTTTTGTCACCCATCTCTTCCATTTCCATCCAATGATTTTAAGAAAACTAATTAGTACAGTATCTGTTAAGAAAAGCCATTATATATATATATATATATATATTGGTTTAGTAAAAAGCCGTTATAGTTGCGAACGAAGAGTTAATAATAGTGAATCAGTGATGATCTGTCGAAAACGTATAATGACTAGATGGTACGACGCAGAAACAAACATTGTCAAAAAAATATTAGGAATACTTCCGGGCACAATAATAGAGACAGCTCTTTTCACCATACTTTCCGACGCCGATGGAGTTTTGGCTCGCCGGCGTCGGGATATCTTTAGCTTTTCTCGACTCTTTAACAATTCTCAACGAGCTTTCTTTCTCTTAGTTCTTCTGTTACCTTGGAACTCCTCCTTCCCTGCACCTTGCTTCCACAAAGCTCCATTGCATGACGAGACCATAAAGAGTCTTCCGGTGAACCTCTTATACCTCGTCTGGAACTTTTTCTGGCCAGCGTTATCGATGAAGGAGGATTGTCTCTTGTCTTCTCACTCTTTAACTGTTATATCTAAGATTTGACTCTCAAAGATCTATAAATCTAAAGAGTTTAAATCTTTCGCAGTCCTCGTCGCTTCTTATCTCTACCGGATCCCCTCGAAGTCAAATATGTCATCTCCCTTGGTTTGGAGCTCTGCCTTGACACCGGAGCCGGTGATGATTTTTACGGCGGAAGGATTATCCCTTACCTTGCCAAGTTTCCGTCCCACCGCCCCCTCTCCGTACAGCCGCAGCGGCACTCTCAGCACCTCCCCAACTGAAGCAACTCTAGGGTTTCACTTGTTGGGCCATTCTTTATGCTGCGGCCCACTACCTTTGTCTCAGTCCATTGCCAAAAATCGCAGCCCACCTACATTTCACTACAGGGCCAGGTTTGATTACTTCATTTCATCTCCAAGCCCATTTATTAGTTTGTTCTGTTTTCACGGCTTGATCAACCGAAGACTTTGTTCATGCCCTGAAGCGACAAACAATACAAGGTGCTTTGAGCATTCTTTTCAAAATCTGTTGTTAAATTGCCCTTTGACTAAAGTCTATGAAACTTTAAGTGGGGAAACCATCGATGAACATTTGTTTTTGAAGGCTCTTTCACTAGCGCATCTGGTTCCTCTATCCGAGATCCAGGTCCATTTATCCCGGTCTATCCTTTCATACATATACATGTCGGTTATTATCTTCATCAACTATCCCTTGAAGCAGCTTGAAACCAACTCAATCCAGCGGCCACAACCAGAAGTTGTGATTCCCGTGTTTTTGCTTCAACTCTCTCGAACCCTGAAATTTTTTCCAAGATCCCGATCTAGGGTAGAAGCATGTGGGTCAATTGACCTGATGAAATTTTAAATTTAGTTGAATTTTCAGGAAAAAAATTGATTCTGGTGAAATTTTAAATTTAGTTGAATTTTTAGGAAAAAAATTAAATAGACCCTGATAAAATAGTAGAATTAACCCCTATAAAAAAAATTAATAACACAATTGACCTTTTAAATTATATTTTGACCCTGATGACTTAAATTCTTAGCTCCGCCACTGACTATGGTACGACTCGAACCCGGTCATCTATGTGTATAACAACTATGCACCAATCATAATTTTTCACTGTACCACCACACGTCCGTTATGATCACGTGTTTTAAAGATGTGTAATTCATATTAGGATCTTCTTTATATTACAACGCTAGTATTTTACTTTACGAACCTTAATACATATACATAACTTCACGTAAATGCAATGTGTACATATAACGTCATTCTTTTTGAAAAATGAGAACATACACCCCCAAAAGAAAAAGAAAAAAAGTTGACATATATATAGAGATTATCATATATTAAAATATATTAATATATTTTGTTGCGCAAGTATAATATTTAAGAATATCTACAAAAAATTAGTGTTATTTTTAGGCTAAAATTTGTTGCAATAACTCAATATATTACTGTAAATTCGAGAATGTAATAAATTTGAGACACATTTTTATATGTTGCTATTTGAATGCTGAAAATTGGTATTTGTTGCGTATATATTGCAAAATTTGCAATGAATAAACTTTTTGCTATTTTGTCGTATCAATGCAACATTATTTTTGTAGTATATTTGTCATAAAATCGTGACGTATGTTTGTAACTTTTGTTTGTTATAAATGATTACCACATAAAAATATATGAATGTATACATTATTATTTTTATTTTGTCAACCAAATAATAAATTTTTAAAAAATTATCGATTAGTTGTCCAAATTAGAGGAAAAAAATTTTCAAAAGAAACTACAGATATAATGGAACACAAAACACGGGCAAAACAAACCGCCTTCGAATTTGATGCCCACGGGATCCAAGAGATGAAGAACAGTGGGAAGGACTCCTTGAGTAAAGTAAACTCATCAAGGCGGTTGGAAAAAGACGACCAACCTTCAAGGAACTGCACTATATTGAATAACTCAGCACAATCTGTTACAATATTTTTATAGAAAGTATTTGTTGCAAAAGAGTTATAAATAGTTATAACTACAGTGGCAATTGTGTCACATAAATTGTCTCATGTCTTTACTATTATTTTCTTGCAAAATAGCACTTATTATTGTAAATTTGCATATTTTTATATGTCGTAATAATATTGCTAATTTGTAAGGAAAATATAAAACAGAAAAATTTATCGCTATTTTGCAAGAATTGTAGTAAATTGTCACGTGCATTGATTATTACAAAAATATTGGAAAAAATGTTACAAATTCCTAATAAATTCTATCATTGCAAAAATATTGTTGCAATAACACTATTTTTTTGTAGTGAATTATCATATACCACTAAAGAATTATGTTAGATAATACATCTTTTTCGTCTAATACACTTTTTTTTTTTTTTTTTTTTTTTTTTTTTTTTTTTTTNTTTTCAAATTTCCCTTTTTTTTTTTTTTTTTTTTTTTTTTTTTTTTTTTTGTGTGGCTACGCCACTTGTGTTGGTGAACCTATTTTGTGGAAACACGTTTTCATATAGTCGACACCACCGGTTGGGACTAAACATAGCAATCCACTAACACAAAAACAAATTTTCCGACACAACTAAAGATAGAGTTATTCCTTCTCCTTTATTGTTTATGTAACAGACTCAGAAAGTTAAAAGCTCTTGATTAAGCATGTAAATATAAAAGGGATCATGTACGTAATCGAGGCAAATAAGCTTCTGTACAGAAATCAAAGGAGAAGGACGTACATTTTTATATGTGAGTTAATAAACGAAGGAAATCAACACATCAACTTAATGATATTTTGGAGTATTATTTTTGTAAATAACATGCTATTTAGTTCATAACTAATTAATAAATTAGTCCAAAGTATTCTAGCTACAACAAAACCGCTCAAATGTGTAATCCTCTCGACCAACGCGATTTCCAATATTTCTCTATCCCCAACTTATTTCTCAATCATTTGTTGTAATCAGTACCATAAAAAGAACACTTCATTATTATTCTTAAAAAACAAAAATTGAAAGTTTAATTGCGTTGCAGTAGATTAAACCATTTTGCTAGAAATATAAAGTTTATAACGTTTATAATTCTACGTGTCCATGCTCCAAGTCCAACCAACCTTCTCCAAGATGTAACTTCCACTCTAAGAAACTTCAAAACCAAGCAAAAAACCCCACCAAATCCCGAAAACCCAATTCCTCCTAAAACGAACACGACACTACTCTATAGTCTCTATGCCTATATGTTTGTATATATTAACTATACACAAACAATTAATGATCGCATCGATAAGCAAAAAGACCAACAAATTTTTTGATAAACCATGGTTTCGAAACCGCTATTATTCTTCGTGCTGCATCTCACGGTGGCATTGGTCGTGTTTCAGACCGGATCTCTAGTCACAGCGGAAGAGGAAGGTTCCGAGACTTCTAGTTCAGCGATAAAGCCTCTGGTGAAGATTGTGAAGGGCAAAAAGCTATGCGACAAAGGATGGGAATGTAAAGGATGGTCCGCGTATTGTTGCAACCATACAATCTCCGATTTCTTTGACACATATCAATTCGAAGAACTATTCTCTAAGCGTAACAGTCCGGTGGCTCACGCCGTCGGTTTTTGGGATTACCGATCATTCATCACCGCGGCCGCTGAGTATCAGCCTCTTGGGTTCGGTACTACCGGCGAGAAACTTCAAGGGATGAAGGAAGTCGCTGCGTTTCTTGGCCACGTTGGAAGCAAAACCTCATGTAAGTTTACGACATTTTTATGATCCAAACCGGTTTGTTAACCGGGAATTGGAATCGCTAATAACCGGTACAATCATTCGATTTTAAAGGCGGGTACGGGGTTGCAACGGGCGGACCATTAGCTTGGGGATTGTGTTACAACAAGGAGATGAGTCCTGATCAGCTATATTGCGACGATTACTATAAATTGACGTATCCTTGTACTCCCGGAGTCTCGTACCACGGTCGAGGAGCTTTACCGGTTTACTGGTACGTAGTCTTACAATTAAACAATTCTGGTTTACTCTAATTTAATTCCCCGGTTCAACTTCGTTTACGTTGATCTGGTTTTAGGAATTACAATTATGGTCAAACCGGGGAAGCATTGAAAATGGACCTACTGAGTCACCCAGAGTATCTCGAGAACAATGCCACGTTGGCGTTTCAAGCGGCGATTTGGCGGTGGATGACGCCAGCGAAGAAGCATTTGCCGTCAGCGCACGACGTATTCGTCGGGAAATGGAAGCCGACGAAGAACGACACGGCGTCGAAACGAACCCCCGGGTTTGGAGCCACCATCAACGTTCTTTACGGCGATCAAATCTGCAATAGCGGATTCGATAACGATGAGATGAACAACATCGTTTCTCACTACTTGTATTATCTTGATCTGATAGGCGTTGGACGAGAAGAAGCTGGTCCTCACGAGTTTCTATCATGCGCCGATCAAGAGCCGTTCACTTCCTCCTCTGTTCCTCCGACATCTGGTTCCTCTTCTTGAGTGATGTTTTTATGAAATATGGTTCGGTTGACTTTTGAAAAAGAACTCGAGTTCGGTGTATATGTGTTTTGACTTTTGCATGGGGTTGGTTTTTATATATTTTGTAAAAATATACGTACGAATTAAAATATTTTCCACACCAAAAAGGATAAAGATAAAATCCTAGTTCGAACAAAAGAAGACGCTATATGTTTTGATGGATCCGAAAACTGTATTACAAAATTTTACGATCCAAAATTCAGAAATGTTTTATTTATTTATCATAAAGAATGTGTCACTTTGAACCAACAACGGACTTGATAACTATGGTGGCGGTGATATCGTTCAATTTTCCCGAATGAATATTTTGTTTTGGTTAAGATCGGATAGGATTGGTTTGTTTGGGTTGAAGCACCTCTAGCACAAAAATTTAATAATTTTACCTTTAACCAAAAAAAGTTAATGATCTTACATAAAATTTTCATTAAATATGTAATTTTACCTTTAACCAAAAAAAAGTTAATGATCATAATATGTAATTTTCATTATATTTCAATTTATTTTTTATATCAATTTTAAAATCAAAGAAAATCTGTACCATATACCTAATTTTAAACAAAATTTTCCAATATTGAATTATGAAATTAAAATTTTGCATTTAACTTAAGATATTGATTGATCATAATGATAATATATCCAAAAAATTATCTTTAACCATATATATTCACAAGTGTCAAACACTTTTTCAAGTTTTAAGTTCTCATTTGTGATCATTATCTGTAAATATTTACATATTCATAAATGTAAATGAATTTTTCCCCCAGAAAAGACAAATTTGACCAAAAATATGGAAAATCAATTAATAATAATAATAATAATAATAATAATAATAATAATAAATTAAAGATCATAATTATATAAATAGAGTCAATCTCCAAGAAATACCTCAACAGAGTTCATAGAAAAAATTATTATGGATAGTACGAAAACTTTGGTGATTTGTTTCCTTGCAATGATATTTGCAGTTTCATTGTCTAGCCACAATGTTTTGGCTTCAGGTATATTTCAAGTTTGGTTCAGTTTTATTTTGCAAATTAATAGAGATCATGTCAAAAGCTATATTTAATTTAAATATCTATGTAGAATTTGAATTGACCATGTTTTTGTTTTCTATGTATATATAGACATGCATTCAAAAGTTTTTGTTAAATTTTTATCATTTGGACATGTTATATAACTATCTTTTTATTGAAATGTTATATAAGATTAATTTACAAATGTTTGCATCGATTGTTTAGAAAAATTTTCATTTGACAACTGCCGTACGCCATGTTCAGAATTCTATGGACGGGAGGAATGTATGAAAGACTGTAATAATATTGGATTTAAAGGTGGAGACTGTGGTTCTCCTTGTATTCCATGTCCTGTGAAATGTTGTTGCCAATTATAATACACTTATATATGCTCTCTCTCTCTCTCAAATTTGACGATTCTAAGATCGTATATATATTCTCTAAAATATTGGATTTAATTTGTATTTTGCTTTTAAAAATAAATTCAATAAAATAATAAACAGTTTATTATAATAAATTTCTCTTGAAATCTGCTATATAATAAACCTTATACTAAACCTAACGTAAATAGATAAAATTCATTACAACTCTTATCATATAACCTCTCGCGAGCAATAACTCAATATTATCATATTACTATAGTATATGTTTGAAGATGAAGATGGAGAGATATTAATATTAGTCAAAGTTACAATATAAGATAAAATTTAGAAAATCCATTAGTTAAGAACAAAATCGTTGGTTTTAAGCAAATAATGTCAGAAGAGTTTACGATGTTTGACATCATAAGAATTTTTCGTATCAAATTTATCTAGTGGTTGAAACTTGATCAGTCAAACCGGCAAACTTATGGCCTGGACACCAACAGGGCCGGTTCTACACACATATGCGGGGAGTGCATTTGCACAAGGTTCATTTTTAAAATAAAATAAAAAAAATTTAAACATTGGAAATAAGAGCTTATTTCTTTTTTTCAGCTCAGGGTAGGGACACCAGCCTAGTTAATTATACTAGTAAATATTTATAGAATTGTGTTCTAAATTAAATGTCAACCGACGTTTGCCTTAGAAAAGAAAAAAAATCGATGATATTTCAGATTGTAACATTGCTCTCTCCAAGCTATATCTCTCGATCACTCAATGATGAAACGCTTTCGCGTTATTGCAATGAAAGAAATAGTCCTCAAAACCTTAACATAAATTTTGAGACCTCTTCCAATTAATCTTTCGCTTACTATGATACAAAAGAGTGAGTAGTATATACGCTTGTTTAGACTGTGGAGCTGGAGAAGGGAGCATATGGGAAAATGTTTACTTAAAGATATAATTGAGGAAAAAGAAGCTGGTTAGTGGTTAGTATGACGATCGATAATTATGTTCAAGCTCCAAGTAAAGGAGATGTGAAGGCAATTAGCTCACATCTTAATTATTGAATGAAACATGAGTTGGTTTGTAGACTTTAATTATGCCCAGCTGAGGTTATTTAAGATATCATTTTAAGTCATAAGGGACGATAAATAAATTTAAAAAAATAAGCAAGCAAGAAAAATTAAAAAAATCAGGAAAACAAAACAAGCAAGAAGCCAAGAACAACATCCGAAAATAGATAGAAGAGTCGAATCCCATATAAGATAAACTGTGATCGCATGTCTCGATTTGAGGTGTCAAACGGACGGCCCACGTTCGTTTGAAACACTCGAGTTACTCTGAAATGCATTTTATTAAAATTGTATTCTTGTTCTTCATTTATTTTTATTTTGATTATGTCTGTTTGTTGACTTTTGGGGTGTAGTTATTAAAGAAGATAAATAAGTAAAACGAGTATGCAAACCCCTAATCAGAATGTTGATAACATAAAATCATGCGAACAAATTATCATTAGAAAAAAAAAGAGATTGGCAAACTATACCGTTCTTGAATATGATTTGCAAAATGTCTAAAAGAAAAGAAAAAAATGCAGACTATACTTTATCTCTATCACTGATTAATTATTTATAAGAATACCAAAATCTTACCAAATCGTATATAGCCAAATCATGATTAGAATATATTTGAACTAGTTAACTACTAATTACATGTTTTTTTTAAATAGACTAATTCGGAAAGTTACGTTCAAACTGTCTAATCGATCGTACTAAAGATAGCGGTTATAAACCTTTTTGTTTTTGGAGTAAAATAAAACCCGTTATAGTTGCCACTTGCCAGCAAAGATTCTATAATGAAGATTAATTATATGTAGCATAATGTAGATGACTGGATGTAACGACTCGAACCGTATTATCTACATATAACTATGCCCATACACTACAAAAAAAAAGATGGTTTTACATCATTTATTTCATTAGTTTGTATCATTTTTAAATGATTTTAATATAATTTGCATCAGTTAAATAAATAATTTACATTTTGTTGATGCAAATAATTTGTATCATTTGACATAAATATTTATTTCAATTACTGAACTGATGTTCATTTACATCACTTATAAAAATGTTATAAGTATTAAATCATTTTTACTAAATTGATATAAAATATTTGCATCATTTATCAAAACTAATGTTAAATAGTTATATCATTTTTAAAAGCATGATGTTAAAATCAATATTATAATAAATTGTATGAAAATAATTTTTCCTTTAGTATAATATTTAATTATTTATATTTTCAATCATACTTGTTTATATATTTTTATTATAATTTATAATATATATTATTTCTACTATATTTGCGTTGGGGCCCACAATTAGTTGTTATCCCCACTAAATTTAAGTATTGACAAGGTTTAAGTATTTATAATAAATAGTTTTTTACCATTCCTTTAAAAGTTGTCGATGTGGGATTATAAAAATCCCTCATAATTGCCAACGAAAAAAATAAAACATTTTTTGAAAAAATTGAAAATAAGTAATTATTTTAATTCATTAATTCTTTCTTAGGCCTTTTATTGATAATAAATAAATAAGTAACTGTATTAGAAATTAAATGATGTAAAGCAATTTACATAAGTGACTTTTAATTCTTGCTATTGTAAATTAACATCAGTTTTATTGATGTAAATTTTGTATCATATTAAAAAGTGATTTTAATAAAAATTGATAGATTCATCAATAATGTGAATCTATAATATATATTATTTGTTTTAAAAGTGATACAAACGAATATAGGTTAAATCAATTTTATTTAATTGATGTCAAATTAGTTAACTAAAACATCACTTAAGTAACTGATGCTAAATCAATTTTATTTGTTTCATTTTTAAATAAGTAATTTAAAACAAGGTTATTTAATTTTGTGATACAATTTAAGTGATACAATACACTCATTTTTTTGTAGTGATATGACTATATGACTCACGCCTTGGTTACGCCACTTAAGCTCAGGATTGTTCGACTTCTTGGCCTGGTAATAAACAGGGTGATTTCCTCCTATTGTGAAATCCTGAAGTGGTTGGAACTTTCGGACAATGCAATTTCTATGTTGCACATATAAATAGTTTTTCCAAAACCGTTCTCGATAAAATAGCCAGATCCCATTTGTGTTGTCATGTGCCGGCCAAAGTGTTCCTACTTGGTAATTTCATCGCCCCACCCCACTTTCACTGTGTAATAAGTTTGGATGGTGAAATGAATGACCGACTGACTCGAGAACACCATGTTCAAGGACCACACCCATTCACCAATTCCAAGCTTTTCATATTACAATTTTTTTGTGTGTGTGTACATTTGTGTATATTTATTGATTAGGAAGTATTTATGTAATAAACAAAATGATATGGATAATGTAACCTTCCACATCTTAATGGAAGATAAAGTTATTCAAGCTTTTCTCTCTCTCTCGGGTAAAATAATAGATCCATGCAATGCTTATTAGTTTTGTAATGTCTATTTTATTTTATTTTGATTACTTTTAATAATGTTCATTAGAACACTTTTAAAAAGTCACAAAAAAACCACTAACAACAGCCGTATTGGAAGTTTTCACCCAATATTTTACAATTATCTATAGTAATACAAAAAAAAGGAGAATTTTAGAGACGCTAAAGACATTTTTTTACAGCTATTATCAATTCAATTGACGGAGAAAATAGCCAAAATCAATTTAGATAATTTGTCGAATGCTTTTTTATATCCAATCTATGATACGATACATTTATTAATCTGAACTAACTGATAATTTAAATTTTTTACCTAAACTTTATAAATTTAGCCGATTACAATATTTTTATAAACGGTGTTAGTTGACTGTTTAATGGCGCTGAGTCAGACACCGACAAGATAACCATATGACATGTAGGCATCAAAACAACGTCATTTTGATAGGTCAAATAAAAGTAAAATAAATCAGAGCCAAAATGTAGTTACAAGAATTTGAACCTAAATGCGTCGGTGGTTCATGAAAACTGTAGAAATCAATATTTAATCATGCATATTTACAATTAAAGTTTTGTTCATGAAAACTATAGAAATCAATATGTTTCGTGGTTAAGGTGCTAGTGTGTTAGACTGTGTTTTCTTAGGTTCAAATTCTTGTAACTACATTTTGTTTTAGTTTTATTTGAGCTATCAAAATGACGTTGTTTTGATGTCTACATGCTACATGGTCACTTCATTGCGGTTTGAATAGCATCGTTAAGCGATTAACTAACACTGTTTATAAAAGTGTTGAAACCAGCTAAAAAGTTTTAAGTTTAACGTAAAAAATTTAAATTATTAGACGGTTCAGATTGATAAATGCATGATATGATAAATTTGATATATAAAATAGCTTTATGCAAATAATCTGAATCGATTTTGACCATTTTCCCGTCAAGATGCAACTCAATTAGTTATTAATAAAATGATAATAAAAATGTTATTTTTTAACTCACCGATGAGGACACTCACTGACTCACACATCAATAATTGGTCCTGATTAGCTCTATTGGGATGATTATGATAAATTGACGTATCCTTGTATTCCTGGAGTCTGTCGAGGAGCTTTGCCGGTTTATTGGTACGTCGTTTCAATCAAACAATTCTGGTTTACTCCAATTTAATTACCCGGTTCAACTTCGTTTTCGTTGGTTTGATTTTAGGAATTACAATTATGGTGAAACCGGGGAAGCTTTGTAAATGGACCTAAAGTCACACAGAGTATCTCGAGAACAACTCCACGTTGGGGTTTCAGGCGGCGATTTGGCGGTGGATGACGCCACCGAAAAAGCATTTGCAGTCAGCGCACAGCGGACTCGTGGGGAAATGGAAGCCGACGAAGCACGACACGGCGTCGAAAAGAACCCCCGGGTTCAGAGGAGCTATCATAAACGTTCTTCACGGCGATCAAATCTGCAACAGCGGATTCGATAACGATGAGATGAACAACATCGTTTCTCACTACTTGTATTATCTTGATCTGATAGGCGTTGGACGAGAAGAAGCTGGTCCTCACGAGTTTCTATATCGTGCGCCGATCAAGAGCCTTCACTTCCTCCTCTGCTCCTCCGACCTCTGGTTCCTCTTCTTGAGTGATGTTTTTATGAAATATGGTTCGGTTGACTTTTGAAAAAGAACTCGAGTTCGGTGTATATGTGTTTTGACTTTTGCATGGGGTTGGTTTTTAAATACTTTGTAAAAATATACGTACGATTTACAATATTTTCCACACCAGAAGGTTAAGATAAAAATCCTAGTTCGATCAAAAGAAGGGCTTTATGTTTTAATGGATCCGAAAACTCCATTCACAAAATTTAACGATCCAAAATTCAGAAATGTTTTATTATAATAAAGAAGGTGTCACTTTGAACCAACAACGGACTTGATAACTATTGTGGCGGTGATATGGTTCAATTTTCCGAATGAATATTTTGTTTTGGTTAAGATCGGATAGGATTGGTTTGTTTGGGTTGAAGCACCTCTAGCACAAAAATTTAATGATCTAACCTTTAACCAAAAAAAGTTAATGATCTTACATATAATATGTAATTTTCATTTCAGTTTATTTTTTTATATCAATTTTAAAATCAAAGACAATTTATACCATATACCTAATTATAAACAAAATTTTCCAATATTGAATTATGAAATTAAATTTAGCATTTAACTTAAGATATTGATTGATCATAATGATAATATATCCAACAAATTGTCTTCAAACCATATATATTCACAAGTGTCAAATACTTTTTGAAGTTTTAAGTTCTCATTTATGATCATTATCTGTAAATATTTACATATTCATAAATGTAAATGAATTTTTTCCCAAAAAAAAAAGACAACTTTGACCAAAAAGATGGAAAATCAATTAATAATAATAAAAAATTAAAGACCATAAGCTATATAAATAGAGTCAATCCTCCAAGATCTGGAAAAATATAAACATTTAGATACCTCAATAGAGTTCATAAAAAAAATTACTATGGGTAGTACAAGAACTTTGGTGATTTGTTTTCTTGTAATGATATTGGCAGTTTCATTGTCTAGCCACAACATTTTGGCTTCAGGTATATTTAAAGTTTGGTTTAGTTTTATTTTGCAAATTAACAAAAAGAACATGTCAAAAGCTATATTTAATTTAAATATCTATGTAGAATTTGAATTGACCATGTTTTTGTTTTCTATTTATATATAGACATGCATTCAAAAGTTTGTGTTAAAATTTTATCATTTGGACATGTTATATAACTATCTTTTTATTGAAATGTTATATAAGATTAATTTACACATGTTTGTATCGATTGTGTAGAAAATTTTTCATTTGACAACTGCCATGGGCCGTGTTCGGAATACTACGGACGGGAGGAATGTAATAACAACTGTAAAAATGCTGGATTTAAAAGTGGAGACTGTGGTTCTCCTTGTATTCCATGTCCTGTGAAATGTTGTTGCCAAAAGTAGTACAGTTATATATGCTCTCTCTCTCAAATTTGACGATTCTAAGATCGTATATATATATTCTCTAAAATATTGGATTTAATTTGTATCTTGCTTTTACAAATAAATGCAATATTAAATAATCTGTGATGATGCATTTACCGTAGAATAATTAACTAAAAGCAATTAATTACCATCCAAAGCTATCAAGGAAATGTGATTATATATACGCCAATGAAAGCACAATTATTACAACACTAGGATTTAATCCGCGGTACACCGCGGGACAATATTTTTAATTTTAAAATTTTAAAATTTTAAAATTTATAGTATTTATTTGTTATTTTATTAATTTTAAAAATATAAATTTTTATAGGTATTTGATATAAGTATTAAAAGTATAGATTTTTATAGTGTTTTCAAGGTTTTAACCCGTGTTGTATATTTATAGTCTAGTAATACATTTATCTCCTGGTACACATCTAAAAGTGTCACCAATCCCACCAATTCCACTCTTATTTAATCCGCAATACACCGCAGGACAATATTTGGTGATTTAACCCGCAGTACACCGCGGGATAAATTTGTTACTCAAACGATGTTGTGTCATTAAAACGGAATAAGTCCTACAGTCACCAAACATCTATTAAAATGGATTTTGAGATTTTTATGGGATTAATCATTTAATGCATAGAGTTGTTTTAGGAACAAACAGAATATATATATATATATATATATATATATATTCAACCTTTGTATGACAATAAACGTTTAAAATTAGGTTGGTTTAAATAGATCCATTAATTGACTTTTTACAAATGTTATTTTAGGAAAATCTGTAGGGGTTAATAGATGTTGTAAAGATATTTATGGCAATGAACGTATCAAATTAGGTCGTTTTAAATAGTTCATTAATTGAGTTTCTACGAAATGTTATTTTAGGAAATTGATAGGGGTTAATGTTGTAAATAAAACAAAGTAATTAAGAAAAACAAAAAAGGCATAACACAAAATGTACTTCAAAAATGTTAATATAGATTAAGTAGATAAGAGAAAAAGAAAGAACAATTCGAAAAAAATGATACCCCGAAAATATATTCGGTATTTCCCAAATTTTTTATAAAATTTATTGCATAGAGTGAACAAAAAAGCTCCCAGGCACGGGAACCGAAACCCCTTTCTCAACCATGTCTTCCGGCGCCGGTGAGACCTCTGTTCGTCGGCGTCGGGGGGGG
>NC_025703.1:8323927-8325567 GCF_000633955.1 Camelina sativa | reverse complement strand
TTAACTCTTTTGCTACTTACCTAAGCTTTGCTCTGTTCTTTTTCTCTATCTCTAACCTCTCTCCCCCTAAAAATCCAAGCGAAATTCTCCAAGAACTCTTCTGCTCCAAGGGTTACTTTACCGACGGAAGAGTTAATCGGTACTCTACAAGCTCTGATCTGAACCAGATCTCGGATGCATATCCGCTCGTGAACCCTACTTCAGAAGCTTCAAAACAGTCCAGCCGCTTCTCATCTCATACATCTGAGCAAGACTTCATCACTACATCTTTTGGCTCTAGATCTGGACTAGCATCGGCACCACCATTGTCTCCTTCCCACCGGATTTCGTTGATGGCAAGAGCTTCTCTTGGATCATCAGATGTGCTTTCTCCAGTGGGAACGCCGACGGCACACGGCGAGCTTATAAGCTGGCGGATGGTCCAACAAGGTGCCTCATCGCCGCACGCCACTCCGATCCTTCAGAACGGCGGCGAATCTTGCTCTCTTCTCCCAACCGTACCAACCCTAGGGTTTACTCGGATGGACCTCAATTATCCTTGTGGCCCATTAACCCTTCTGTGGCCCATATCCAGGTCTGAAATTTCAACTGCTCTGATTAGCTTTTCTCAGATTCGTGTTTGCTTGATAATGGAGAGAAAGGTCTCCCACTCGGTCATAGGAACTCTGTTTCTAGGGAAGACTAGCTTAATCAATCCTCAAAACCATATGGATATTGCACTCTATTTATCACCGGATATAAGTCTAAGGTTGTAGCTTTGTGGAGTCTTGATTATTATCTGTTATGATGCGTATCAAGCCACTACCCCTTTTCCCGACCTTGAACCGAGTATGAACCCACACAGATCCGAGGTCGATAAGTTTATATCAAGCTCACCCTCTTTAGCACCCATTACTTCTGTTTGGTCAAGTCGAGGGCTCCTCGGTAACTGAACATTGGCGTCTTTAGAATGGTTTGATAAATTTATGCGTCGAGGACATTTTATTAGCTCTGGTCGGATGTTTGCAATGTGTAGCTATACGTATGAACCTGAACCGACTGAATTGTCGAACCCGCTGCTTATACCCCTTGAACCCATTCCCCACCTATCACCACTAGATCTTAAGCTTGGGTCTATTGTTAACTCTCAAGGACAAACTGACTACAAGCTTTGTGTGGATTTCCTTAACCTCTATGGCGTTAAGCTTCATGTGAGGGAGGACCCACCTGTTTTGTTACAGTTTGATACCCATTCTCTGCAAAACCCGATTGTAGCTTGATCTAGTATCATGAGGTCTGTTTCTAAAAGTTTGAAGGACTATGTATCTATGCTCATGAACCCTCTCCTGTTGACAAGAAGCCCTGCAACTGTTTCCCCTGTGGAACACCTTTCTACAAGCTCGAATGCGTTGTATGCTAGAGCCATTTATGACCAATCTTTGGTTGAGGATTTCGTGAAGCATGGCTTTAAAGACGAATCCACATTGGTTCCAATAGATTTCTCAAATATTGTAAAACTTGTTCAAGTTGAAAATCCCTTTGATAAGTTCATAAAGCTCTTATCCTTATGTTGCTTTGTTTATGTTAAATCTTGTTGTAAATCACGTAGGATCCAGTTTAATTGAAAGCATTTGATTGACAAAAAAAAAAAAAAAAAAAAA
>NC_025703.1:8282149-8323542 GCF_000633955.1 Camelina sativa | reverse complement strand
AAAAAAAAAAAAAAAAAAAGAGAAAAAGAAAGAAGGCCGTAAAGACGAACGATTCAAGAAATATTAGAGTTGTTTGGTCTACCTACGTACGTTATTCTTTCTTTATCTAGTTAAGTAGTAGGCTTTCCCGATCAGATCTAGTCAGGTCAAATCTAGTAGAGCTCTTGGTATTTTTTTAATGTGATCGATGGATAAGGATATAGAAAAAATGCTTTCTGGGTAAGATAGATAATGTTTAAGCGCCAGTTTTGGTAAGAGAACGTGGTGACAAAATTGTAGCTAAACGGTGTACAAACAAAATACCCATTGAGACATGGGATTTATATATATATAGTTTTACTTATTTTTTTCTGTGATTTATATATAGACCATGGGAGTTTACGAATATGAAATAAATTGAGACAATCCACTTACTTTCGATTTCTATAATTTTATCACAATAAGTGAGCAATATATATTGCTATTAGTCAAACAATATCGAGACCAGCAAAATGGCAAATTAATAATAAACATGTTTTTTATTAACTAAATGATACGAATATATTGAGATTTATTATTGCTATCTTGTTAATTTTGTATACATTAAAAGAAAATAGATGATCGAACTAAAAGATAAACTCTGTTCTCTCTCCTAGCTGGTGAAAAGCTTTGATCTTTCGTTGTCGTCGATAACGCCGCCGTCCCAATTTCATGTGGGCTTAAGGACTTCTCTCTCGGTTTTCGATTACTGAGCAGAGCAATTACCGGAGATATCAACGTATTCTGTCCGGTTTCAAACAATTACAAATTCTGGGTTGCCACTTCAAGATTTCAGTTTCTTTTCGGTTAGTTCCTTCTATATTTGTTGGGTTCTGTTTTTTCCTTTTGCTTCCGTAGACATTATGGAGAAACATCTGGAACAATATCTCCAAGAAATGTCAATTGAGGGAGAAATCGATAAACCTCTGTTGTTATCTAATCAACCTAAGTTCAGTGCCTCTGAAAGAAATCAGAAAAGCATACTCGGTCGTTTTTTGAATCCTGATAATCAGAGAATGACAAATTGGATCTTAGAGATGCCTACGATTTGGAGATTATATGACAGGGTTAGAGGAATAGCTTTATCAAAAGATCGTTTCCAGTTCATTTTCAAGTATGAAGAAGATATAAAAGAGATTTTAAAGACTGGAGTTTGGACTCAAGATGATTGGGGAGTAGTTATGGATAGATGGGTTGAAGATCCTCCTCCTGATTTTCTGATGTTCTTACCGGTTTGGATTAGACTTCCTAATATACCTGTGAACCACTACACCAAGGACACTATCTCCGAAATCGCTGCGTGTGTCGGGCAGATATTAGAAGTGCCTTTTGATGAGAAAGAAGCACAAAGCAGAGATTATGTGCGAGCAAGGGTATTTCTTGATCTTTCGAAGGGTTTGAGAAATTTCAAAGAGTTACAACTTCCTAATGGTGATCTTGTTAAGATTGGAATTGATTATGAGAGAGTTCGCAAAAGGTGTTTTCAATGCCAACGGTTGACTCATGATAAATCTAGGTGCCCTTTTGTCCAAGCAGTACAGGATCACCGTCTTGCGGCTGACTTATCAGGTAGTACAAACGAGATATCTAAAGGCAAGGAGGTTACTGCTTCTGGAAATGCATCGTTGTATGCAGGCTACTCTTCATCAAAACTTCTATCGGATGCAATCAAAGCTGACAGGTTGATAAAGAAGAGCTCGGTTTTAGAGGTTCCTATTCAATACTTAGCTCCTGATGCTTTCTTCTATTGCCCATCCTCAAACTTTTGTGCGGGTAGTTCAGAAGCGAGCTCTTCAAAAGGTGTCCAGCAGGGGATATCTTCATCGAAAAGGCCTCGACCTTGGTTGAAAAACAACAAAGATAGAAAAGGTAAGAATCTGAAAACTATGGAGTCAGATTCGGACAATAACTTGGATATTTCAGGAAAAAGGATGGTTAAGGAAAAAGGTAAAGGGTTGGCCAAAGGTCTCCAGAGAGACAAAGATACGGTGGTTCCTGGTGAACTGCCGCAAGATCAATAGATATAATGTGCTGGAATGTTCAAGGGCTGGGGAACCCTTGGACAATTCGACATCTCAAGGAAATGAGAAAAACTCATTTCCCTGACATCTTATTCCTCATGGAGATGAAAAACTCAATCGCTTTTTTGGAAAAGGTTCAAGGTTGGCTAGGCTATAGTAACCTCAAAACTGTTGAGCCGGTAGGATGTAGTGGTGGTTTAGCTCTTTTTTGGAAAGAAAATATAGATATTAAGTTTCTGATGATAGACAAGAACCTTATCGATTTGAAAGTTTCTAGTGGTTCAAAGGAATGGTTTGTTTCATGTGTATATGGGAATCCGATTACTGGTCTTCGTGCACTAGTTTGGGATAAAATTTCAGAGTTTTGTTTGTTAAGAAAAGAAGCTTGGTGTATGCTTGGGGATTTTAATGCCATTCTATCCAATGGTGAAAAATTGGGTGGACCTGTGAGAGAACTAAGCTCTTTTCATCCTTTTAGAAGTTTTCTTGATAATTGTGACATGGCTGAACTTGGTAGCTCTGGAAATGGTTTTACTTGGGGAGGAGTTAGAAATAAACAATGGATTCAGTGTAGACTTGATCGGTGCTTTGGGAATCCTGTCTGGTTCCATCTATTCCCAAACAGTCATCAGTGGTTCCTGGAGAAATTAGGATCAGACCACAAACCGGTTTTGGTCAAATTTACAAGTGACAAGGAAGGTTTCAGAAATCAGTTCTGGTTTGATAAAAGATGGGCTGAGGATCCTTCTATATTGGAAGTAATACAGAACGCTTGGAATGAATCGAGTACTCTAGGTACTGAAGGCTCAGTTATGGATAGAATTGAGAACTGCAGAAAGGCTATTGGCAGCTAGAAGAAAACAGTATGGTCTAATTCAGAGATCAGGATTAAAAGATTAAGAAAAGAGCTGACAACTCAAGATGAAGCTTTGAATCCGAACTTCCGAAGAATAAACGCGATCAAAAGAGACCTTGTTGTAGCTTTTCGTGAAGAAAAAATCTACTGGAGACAAAAGAGTACAGAGAAATGGCTTCTTGAAGGAGATATGAACACAAAAAAATTTCAAGCATCTGTGAAAGCTGCTAGAATGAAAAACTATTTACCTTTCATCATAGATGTCAATGGGATAGAACAGTTTGGTGAACAGAAGAAGGGTGAAGTTGCGGTTAAGTATTTCTCTGAACTTTTCACTTCTTCAGCAACGTCGCAGGTTAGTGAACTTCTGTATAACTTTCAGCCCAGAGTTTCATCCTGTATGAATCAAGAACTCTCAAAGGAAATTTCAATTTCTGAGATCCGACAAGCTGCTTTTTCAATTAGTAGTGAGAGTGCTCCAGGGTCAGATGGTCTCACTGGTTTCTTCTTCAAAAAGTTTTGGTCAGTTCTTCATGATCAGGTGAATAAGGAGGTGAAAAAGTTTTTTGCCACTGGGAACCTTCCTAAGGAATGGAATCATACGCTTTTATGTCTAATTCCCAAGATTCAAGCTCCAAAAAGAATGACGGATCTCAAGCCTATCAGTCTGTGCTCAGTGGTTTATAAGATTGTCTCAAAAATTCTGGTGCACAGGTTGAAAAAACATTTATCTAACATAGTCTCTCCCACTCAAGCTGCTTTTGTCTCAGAAAGACTGATTTCAGATAATATTTTGATTGCCCATGAAATTGTTCACAGTCTTCATACGATTCCAAGCATTTCTCAAGAGTTTATGATGGTAAAAACTGACATGTCAAAAGCATACGATCGGGTAGAATGGAGATTTTTGAAAGACATACTTAAAGCTCTTGGATTTCAGGAACGGTGGATTGCTTGGGTTATGGGATGTGTAACCTCGGTGAATTATTCAGTAGTGGTTAACGGTGAATCCTATGGATTAATCAAACCTGAAAGAGGAATCAGACAGGGTGATCCTCTTTCCCCTTTTTTGTTTGTGCTCTGTACTGAAGCTCTGGTCCACCTTTTCAATCAAGCTGCTAGTCAAGGTAAAATCTCTGGTATTCAATTTCATCATTTTGGACCAGCAATCAATCATCTATTATTTGCAGATGATAGTCTATTTATCCGTAAAGCTAATAGAGATCAATGTGCTGAGATGATAAGTTGTTTACAGAAATATGAAAGGATATCTGGGCAAATGATTAATAAAAAAAAATCAGCAATTACTTTTGGAACTAAGACAGATCAGAATGATTGGAGCTGGATAAAAGAAAAATCAGGGATTGACTTAGAAGGTGGTGCAGGCAAACACCTAGGTCTTCCTGAATGTTTAAGTGGCTCAAAACAACAGCTTTTGGGATTCATAAAGGATAGGTTACATGCAAGGCTAACTGGTTGGTATGCCAAGAATCTGTCTCAAGGAGGGAAAGAAACTCTTCTAAAATCTGTTGCGATGGCTTTACCGGTCTATGCCATGTCATGCTATAAGCTTCCTAAGGGTACGATCAAGAAATTGGTTTCAGTAATGATGGATTTTTGGTGGAACAATAATCAAGATCAAAAGAAGATCCATTGGCTGAGCTATGAGAAATTGACTTTGCCTAAAGAGTTTGGAGGATTTGGTTTTAAAGACTTGGAAATTTTTAACCAAGCTTTGCTAGCAAAACAAGCTTGGAGGCTTCTTCATAAATCTGATTGTCTTTTCTCAAGATTTTTGAAAAGTAGATACTTTGCTTGTTGTGATTTTCTAGATGCCCCTGTAGGGAGAAGTCCATCGTATGGATGAAGAAGTATTTTGTTTGGCAAAGATCTCCTTACTAAAGGTCTGAAGAGGGTTATAGGAAATGGGAAAAACACTCATGTATGGATAGACAGCTGGTTATTTGATGGTACTGCTAAAAGACCTGTTGGAATTCACTCCCTGATGAATATTAAACTGCAAGTTGCAGATCTTTTCAATCATCATTCAGGCGTGTGGAATGATAATCTCTTACGTAGTCTGTTTCACCAATACGAGATTCAAAGCATTAAGGCTATAAAACCGAGGATAGGTTACAATGATTCATACTGCTGGGGTGAAACTACAAATGGAATCTATTCTGTAAGTTCGGGTTACTCTATGATGTTTCGGCTTAGAAAAAAAAGAAATTCGTGCATCTGCAGAAGCTCGACCTTCTAGAAATCCGGTGCTACTAGCTTGCTGGAATGTGGCAACATCTCCAAAAAATCGTATCTTTTTGTGGAAAGCTCTTAATGGAGCTCTTGCAGTTACTGAAAGACTGAGAACAAGAGCAATACGGGTTTTTTTATGGTTGCATGTTATGTGGAGCAGAGATTGAATCTATCAATCATATACTTTTTCTTTGCCCTTTTGCTCGACAAGTTTGGGCCCTGTCTAACATTCCTTCTCCGTTTTTGGTTTTTGGCAACTCAGAATTTGCGAATATGTATCATTTTTTCAGTCTGGAAAATAGGGAGACATCCTTTGATGAGCGTAAGTCTGCTTTTGCGTGGATCTTGTGGCATCTATGGAAAAACAGAAATAAATTGTTATTTGAGGGTATCAGTGTGTCTCTGCTTGAAAATTGGTTCAAAAAGCTTGGAATGATACTTCAGAATGGTATTCAGTTCATAGTCCTGACTCCCTAATCAAGAAAAATAACTTTGCTCAAGATGAAAGGTGGAATCCTCCTTTAATTGGTGAGGTAAAATGTAATATTGGCTTCTCTTGGTCCAAAAGGTCTTCTATGTCCGGAGCTTCTTGGGTGGTGAGAGATCATTTTGGAAATGTCATCTTCCACAATAGAAGATCTTTTGCATTTGTTAACTCTACCTTTCAAGCTAAAGTTATCAGTTGGGAGTGGGCCTTGGAAAGTATGGCAAGTTTGCATTTGGAAAATGTGACTTTTGGGGCTTCCACTTTGGAAATTATACAAGCTATGCACAATCCTACGCTCTGGCCAGCAATTGTAAGTTATATTGAGCCTCTTATTCTCTACGGTAGAGAAAAACCGAACTGATTTCTTCTTTATGAACCACCTAAGTGTAACATTGCTACCAGTGTTACTTTGGATATGAGAATGTCATCCTATGTTGCTCGTGGTTTCCCTTTTTGGTTAAAAGGTCTCTTTGAGAACGATCAGAGATTGCTTTCTTTTTCTTTTAACTAGCTATCTCCCTCTGTTACCTTGCCTAAGTTGTTGTGGTTTTTTACCCTTGTTTGTTTTTATCGCTAGAGCTAAATTTTGGTTTTGGTCGTTCATAGTTACATTGGGTGTTCCTGAAACTTCCCAGAAAAAAAAAAATGAGAAGACTTTTTGGTTTTCTGAGCGGTGATTATATTGTTATAATCATTTTTCTTTGGGTTGCTCTCCCTTTTGTCTTCATTGACTTTTCTAATCTTATCAGATAAAATCTAGGCTTTCTTTACTTTCTCCTTTTACCAAAGTATTACTATATATTACCTCCTCTCGTTTTTCTTCTTATGTAACTCTCCTTCACTGTTACACCTTGTCGTATGGCTGACGATCTGTGGAATGATTTACAATATATGGTTCTGGGACGAGATGACCCAGAATTGTTTATCCCCCACGTAGCTTATGCTGGTGTTTTAGCTAGAAACAGGGTGAGCTTGATTGGGCGTCCTCTGAATACGGATGAGCAAGAGCTTAGGCGTGTGATCCTTGCTTTGCCCAACTCTTGGGGTCTTTCTGCGAGGGTTCATGGTCGGGTGTTGGATGATAGATATGTACAGTTTTGATTCCGTTCGGAGTCTGACTTAAAAGCTGTGCTCAGAAGGGGTCCTTGGTTGTTTAATAACTGGTTTGTTGCTCTGCAGAGATGGGAAGACTTTCCGGCAGATGACTTCCTCACCTTTATTGACCTCTGGGTCCAAGTAAGAGGGGAAGGGGCCATGATTGGCTTTGAGTATGAGAAACTCATCAGGATCTGCACCAATTGTTGTCGTATCAACCATGACTCTAATCATTGCCCATATCTTGCTCCCCCGATCTATCACGAGGATTGTTTAGAGTTTCCTGTAGCTCCTATAGCTCCCGTTCGGGAAGAAGGTGAGGGTTCCAATCATCACTGCGCTCACGAAGAAAATCAATCTGACCAAAGCTCCCAGTTATCCTCCTACTCACCCATCTCACAACCACCGAGACCTGTTAACCCTGCACCGAACCTGGAGGAATTCCTTGCTGTTCATCATCTTCAAAGAGGTCCTTCCTCGAGTTCAGAATCTCTAAAAGTCTCTCCTGACTCCAAAAGAACTACGGGAAGGAAAGCAAAAGGCAAGTATGAAATTGGGGAGAGCTCTAAGCGCAAGAAAGGAAAACAGATACTAATGGAGCCTGCAAGAAATACTCGCCAATGCATAAAGGATCCAGGAGTGAGGTTCTATCCGGTTAATCAGGATCCTCCATGAAGGTTTCTAATCTCAGAGAATTATCTGACTTTTCTCTCTGAGATTCTACTTTTTGGTTTATGGTTTTTAGTATGCTTAAATAATAGTCCCCACTCTTTAGGTTAAGAATGTGGATGTTAGTTACACTAGTTGGTGTGTCCTGGAATTGGTTTTTTGGTAAAGGATCAAGGTCATGGAAGAAATTCATGAAGACCTAGTGGGAATCCTTTTGCAGACGAGGAGATGGTGTAGGAGAATCGATCATTACTCTTGCTCATGATGTATACATTAAGACTAGGTACAATGATCTTCATTGTATGAGAGGCCTTAATGAGAGGTGATGCCGATGAGCCTACTGCACTATCTTCTAACTAATTTTAAAGCTTATGTTGTAACTTAATGTACTTGGCTATCAAGCTTGTTGTAATAACTTTGAATCTCCAAAATGGTTTCTCCATTGATGGATGATGCTGTAGTTTGATAGCATATATAAAAGGAACTTTTTGGAAAAAAAAAATAGATGCGTTATAATTTGTTGATAATTAAGAAATTGTGAATCAAAACACAAACTAATCTCCAACACATATAATAAACACGTGATACTCTTGCCATTTTCTTCCTAGTAGAATAGTGGCCACTAATATATTTTTTAAAATTCAAATTATAGAAATAGAATCACTCTTAATTCTTTTTTTTTTTTTGATAAATAGAATAGAAAAAAAAAATCCAATAAAAAACCTTTCCATTTGATCAGTAAGAGTCACAGCCTGATCCTCAGTTTTGCATCGACGACCTTACAAATGTTGTTCGGTTCAAATTAATTTTGGGTATTTTTTTGTCCGGTCCGCTAACAAAATTAAAACCGGGGAAAAAACATCAAAACGACACGTGGCAATTACACACTCCTTCCTCCTCTTCTTACTACCAACCTTTACGACTTCTTCATCAACGTCTTTGTGATTGGGTTCTCCACTCTCTCCAGATTTGAATAAACAAACAAACCCCAAAAAAAAATATTGAGAGAGAGTCGGATATGGCGGCAACGAAGTGGCGTGACATCGACGATCTTCCCAAGATTCAGGCTAACTACACGGCGTTGACGCCGCTTTGGTTCTTAGACAGGGCTGCGGCGGTTCATCCGACGCGAAAATCTGTGATTCACGGATCTCGGGAGTACACGTGGCGTCAGACTTATGAACGGTGTCGTCGACTCGCCTCCACTCTCGCCGATCGATCAATCGGCCCCGGTTCCACGGTAATCGCTCTTTTGCTCTTTTCCAGAACCTCCTGTGGATTCTTTGGTGTAGGTGTTGGACTCTAGCTGATATGTTATTTTCCTATAACACCGAATCATTTTGATTTTAAACAAAATCAAATATTTTCGATTGTTTCCATAATTGAAGAAATTAATTACTGTAGATTTTGTCTAATCTTTCATATAGAATCTTTGTTGTGGAATCATATAACGAATCTGTGTTGTAATATGATGGCCCGTTTGCATTGTTTTCAGGTGGCTATTATTGCACCAAACATTCCAGCAATGTACGAAGCTCATTTCGGAGTACCAATGTGTGGAGCCGTTCTGAATTGTGTTAACATCCGTCTCAATGCTCCAACAATAGCTTTCCTTCTCGGTCACTCACAGAGCGCTGTTATAATGGTGGATCAAGAGTTCTTTACTCTGGCGGAGGATTCTTTGAGAGTTATGGAGGAGAAAGCTGGAAGCAGTTTCAAACGCCCACTTTTAATTGTTATAGGTGATCACACCTGTCCTCCCGAGTCGCTTAACCGTGCTTTGTCGAAAGGAGCCATAGAATATGAGGATTTTCTTGGGACTGGAGACCCGAACTATGAGTGGCAGCCACCGGTTGATGAGTGGCAGAGCATCGCTCTTGGTTACACCTCGGGAACAACTGCCAGCCCGAAAGGAGTGGTGCTTCACCATCGAGGAGCATATTTAATGGCTATGAGTAATCCACTCATTTGGGGAATGCAAGAAGGTCCTGTTTACTTGTGGACTCTCCCAATGTTCCATTGCAACGGTTGGTGTTTCCCTTGGTCCCTTGCTGTGCTATCCGGTACAAGCATCTGTCTCCGTCAGGTAGTCATTTCACTTATGAAAGAAGTTTACATAAATCAGAAGTCCTGATTATATTTTGGTTTCAGGTCACGGCTAAGGAAGTGTATTCAAGCATAGCCAAGTACAAGGTAACCCATTTCTGTGCAGCGCCTGTGGTCCTCAACACTATTGTTAATGCTCCTCAGGAGGATACTATCCTTCCTCTTCCCCATACAGTCCATGTCATGACCGCAGGAGCTGCTCCTCCACCTTCTGTTCTCTTCTCCATGAGCCAGAAGGGCTTCCGAGTCGCTCACACCTATGGGCTTTCCGAGACTTACGGTCCTTCCACCGTGTGCGCTTGGAAACCTGAGTGGGATTCCCTCCCTCCTGAGACTCAGGCCAAGCTCAATGCCCGCCAAGGTGTCCGCTATACCGGGATGGAGCAGCTTGACGTCATCGACACTCTGACCGGAAAACCTGTTCCTGCAGACGGGAAAACCGCTGGAGAGATAGTTTTCCGAGGGAACATGGTGATGAAAGGCTATCTAAAGAATCCAGAAGCAAACAAAGAGACTTTTGCTGGCGGATGGTTCCACTCAGGGGATATCGCTGTGAAACATCCGGACAACTATATCGAGATCAAGGACAGGTCAAAGGACATTATAATCTCTGGCGGTGAGAATATAAGCAGTGTCGAGGTCGAAAACGTAGTGTACCATCACCCAGCGGTTCTTGAAGCCTCTGTTGTGGCCAGGCCAGACGAGCGATGGCAAGAATCTCCTTGTGCATTTGTAACACTTAAGAGCGGTTACGAGAAGCAAGACCAGAATAAGTTGGCTCAGGATATAATGAGATTCTGCCGGGAGAAGCTTCCGGCGTATTGGGTCCCAAAGTCAGTGGTGTTTGGGCCATTACCAAAGACGGCTACTGGAAAAATTCAGAAGCATATTCTGAGGACTAAGGCTAAAGAGATGGGACCGGTACCAAGGAGCAGGTTATAGGAAGTGATAAAAACTCATAAGGACATCATTTTGAAAATAAGGTGTTTTTATGTTTTGTGGAACGTTGTCTTTGTATACTTTCATATGATAACAGAGAATTTCCAAATTGTTTTGTTTTCATTGTCAACTTTTTTTTGTTTATAAATAAATCATTGCCCTTTGCAACAGTAATTTTTCTCACATGGAAATCGAAACAATGGTGCAAAGTATCATAAGACAATTGAGAGATACACATGTAAACACACAAAAATATAATAACACACATTGGCCTGGCCAGGAAGGTGACAGACACACACACACACACACACATTTACAGATAGACAATGTAAAATTGTCAACTCTTTCTCTCAAGGCTCAAACTAATAGTAGTAATCAAACCCCAGCCCCAACCATATTAATGAGGTCAAATATAAAGATAAGTGTAACAATAAAAGCGTGATCAATATTAGGGTATATTGTAGCCACTAATCTCTTGTCTCCTTCGTGTACCTGAGCGATGATTTTGGTAGAGTCTCCAACATAGACTGTACATGCACGTTTCATAAACCGGCCTTTAATAGTGAAATCACAAGACGCTTCCCTGGTCTGGTTATGTTTCAAGAATACTTCAACTCTTGTCTTCAATTGAATCGTCGAAGATCTTTTAACCGTGAAGATCTTATCATCCAAATCATTTCCCCTATACACTTGCCATCGATCGTGCTTACTAGTCACCTTCATATACAAGGCATAACCAAGAATCAACAGACTCATGAAAAAACCGACCGGTTAACACAATCAAGAAAATATTCATAGTAATCAAGAGTAAAGAAAAACTAAATAGTTAACCTTCATTTTCATGGTGAGAATGGGAGAGTCATTAGGATCAAGCAAAATTCTTTTGTTGTGGAGACCAAAGAGAGGCGTTTTGACTTTGAAAACTTTGTTCCCGGTGGTGTCCTTCACTGTATCTCCGGTGATGATAAGATCTAACGTTTGAGGACGAACAAACTCAGATCCTACGAGCGGTGGTAGTGGTATCGTGTTGCTGCTGCTGCTAGTGGGATCTTGTTTTGCCATTTATTGTTTTGTTTGTTTCAAAAGAGATGACATTTATCAAAGCTCGAATTTTATTGATCTTTTCATTGGTCGTCACATGACTTTTTCTGAAACTTAAAAAATACTTACGAAATTAAATTCGAACTCGTTGGTGTGTAAACGACATCGTTTAAGGAATATCGTCTTCAGGTTTAGAGAAACCAAAAACAATGTTTTCACTTTCACTTAGCTCCGTTCTGGTCACTCTCGAGAACCGTACAGTTCTGACATGAGAGGCTTTGCTTCTTCAGCATCTAGAGTAGCAGCGGCGGCAGCGAAACCTGCCAAATCCTTAAACCCCAAACCCTCACAAACCCTAAATTTCTCAGGTAAACCCACAAATCCACTGAACCAGCGTTACATCTCGCAAGTCATAGAGAGAAAAGATTGGTTTGTGCTCCTGAATCAAGAATTCACCACACATCGAATTGGATTAAACACTCGATTCGTCATCAGCGTTTTGCAGAATCAAGACAACCCATTACACTCCCTGCGGTTTTACCTCTGGGTCTCCAACTTCGACCCGGTTTACGCCAAGGATCAGTCTCTAAAGAACGTTCTAGGGAACGCACTTTTCCGTAAAGGTCCTTTATTGCTGTCTATGGAATTGCTTAAGGAGATTAGAGAATCAGGGTATCGGATTACAGACGAGTTGATGTGTGTTTTGATCGGAAGCTGGGGAAAACTAGGTTTAGCTAAGTACTGTAATGATGTGTTTGCTCAGATATCTTTTCTTGGGATGAAACCAAGTACAAGGCTTTACAACGCTGTGATTGATGCGTTGGTGAAGTCTAATTCACTTGATTTGGCTTACCTGAAGTTTCAGCAGATGCGTAGTGATGGTTGTAAACCGGATAGGTTTACTTATAATATACTCATCCATGGTGTTTGCAAGAAAGGTGTGGTTGATGAGGCGATTCGATTGGTTAAACAGATGGAACGAGAAGGGAACAGACCTAATGTGTTTACATACACGATTTTGATCGACGGGTTTTTGATAGCAGGGAGGGTAGAGGAGGCGTTGAAGCAGTTGGAGATTATGCGGGAGAGGAATTTGAATCCTAATGAAGCTACAGTCAGAACTTTGGTTCATGGGGTTTTCCGTTGCTTGCCTCCCTGTGAAGCATTTGAGGTTTTGCTTGTGTTTATGGAGAAAGACTCAAACTTGCAAAGAGTAGGTTATGATACTGTGTTGTATTGTCTTTCAAACAACTCGATGGCTAAAGAGACTGCTCTGTTCTTGAGGAAAACAGGTGAGCGAGGTTATGTTACTGATAGCTCAACGTTTAATGCTGCAATGAATTGTCTTTTAAAAGGGTATGATCTTGTTGAGACGTGTGGGATATTTGATGGTTTTGTCAGCCGTGGAGTTAAGCCAGGATTCAACTGTTATCTTGTTGTAGTTCAAGCTCTGTTGAATGCTCATATGTTCTCTGAAGGTGACAGGTATTTAAAACAAATGGGTGTTGAAGGGCTTTTATCAAGTGTGTATACTTATAATGCGGTAATCGACTGTGTCTGCAAGGCTCGACGGATAGACCGTGCAGCTATGTTCTTAACAGAGATGGAGGATAGAGGTATTTCTCCGAATCTTGTAACTTTCAATACCTTTCTGAGCGGTTATAGCGTGAGAGGGGATGTAAAGAAGGTTCACGGTGTACTAGAGAAGCTTCTTGAACATGGTTGCAAACCAGACGTGATCACTTTTAGTTTGATCATAAACTGTCTTTGCCGAGCAAAAGAAATCAAAGATGCATTTGATTGTTTCAAGGAGATGCTGGAATGGGGGATTGAGCCTAACGAGATCACGTACAATATCTTGATTCGCTCCTCTTGTTCTACTGGAGATATTGGTAGATCAGTGAAGCTGTTTGCGAAGATGAAGGAAAACGGGTTAAGTCCAGACCTTTATGCGTGCAATGCGATTATTCAGAGTTTTTGCAGGATGAGAAAGGTTAAGAAGGCTGAGGATTTTCTTAAAACAATGTTGAAGATTGGTTTGAAACCAGATAACTTTACATACAGCACTCTCATCAAAGCTCTAAGTGAATCTGGAAGAGAGAGTGAAGCAAGAGATATGTTCAGTTCAATGGAAAGACATGGATGTGTTCCAGATTCATATACTAAGCGTCTTGTTGAAGAACTTGACCTGAGACAAAGTGGACTCTCGAGAAAAACCGTGTCAGCCTCATAGAAATCTAATCCTCGGGAGTTTGAATACCCGATGAAGGCTTAGGGACCAGAAAAGTGGGTTCTTTCGTTTGGAAAAATGTCTGAGAAAGAACCCGATCTTGGCCATGGTTTGTCTCTTTGATGCAGACGCAAGAGAAACAGAAGATAAGCGCAAATGCAAAACAGAGTATTAAGTTTTGTTCTTTTGATTGATCAAAGCTTTATCTTTTTGAGCCCGAGAAAGTGGCGGCAATGGTAGTGGCAGTTGATTGGTACTTGACANAAAAGAAATCAAAGATGCATTTGATTGTTTCAAGGAGATGCTGGAATGGGGGATTGAGCCTAACGAGATCACGTACAATATCTTGATTCGCTCCTCTTGTTCTACTGGAGATATTGGTAGATCAGTGAAGCTGTTTGCGAAGATGAAGGAAAACGGGTTAAGTCCAGACCTTTATGCGTGCAATGCGATTATTCAGAGTTTTTGCAGGATGAGAAAGGTTAAGAAGGCTGAGGATTTTCTTAAAACAATGTTGAAGATTGGTTTGAAACCAGATAACTTTACATACAGCACTCTCATCAAAGCTCTAAGTGAATCTGGAAGAGAGAGTGAAGCAAGAGATATGTTCAGTTCAATGGAAAGACATGGATGTGTTCCAGATTCATATACTAAGCGTCTTGTTGAAGAACTTGACCTGAGACAAAGTGGACTCTCGAGAAAAACCGTGTCAGCCTCATAGAAATCTAATCCTCGGGAGTTTGAATACCCGATGAAGGCTTAGGGACCAGAAAAGTGGGTTCTTTCGTTTGGAAAAATGTCTGAGAAAGAACCCGATCTTGGCCATGGTTTGTCTCTTTGATGCAGACGCAAGAGAAACAGAAGATAAGCGCAAATGCAAAACAGAGTATTAAGTTTTGTTCTTTTGATTGATCAAAGCTTTATCTTTTTGAGCCCGAGAAAGTGGCGGCAATGGTAGTGGCAGTTGATTGGTACTTGACAGTCAAAGTGCAAAATATTTTTGTATGTTTAACACTAGATGCAGATGGCTCGTCCCTAAATATATACCCTTACCGTGTAAAAGTGCTAAAAGTTTAGGAGACAACAGGTTTTTTGGCCAGATTATATATTGACATGAGTATTGAATAGTTTTGTTGTTTCCATCTCAAGCTAGTATTATACAACATGCATGAATGCTTTATCAATCATCTACTTGCTCTTGTTTAAGCTACTGATATATACTTGAACTCGAGAGATGACTCAAATTGGTCTTTTTCATGTGGGATACAGGCTGAGAATTGAAGACAAAACACGAGTAGTAAGCAAACAATGCTAACAAAAACTCAGGTACTACTGTAAATAGACTAACTGCTTTTGCCTTTCGAAAGTTGCTTGATTTGCACTGAACTTGGAACATAAGAGCACCCAAGCGGTAAACAATATCTGCCTGCAGATTCTCCGAGATCTACACTTCTGAAGTAGCCATTCTCTCCAATGATGTAAGCTCTGTTGCGGAATGTTTTTAGCTTCTCTTTGTCTGTATCAAAAAGCACAGCGGCTTTTATCTCCTCGTCAACGAAGAAACNTGTGTTCCAGATTCATATACTAAGCGTCTTGTTGAAGAACTTGACCTGAGACAAAGTGGACTCTCGAGAAAAACCGTGTCAGCCTCATAGAAATCTAATCCTCGGGAGTTTGAATACCCGATGAAGGCTTAGGGACCAGAAAAGTGGGTTCTTTCGTTTGGAAAAATGTCTGAGAAAGAACCCGATCTTGGCCATGGTTTGTCTCTTTGATGCAGACGCAAGAGAAACAGAAGATAAGCGCAAATGCAAAACAGAGTATTAAGTTTTGTTCTTTTGATTGATCAAAGCTTTATCTTTTTGAGCCCGAGAAAGTGGCGGCAATGGTAGTGGCAGTTGATTGGTACTTGACAGTCAAAGTGCAAAATATTTTTGTATGTTTAACACTAGATGCAGATGGCTCGTCCCTAAATATATACCCTTACCGTGTAAAAGTGCTAAAAGTTTAGGAGACAACAGGTTTTTTGGCCAGATTATATATTGACATGAGTATTGAATAGTTTTGTTGTTTCCATCTCAAGCTAGTATTATACAACATGCATGAATGCTTTATCAATCATCTACTTGCTCTTGTTTAAGCTACTGATATATACTTGAACTCGAGAGATGACTCAAATTGGTCTTTTTCATGTGGGATACAGGCTGAGAATTGAAGACAAAACACGAGTAGTAAGCAAACAATGCTAACAAAAACTCAGGTACTACTGTAAATAGACTAACTGCTTTTGCCTTTCGAAAGTTGCTTGATTTGCACTGAACTTGGAACATAAGAGCACCCAAGCGGTAAACAATATCTGCCTGCAGATTCTCCGAGATCTACACTTCTGAAGTAGCCATTCTCTCCAATGATGTAAGCTCTGTTGCGGAATGTTTTTAGCTTCTCTTTGTCTGTATCAAAAAGCACAGCGGCTTTTATCTCCTCGTCAACGAAGAAACTCCAACGTTGAATAGGTTGAGACATAAGATCAATGAATGGTTCCATGTCCACTGGTACGAGCACCTTTCTCCACGACACCATCATTGGGTTCAATCGTGTTAGTAATCCATATCTCCATCTTAAATATATACCAGTGCACAAATAACACCGCAAGTTGTTCTTCTCTAACACTAGAGAGAACCACAAGATCGGTACGACGAGAGCGAAACGGCAGTGGCAGAGCCGGTCCAAATCTCTCTGTTGTAAAATCAAAGCAAATCACGTATTCATCCATTCTTCCTTCTGGAGTGTACCAATAAGTATTTCCATTCACAGAGACACCACCGTATGTATAAACATCTGTCGCCCAATCAGAAGCGACATTAAGAACCCTCCATGAATTAGAGTCTAACTCATAGACTTCGTACTCAACACAGTTATCAGCAATAGTAGAATCCATACAACTCAAAAGTTTGTAGCTGCGGCACGATTTTCTCGTCTCATATCCAATAGCATACATATTTATGTGACGAGTTCTAGGTTCGATCCAACGACTTTGCCCCCAATATGGATTCCAAACCACAAACCTAGTGAAGTCTTTTGTGATGGATGCCAATAAACCACCGCAATGATAGACTTCAAACGCATCCATAAGGTTAATAAGTTTACCTTTACACTATAGATGATTTAACCTTTCTTTCCTTGTGAATTCCATGGAGATTGATGCTCATCAAACAAACCTTAAAATCCATCGCTATGGCCACCATAAACTCCCTATCAGCTTTCACTCGAACGAGGTGCTTCTTTGTAAAGCTTTCTTCTTCGGATAAAGTGTTCCATTGTTTGCAAGTCAATCTTACTGATCTCATAGATTGCACTGGAGCCCTAGCGAGTATATACTCCAACAACTCCTTTGGAAGTTCGGACATCTTCGTCGTCATTGTTGTTTCAGCTCGCAAGCAATTATAGGGAAGAAATAAGTTAGGTTACAATTATATATCCCAACTTTCTAAAACTCTTTCCGTGTCTTACGGGCTATATCTAAATCTCTTTCCAATTATTTATATTGGAAAAAGGAAAAATTGTTGCTACTATTAAAATTGTTACGAGGAGGATACAAAGAGTATATATATATATATATATATATATATATATATATATATATATATATATATATATATATATATATATATACAACTCTATTAATGTTTAACAATTTCAGTTTGTCACCGAGTTCAGTCAGTGTATAAAACTAGGACTCTTTTGATATTATGTAATATGCAAGATCACAGAATAAGTCTTACAAGGCATGTTTCCAAGGTTAAGAGACAAAGACGAAAAACAACAACAACAACAACAAAAATATGCCTCCTTCACAACAACAGCAAAAATATTGTACCCTTGCCGTGTAAAGGTAAGAAAACAATAATTCTTATTGTTTATAAGAGTTAAATAACTTATTTGTTTTCCATATGACATACAATATGACACAATACAAGATAAGAAACAAAATTAAGAATTTACTGTCCCAAGGATAATGTAATAGGAATTTTAGGGAAGAAATAAGTTAGGTTATACAATTATCTATTTATGTTGCACTGAAACGGGTAGGGAACTAGAAACGGGGTACGGAATTGGGGACAGAAAACGGCAAAGTAAAAATTTATAGATACGGGTATGGTATGGGTACTTCAATAAACACATAAGAAAAGATACCCATACTTTTAGTAAGAGCTGATTAGTAAAGCTAATGGGATAAGGAGAGAGGGGGAAAAGATTCTAGAAAGTAGAAAACACAAAGAAACGAAACTATGCTTATGATAAGAGACTAAGAGTGCTTTGAATGAAATGAAATGAATACAAATATCAAAAATTTGATGTTATCTTCCCCTAAAGCATCTAAGACGTCCCCGTAGAGTCCCCATAGAGTTCCCGTTCCCAACATATCTCCGGTACGGGACGGCTACCAAATAGAAGTACCCGTGCATCATATCATACAACGAAAGAGTACGATGACATCCAAATCTATGAATTAATGTTTACCAAAAACTATGACTGTTTTGACGACTTTAAAGATTCTATATTTATATGCAAGATCACAAAATAAGTCTTACAAGGCATGCTACCAAGGTAAATTAATTAAGAGTCAAAGGACAAAGACGAACATAAATAGAAAAATAATGTTTGTAAATAAGAACAGGTGCTCATCCATCCAAACCTGGCAGTGGCAAGTAAGCTCTCAATTGCACACTAAACATGCTTCACAACAACAAGAAAAATAACTTTTGAAGTACCTATACAGTTTGCTCCCTAATGGGCTTAATATTGTACCCTGACCGTGTAAGGTTATGGAAATAATAATTCTTTTGCCAGATTTTGACATGAGAAATTAATGAGTTTCTTGTAGTAACCTCAAACTAGTCTTACTCAGTTCCTCGTACTGGCCATCAAATTTTTGAATAATCTTTTACTTATTACTGTCGATCCTTGGGTTTTAAGAAGTTAAAAATTGACTTATTAGTGCATATGGCATACAATGCAAGATGAGAAACAAAGTTAACAATTGACTTATTAATCTTGTTCGAAGAAGATCACAAAAGAAAAACAAAGCAAAAGTATATATTAAATATGCAAGAAACTAACTTATGGGCAATATAGTAAACAGAGTTATCAATAGTGTGTTTTTCCCCCTTTGCCTGGTGGTGCATATATTGCTAGATTTGCACTGAACTTGGAATATAAGAGCACACAAATGGAGACCAATAAAGTTTGTCTACAGTTTTTCCCAGATCCACTGTTCCATAGCATCCATTCTCTCCAAAAATAAAAACTGTGTGCTCCTTCCCTTTGCTGTTATCAAAAACCACAGCTACTTTCTTCTCCTCGTCAACGAGGAAATACCCATTTTTAATGTCAACTTCACGTTCAACTCGTGGATTTAGATCCACAGCCACTTCTAAGAACAACTTGTTCCACGATACGTCATTGGGTGCAATCTTATTAGTAATCCATAGCTCCATCCTTAACCTAGCCCAGCCCCAGTGCTGACATAACACGGCAAGTTGCTCTTCTCTAACAGTAGAGAGAGTCACAATAGAGTCTTCATTACTCTGAAACGGAAAAGGCATAAGCGGTCCAAATCTTTCTCTTGTAAAATCAAAACAGAACAAGAATTCTCTCGCCTTTCTATTGAATTCTTCTCCTCGATAAATATGCCAATAAGAATTACCTTTCACAGAGATGCCATTATGATGAAACCATGTTTCCCATATGGTTGACTTGACATCTAGAACCCTCCATGTATTAGAGTCTAACTCATAGATTTCTTACCCACCATATTTTTGTTATATCTCAAAACTTTGTACTTGCGGCACGAGTTTCTCGTCTCGTATCCAATAGCATACCAAGGAAAGCTCAATCCGTCACGGCTTATAAGTTCGATCCTCCGAGATTGCTCTGTATACGGGTTCCAAACCACGAGGCTAGTATAGTCATCTCTGGTACATAACAATAACCCTGAACAATGACATACTCCTGTTATACCGACTTGATCATATGATGAGTCGTGAAGGTAATTAATAAGTTGACCTTTATGCTTTATAGATGATTCAATAACCTAGTTTTGAATTCCATGGAGGTTGACACTCATTAGATAAAGTCTAAAATCCTTAATCATGACCACCAGAAACTCTCTTTCGCTTGCTGTAGCTTCTTGAGCAAGGCGTTTATTTGTGACGCTCTCATCTTTGGATAACTTGTTCCACGTTTTGCAGATAGATCGTACTACTCTCAAAGAGATTCTTTAGGAAGTTTAGAGAATATCTCCTCCAATAAATCTTGTTAAAAATGCGGCGCCACTTTGAATCTTGTTTGAATGGAAAACCAAAACTAAAAATTAAAATCTTCCCTCGTTATTTTTTTATTCAGACTCTCTGGTTTAGATTTTTTGTTTTTTGTGTGGTTGGCGGGTGGTACAAAAGTAATAAAAGCTCCCGCTTGAGGGTATAATAGTAACTGCAAGTAACCCGAAATACTAGGGTTTCTCCGCCCCCCCCCCTTCCTCCCACACAATTATAAAATACCTCTCCGTTTGTTTTATCAGTTGCCTCTATCATCCCCTCGCCGTCTCTCTCTCTCTTACTTAATCAATCATCAAAGCGATCATTTTCCATTTTTTTGAAGATGTCTGAGAGATCAGAAGAAACGAAAATAAAACTAGACTCTGCCGGAGAGTTATCCGATGTTGATAACGAGAACTGCAGTAGCAGCGGAAGTGGCGGCGGCTGTAGTAGTAGTTCCGGTGATACTAAGCGTACTTGCGTTGATTGCGGAACTATTCGTACTCCTCTTTGGCGTGGTGGCCCTGCCGGTCCAAAGGTTAGCCCCCTTTTTCAATTTCAATCCTTCTTCTCTGAGTTTCCGATTTTAGTAGATCTGATCGCTGGATCGTTGTATTCACATCTTAGTATGATCCGATCTATGCTTATGTTCACCAATAGGAACTGATCTCTTCACATTTGAAATTATCGATCTAAGTTTGTGATCAGAAGCATTGGTACTAATAGATTTTTGCTTTTGTCGATTGTGAAATATGCAGTCATTGTGCAATGCTTGTGGGATCAAGAGCAGGAAGAAGAGACAAGCGGCACTTGGGGTGAGATCAGAGGAGAAGAAGAAGATTAAAAAAAGCAATCAGATTAGTAGTAATGATCTAAACCTTGACGATCGAAACACCAAGAAGAGCAACAAAGATGATGATGAGGATGAGGAGGAGGATGATCACAAGACTTGTAACCATAGCAAGAGTACTACTACTAGTAGTAGCAGCAACAATAATAACAAGGGAGTGAGTAAATTTTTGGATTTAGGGTTTAAAGTTCCGGTGATGAAGAGATCAGCGGTTGAGAAGAAGAGATTATGGAGGAAGCTCGGTGAGGAAGAAAGAGCTGCCGTGCTTCTCATGGCGCTTTCTTGTAGCTCTGTTTACGCCTAAACCGGTTCTTGTTTTGGGTTATTAGGATAATAATAATAATAATTAAGTGAGAGCGATTTTGAATTAACTTTTAATTAGATAGAGAATATTGTAAGAAATGAATGTGTAAAAGTTCCCTAGTGATGTCGTTTTTTTTTTTCTTCCTTTTTTGGTTTCACTAATGTTTATGTGTTTCATTCTCTTAATGAATTCAAACATTATTAACAAAAATCACTTTTTTTGGTTGTTTTAATCATTGAATATGCACACAATAATGAGGAGTTTGGTCGTAATATTTTTAGTGCGTCAATGTACCTTTTTTATATGGGCCCGACTAGCCCAGGGGATTGGGCTTTTTTTTGGGAGAATCGAGGCGCGTGGTTTTAGTTGTCCTGTCTCCATCAACGCCCCCCCCCTTCTTTTTTTTTTTTGGTCCATTGAAGACGTATTTGATTTGAATTTTTAAATTTATGTTTCCTTCCTTTTGTGCCAAAATTCAAAATTCAAATTTTGTATGGTTTGAGATTTTAAAAAAAATATCTTCAAAATTCGATTTATTTACCATTGTGATTGAAATTGTTTGGGTAACTTTGTAATCGTGAAACTGTAAGTTTTGTAACCCTAGTAAATGTTTTTTTTTACTTCTTCATTTTATTACTTCTTTCATTTTATTAGTATGTAGTAGAATGATTTAACCTTGATAAGTCATCACATAAAATATCATCAATGAATTATGAAATTACAAAAATCTAAAATGGTGACGAAACAATAATTTTTAATTTAAAATTACACACCGTGGTGGTCAAATGGGGCAAGTGGCTAGGTGAAAACCACGGGAGAAGGATTCAAGTAAACGGGTCAAGCGAGTGGACACCTCAGGCTCAGACCAACCTCGCTCGCTCGACCGGGACTTTCTTTGACTATTTCTGTTTCACCCTTATATTACTTAGTTTCTTCAATTTAGTACCAATAGATTTTATAAACTGACTATTTTAATACTAATCCTCAGGGAAAGGTTGCAAAATCACTAATCAAAACAAAGGTGACATCTTAAAAGACATTTTTTATAGCATATCTTATTTTGGTTTTAACTTATGGTAGTATATCTTTTATACATAAAATTAAATCATTGTTATGGAAATCAAATACTAATTGTTACCACATTTATAAGAAAGAAATCTTTTTATGTCTAATATGTTCACAATCAACTTTTATTAAATTTGGAAACGCGTTTTCTTTTTTCTTTACCAAAATCACGCAAAATCTTCACAATATTTATATCCCTCTCAATACATACAAACATTTCCATAAAACACTCTTACAAAAATATATTTTTTGTGTGAAAGCAAACATTCCATAAGCGACGTTTGATATCAGTGTAATCTACACATATTTTACATTACTATACCCGAGTTGCACTTTTGATTGATTAGAAAAATACATGGTTCATCTTGTAATTTTTATAATTTAGTTTTGTTTGTGTAACCCTTATTTTATTTACTAGAACAAGAAAAACACATATGAGACCAAACCAAGCAAGCAAGTTTCAACGCGCACATAACTCTCTTTTCATTACAGCGTCTAACTAAGCTGTTCTGTTTCTTTAACGCGGTCTCTTCATCTCCTCAAAAATATAAAGCTCCGATTTTTTTTTCTTTTCTGAATTTTCAAAAAGACGAGGTTAGTGTTTGTAAGTAAAGAGATTAAGGCTCATCATCATGGGTTTAACTCCAAATTTCATTTCGTGGATTCTGTTGTTATCTCTCTTCACGGCGATTCCACTAACGTTGTCTCAGCCCCAAGCTCCTCCACCGCTTTCTCCAGACGCCAATCTCTGCAACGGCGTGTTCGTTTCCTATACTTACTCAACCGGCACCAAGATTAAACCGAACGACACGAAGAACCAGCCGTACCGGTTCGAGTCAGCGATCACGGTGCTCAACAACGGACGCGACGAGCTTAAATCGTGGCGTGTATTCGTCAAATTCGCCCACCGCGAGATTCTCGTTTCGGCCACCAACGCCGTTCTCTCCGACGGTTCTAGCCTCCCGGTTAGCGTCGAGAACGGGACGATCTTCTCCGGGTTTCCTTCGGCGGATTTAAAGTCGGCGATTATGACGGCGGGTGACATCACTCAGATGGAAGCACGTGTCGAGCTCGTGGGTACTCAGTTTGGAGTTGCGCCGCCGAGAGTTCCGCTTCCGAAGAACATCACTCTTGTTAATGATGGCTGGTCTTGTCCCAAACCCACTCAACGAGGTAAACAGATTCTGTTATGACTTTCAAAATTTCTTTAGATTTTTGTTTTCATATCCTCGTTTGGTTCAAGAAAATTTCATGAATTGTTGCGTGTTGAACGTTATTGGATGTTGTGTGATGTTGAATTCGTTATTTTCATTACGAAAGCATTAGATAGAGTGAAAAATTGGAGGAACGATCACAGTGGTTGGTTCTATTAGTTATTTAATCATTCACTCGTTGACAAAGTCTATTTCTTGTAGATTCAAAGTTTGAACTAGTCTTCATTAGCAAATTCAGATTTTAGACCTTATGGTTACTTAAGAAACAATCTACTTGCTTGGCTTTTCTGAAGGCAGAAGTGTTCTATGGTTTTTTTTACAGGTTGGAATGTTCTGGAAGTATGTTGCACGCCAAATCCGAACATTACAACAGCCAAAATTGGTGAAAAGTTCCTTCCTAGGCAAGAAGGAGATCTAACCATAATGTACGATGTGATCAAACCATATCAGTCGAGTTACTTGACGCAGGTCACGATCGAGAATCATAACCCGCTTGGTCGGCTTGACAATTGGAATCTAAGGTTCGCGTGGATGAAAGATGAGTTTATCTTCACAACCAGAGGAGCTTATCCGAGTGTTGTCGATTCATCGGATTGCATCAGTGGTCCGCAAGCAAAATACTATAAAGAAATTGACTTCTCCAATGTCTTGAGCTGTGCAAGAAGGCCACATATCATAGACCTCCCTCTCACTAAATATAACGATACAGCTATGGGACGTATCCCGTTTTGTTGCAGAAACGGAACGATTCTGCCACGGTCCATGGATCCAGAGAAGTCCAAATCCGTTTTTCAAATGCAAGTTTACAAAATGCCTCCGGATCTCAACATCTCAGCTATAACGCCTCCACAGAACTGGCAGATTAAAGGTAACCTTAACCCTGATTACATATGTGGCCCTCCTGTCCGAGTCAGCTCGAGCCAGTTCCCTGATCCAAGTGGTTTGCCTTCAAACCGAACTGCGTTTGCTAGCTGGCAAGTTGTCTGTAACATCACTCAACCAGCTACTCCTCAATGCTGTGTCTCATTCTCTTCTTACTTCAATGACTCGATCATCCCTTGTAAAACTTGCGCTTGTGGAGGTTGTTCTAGCAACAGAGTGGCGCGTACTTGCAGCGCAACCTCTCCAGCTCTACTTCTTCCAACTCAGGCTCTTCTTATTCCGTTTGAGAACCGAACCAAACTTGCCACTGCTTGGGCAGCTATAAAACGACGAAAGCTCCCTAACCCTTTGCCTTGTGGAGATAACTGTGGAGTCACCATAAACTGGCATTTAGCTACAGACTATCGAGGAGGATGGACTGCTCGAGTCACACTCTTCAACTGGGGGGAAACTGATTTCGCAGATTGGTTTACAGCGGTTGAACTGAAAAAAGCTGTACCGGGTTTTCAGAAAGCTTACTCCTTCAACGGAACTACCATAGCTATCAACGGCAAGAACACCACTCTTTTAATGGAAGGGCTTCCTGGACTGAACTATCTTATGGCAGAGAGTGACGGGAAGAACCCGGATAAGGACTTTAGGGTACCAGGGAAACAGCAGTCTGTTTTGTCCTTCACCAAGAAACTGACTCCGGGAATCAAAGTTCGTTCAGGAGATGGGTTTCCGACCAAAGTGTACTTCAACGGCCAGGAATGTTCACTCCCTTCTGGTCTACCTACGAACAACAGTCAAAGGAGACATGTGTCCACCTTTCTTCTCATGGTGTTACCATTTTTGGCTCTAATGTTTCTGAGAATTTAAGAGTTCCATTGAGGACCTTCACCATTTAGCTGGACAATATACAGGTTTCTTGATTCTTTCTAACCAGATATGTTACAAAAATAGTCAGTGTGGTGCTTTGTGCAGCGTGTGATTCTTTGCATTTCTTATGATCAGATCTTGGTAATCAGTATGTATACACACATTGAATAGACAACCTCCTTTTGCTTTGATAATTTTACTCCGGTTTAAGTCTCTCTTGATCTTGAATTCTTGACAGGATCCTTGAAATAAAAAAATACTTACAAGACGTCTTATTGCCGAAGTTAAAGAAAAATCAAAACCCTAAACAACCTCAGTACATAATAAATGAGGAACATAAAAAAATCGCCAAGGTATAATTAAACCCTAACATAAATAATAATTTTTGTATATAATCTGCCATCTAAAATTTCATGCAGACTATACATATCAAACAAATTTTTTAAGTAGAAGTAGATGGTCGTGTAAATGATACGATACAAATCCCCGATAGTCCCTTTTACCGGCTTTTTAAATCCAATCAAACCGGAATGTTATCGATCGAGTATGCGTCGAAGTCGAATTCACCATCAACCGGTGCAATCCCTTCCTGTATTCAACACAAGATTGTGTTGCCAGTTCTGTTAAGTCAACGTTTAAAATTGCAACTGCTCCTTTGTTCGTCAATGTTCTTAGATTAGTTACATTTTTGGATTTTTATTGTTTACTTAGTGGTAGTTTGACGTAATTATGAAAGACATGTGAATATGTGATCAATGGTGAGAGAGCGTCTGAGAACTGTTATATATATTTGGTTTAGAAACGCGTGCTTGGGCGATCAGATTATGCTTCTATATAAGAGAGAAAAAAAAATCAAATCAAACCTGCTTAAGAAGTGCGCTCATAAGATCTTCTTGATTACTGTACTGCTCGTGAAACGCCATTGCAGCTGAATCCGCCGCCACTCTCTCAGATTTCACCCTCACTGAACCGCTGTTTCCATCGGCATAAACCTGATGGTGCGGAACCATTCCTGGATGTGGCTGTTGCTGGTGGTTCCGGACATGCTCGGTGGCTGCAACCGTTGTGTTGTTGTTCCTTGACATGGATGAAGAAGAGTAAGCTTCTGAGTTGGAAAACGCAGCTGATTCTGCGTCCTGATGCGAGTCAAAGGCTATTCCAATACTCCGAAGATCCCAATCGTTCTGTCTTGTGGTGAACATGTCGTAGCTTGGGGTAGCGAAACCAGCTTCAGAGCTGTTAACCTCTTCTTGGTAAGAATTGGTTTTCCTAACTGGAACTGCTGATAAGCCTGGTGCACTTGCTAGTGGGAAACTGTTCACAGGGAGTTCTGTTTGGAAGTTGTTATAAGCCAATGAGCTTGATGAGTGTTGTGTTGTTAGGTGGTTGGTGTAACCTGTTGGTAACACTCTGCTGCTCTCGGGGATATTGTTCCTTCCAGAGAAACCACTTCTCTCGGGAATGCGGTTTGATAACATTGGCTGCCTAATGGATGACTGCGACGAGGTTAGCATTGGCGGTGGTCCACGGGGCAATGACTGCATCAGCATTCCACTGTTTTGAACACTATGTCCAGCTCTAACAGCAGCGATCTGTTGCTGAATGCTCATTCTATTACCCATAGGAAGCTGTTGTTGTAAACCTGTTGGGACACCGTGAAGTAAGTTCATCTGAGGTTGCTGTTGGGGTTGTTGTTGCCCATGATGATGCCCCAGTCCCTCTCCGAATCTTGTCTTCGAGTTGTCAAAGCTGAAGATACTCCTCTCGTCCACAATGGAGGAAACTGGCAATCCTGACTTAGAGACCATTGTAGGCCGGCCTAAACCAGCTGCTTGAAGCTGTGCAAGGCTCTGAGCAGGTAGCTGACCTGTGACAGCTAACGCTTGAAGATCAAACCCATTTAATGTTGAAAGAGGGGCAAAACTTGCGTCTTGACCCGTCATAAATGAGTTGTTTAGATTCCCTTGGTGTTGAGATACTCCCCCAAGCCGTCTCAGATATATCCGATATTTCTGCAAGTCCACACTAAGTTCTTAAGAACATCTATGCAAAATTCAAAGGCTGATTCATGTATCCGGTACAAGATTTATTATACCTGGAGGTGACTGGCTACGTTTTCTCGGGTTAGTCCAGGAACATTCATCAGCTCTAAGATCTTCTTAGGAACCGCCTCTGCACCATACAAGATCAATTAGACCCTTAAGCATAATAATCACAAATGCAAATGTAAAGAAGCTTTAAGTCTTTACTTTCAACGCCGAGCTGATTAACCGCAGCAACAAACTGCTGATGCAACTCAACAGACCAGACGACACGCGGTTTCTTCAAATTCGAGGCATCTTCGTCTTTATCGTCCCCTTGCTCTTCCCCATCCTCGTCTTTCCGCTTCCGTGAGTTGCTCCTCCAGTTGTTCCCTTCGTTAACAGAGGACGAGTTATCGTCCACTGCATCCTCACCACCAGAAATAGCTGCATTACCTCCTCTGTGTTGCTGTTGCTGCCTATCCCTTGTCTCCTCAATGCTCCCAGAATGTTCTGGTACGCTCCACTCGCTCCTCCTCTTCCTAACGACATGCTGCCATATGTTCTTGAGTGCCTCCATACGTACTGGTTTGATTAGGTAGTCAACGGCACCGTGTGTTACTCCCTTGAGAACCACACTCTTTGAATCATCCGCAGACATCACTGAGTGACATAATATTCAGAAAACAAGATCAGTAATTGGATCCATAATTGTTGAAGAATCAACAAAAAAGGCTCCAAAGGGAATAATGGAACGTACTGATAACAGGTAAGTCCATCTCAAGACCAACATGTTCAAGGAGCTTGAAGCCGTCCATGTCAGGCATATGAACATCACTGATGACAATATCAAATCCATGTTTGTTCTTCCGGAGCAGAGACAATGCCAGCTCTGCCCTGTTGCATTTCGTTACTGCACGCCAGAGAAATAAAAAAAAACTCAGCCAAGAGTGTTTTCATATCCAAAGAGTTTAAAAATAAATAAAATCAGAGATTCAACACCAAAGACAGATCAAAGAGAGACAGAACTGTAGATAAAATAAAAGATGTCTTGAAATTGACATTTGAACCAAACTCAAGTCAAAGATCAGAGAGACTCAGATTTGAATCCATTTAAAGCCCCTCAATTATTCATATATACAACACAATGGATCTCACAACTTATTGTGGTTTGCTAGAAAAAGGTTATCCTCAAAGTGAAACCAGATCATGTAGTGTGATCTAAATCAAGAAGCTTGAGATTGGTAACGTATGTGAATCTTAATTAAAAGAGCAACAAAAAAAATTTTAGCTCCAACTGAAATTTCTATTTTAGGGAGAGCAAAGTTAGTCAACCACCGAAATGAAAAACCATAATTATTACTCAAAATAAACCATAAATTTTTACGAGAGAGAGAGAGAGAATGGACCACAAAAATAAATAAACCCCATCATTGGAGGAAGAGACCTCCTCCTCATAGAACTATATCGTTAAACACACACACAAAACAAAACAAAACAAAAAGGAGAAGATCTTGTTGTGTTTTTTGGATTCGAACCTTCGTAAAGACAAGACATAAGCATCCTCTCTAAGATCATGAGACAAGTAGGGTCATCGTCAACTACAAGAACTCGAAGACCAGATGGAAACATCTCAACGACGGTCTCACCACCGCCGCCGCCGCCTTGATTTCTACCGGAACTAGACCCACCAGCCGATCCGAGTCCTCTTCCGTGACTCGGATTCATCATATCTCTCTCCAAAAGAAGAATATATACCAAGAAAGAAAGAAAGAAATAAGGGAATAATTTATTCGATTTTTTAGTTGAATTTGAGAGAATAAGAAAAAAATTGCGAGACGATGAGAGCAGTGTGAGAATATGAATTTGGGGGTAAAAAAGAAAGAGAGAGAGAGAGAGAGATGGTGAGATGAGACTTAGGGAGTTGAAGAAGAAGACATGGCTTGTCTCACCTTAGAGCTCTATTCCTCTGTTTTTTTAATCAGACAGACAGAGTAAAGCTATATTACAAATTATTATAAGAAAGAAAAAAAATAAAAAAAAACAAAAGATATGGTTTCTTTTTTATAAATAGTAATTCGTATATTACTTTACATATATATAAATTGTATTCCTATATGCAGAGCCTTTATTTTTTTCATCATTTCTACATTTACACCGTTTCTTTCTAAGAGTTTCACTTTAAATCCCACTTTTTTGTAGATTCTCAAATGTTGGGGTTGAAATTATCAATTCATTAAAAATATAGGGTGTAAAAGAAATTATATAATTGGAAGATAGTGGGACCAAAGACCCTTGATGCGTGGATCCAGCTCATAATTATAAAAAAAAAATCAAAAATTAAATTATCTCGTTTATGTAAAGTTGTAAACTCAAAACCTTAAAAACCAGATTTTCATTATTATTGTTATTTCTTAAACTATTGTTTTTAGTTTCCATTTTTCTACAAATGTTAAAGTTTTTGTTTCTATTTTCTAAAAATTCGAATAAAGGAATTTGCCCAAAACAATACTTTAAAAAATTCACAGAGAGAGAGAAGTTGAAGAAGAAGTTTGACTTCAACTAAACCTTTGAATTTTTTTTTTTTTTTTTTTTTTTTGTAATTGAGAGAAAACCATGCTTCCTTGTCTTAATGAATGGACCTACATGTGTTGTGTGTATTATAGATTAAACGGCAAAAAGAAATAGTATTAATTTAATCATCATTAAATAAAACAAAATAATACGTCGACGCACATTCAAGCGTATGATTAAGGTAGCCCGACGTATTATTTTCCCTCCGAACTATTGTATCGTGTCAGTTCCCTATCGATCTTTGACTTCTTACCAGTTCTCCTTCGGACTTATATCCTCTGCCTATTTCCTCTCCAATCTATACTTCTCCGCCTATTTCCCCATCTAACTGGATTTTCATGGTTTTGGGACTAAACCCGATAAAAACCCATATTAAACCGGTATAAAACCAATTTATAACTCGGATAATATATCCAACCCGACCCGATTTCTTCTTCTTCTATTTTGAAACAATAACCCTCAAATTTGCTACTAAAAACCCTAAAAATCGAAACTGAAAAGGAAATATTAATTATGAGATCGATACTTTTTTCACAAGTATTGTTTGATCCGGAAACCTTAATCTTTTCTTCATTGTTTAATTAAAAAAAAAATGGTTATAGCGATGAGGAGACGAGCCGGTGGTGATGATAACGAGTTTGCGAACCAGATGGCGGTGAATGGTGATGATGAGATCCAATAAACTAGACGGTGGTGACAATTATGAAATCTGCTGGTGATGATGAGATCCGGTGACCGAGAGGACCGAGACAGTGACGAAGATGACGAGATCTGGTGGTAACGATGAGGAAACGAGACGAAGAAGATGATATTGCATATGAGATGGTGGTGATGATAAGATCCAGTGACGACGAAGGTTTGCTCGATGGTGAGAAACAAGGCGACAGTTCCACATCGATTGATTGCCGGTAAATACTTCAGTCGCCTTGTTTAGAACAATTACCCACAGTTCCTATCACTATTTCTTCAAGATTTTTCAATCTCAAACATGTAATTTTCAGTTCATAGTTTAAATTGAAAATAAGTTGAAAATTTTGATTCGATTAATGTGTACAATTGGAACCCTTGGGTTCACTAGAAATTGTCTTCTTAGGGTTTAATTTTTTTTTGTTCAAAACACAATTAATTAAATTATTGAGTTCATCAGATTTTTGGAATGGTGGTGCCGGAAACGTTGGTAGGGAAAAGAAGCGAGAAGAAGAGAGCAAAGGGTTGCTCATTTCAAATGTTGGGGATTTTTTTAATTTTTAGGTTAAGTATAGGTCGGTTTAATAGGGTTTAATTTGGTTAATAAGGCTCATTGTTGGTTAATCAAAATAGTAAACTGTTAAAACCAAGACGATGGGAAACTAAATGAGAAGTTTAAGTTCGATGGGGAAATAGGCGGAGAAGTATGGATTCGGGGGAAAATAGGCGGAGGATATAAGTCCGTAGGAGAACTGGTAAGAGGTCAAAGATCGATGGAGAACTGACACGATATGATAGTTCCGAGGGGAAAATAGTACGTCGTACCAAAAAATACATCTAAGCATTTTCCATCATCACGTATACATGTTTTAGCTAAGATATACTCCCTCTATTTCAAAATATAAGATGTTTTAACTAAAACATGCAGATTAAGAAATTTTTACTTTTAACAAGTTCAACCAATCAGAAACAATACTGCATAATATAAAATACTAAACTAATCTAAAAGTTGGATGGAAACTTGAAAACATTTTATATTATGAAACAAAATTTTTTTCTAAAACATCTTATATTTTGAAACAGATGGAATAGTATATTAATAATATATATTAACTAGGGTTATTTTTTGGAATATGTCCTTTCAAGTCGTGTGTAAGTATGAAAACATATATAACTTCGACGGTTGGATAAGAAAACAAATTCGATTTGCCCCCACAAACAAAATATTATACGTTTTGTTCAAACATACCCAATTTTTAGTTCCATCTTGAATCTTGGGGGAATCGTTGATTATATCTACTATGAAGTTTTTGATTGGGAGAAAAATGGTGTAGTGAGAGAAGAGGATAAGAATTTGGAATATTGAACGTGACGAAAAAAAAACCATCATTACAAAATCGTTTAGTGGCATCTAAGAACGAAGATAAAAGTAGCATTTGTTCTACCCCTTTAGACAAAAAAAAAAAAAAAAAAAAAANCATTAGTCTTCGTTTTTTCGGTACGTTGAGGAGATTAATTAGCATAACATATAACTAAGATAATATTTTGTCATCAAACATTTTATGTTTTTAGTTCTTAAGAAATCGGATTTTATAATATATATATAGTTACAACATTATATATTATACAATACAAGTATAACATATGCACGTCTATTGAAAAACGTTGGATGCTAAAAATAAACAAATAAATAATTCAAATGGTTCGTTTCCTTTGAATGATTGATTAGTAACATATGCTACCCACCAATCGCCTATTAGGCTATTACCCTCGACAAGTATTTCTTTAATATAGGATAACAAATTTTGACTATTTGATTGCTATTATAAAACACGGCTAAACCAGTTAACTTTATTTTTTGTCTAATATTATTAATTATATTGAAAAAATATATTGTAAACTACATTTTAAACCGACGGAAAATAGGAATATTTCTGGAATTTAAAGCCTAAAAGAGAGAAGTTAAACCGACTAATAATGGATGAGTTATGGAGGACAACTAAAACTTACAACATCAGAAATTTATAAGAGAGAACGAAAGAGAGCTAATCCAGTTAACTATTCTATCAACTATTTTACTTATTTTGCCTTGTGTGTGTAACTTTTCTATTTTTAAATGTAAAAATCTGTCAACCTCAATGTAAATAATTTATAAAAAATTATCCAAGTTCAGTGTATACTTTGCTTATACAGATGATTACTTTGCTTAAACAGGTGTTTAGCACCGCCGACAGGTGTTTAGCACCGCCGACAGGTCTATTCTTTTGTAAATTAACGATCGTGTTAAGTGTGCCATACGACTGGTTTCATATGTCATCGATACCTAATACCTTTACCTTAAAGTTTTAATCGATGACATCAAGTGAATTTTACTGTTAGCAAGTCTTTCGAACAATAGAGGTAATCCAGTATCAATAAATCAATGAAGCATTTCGATTGTCAATAAAAAAAAAAAATCAATGAAGCATTTCTTTATATTTATGAACTATCAACTTATGTATATTACTGGAAATACATATATTTTCGCTATATATAACAAATAATGATTTGAAGATGATACTGTATATGATTTGGTTATTTATAAACTTATAAAAACAATAAATGAAAAGGCATTTAATTAATGATAAGAAAATGAAAAAAAATAAACAAAGAAATCACGTTGCTGAGAAGCTTTCCCTATTGCGACACGTGTCCACGTGAAATGGATAAGATCAGTCGCACCTTTTGTGCATCGACCTCTCCATCTATCGTTGTCTTCATTTGTTTTTAACTTCCTATTCCAACACTAGTAAATTAGTAAGTTGACAAAAATATAAAAGAAAAAAACTATTCAACTTGTTATCCTCAAACACTACGGGTCTGAATGGTAACTGTGGTCAGGGCAAATAAATTTGTCTACGGACTAAATCATTCTGTTTTAAGTGTGTATAATAGACCCTTGCGGTCCAACTCTATTTATAAGAAAAAGCGGTTCGCAGTCAGACCATTACAGACTACGCATAATAAATGGTAAATAAAAAGCAGTCTAATTCACAGATAGATTTATCCGCTGCAACCATTCACATCCTACGTATTCTGCAACGAAAGTTTGGATTTTAAATTTGGAAGAGATCTATCTACTTCTAGTAGATTTAATATTTACTGATCCAGGTTTGTCATAGCTTTTTTGTTCATTCGCTTTTTTTACTTTTGCTTATGTACGATATACTACTTAAATACTACTTGTATGTACAACAAAAATAATGATTAATAAGAACTACAAAATTTAACTGCGCCAAAAGCTATAAAATGGAGAAGGTCCCAAGAAAGAAACCGTATATTCTCTGTAAAAGTTTTTTACTCTTACGATGAGCTTTTTGCGTTTTTAATGTATATATATTTTTACTTTATCGTGCTTAGACACTCATGTTATACATATATTCTTATTATATTTTTTTATTTCAAGCACCAACTATAGGTCCATGTCACCAAAAAAGGTTTTGTAGAACGCAAATGTTTCAGCTTTTTATGCAGAAACAAAACAACTTTAGAATTGAGTACTAATATTTGCACACCTATTGAGCTTTATGTTAATTGTATATATATCATATTAAATGACTGAAAACTTATCAGATTTCCTAATGGAAAATGATGCACCCAGCAAAAATTAGATAATCAAAATATACTTATCCAAAACACACAAATGCGTTAGAACTTGACGATATACGAGGAATTTATTTATCCAAAATTATTATACGTATATGAATCTTTCAGAATCGATAGCATGTGACTAACACAAATTAAAATATTTTGCATTGTAAGTATTTTGTTTGAATCACGTAATGGTCTAATGGAGTTTATTTATAGTTTTGTTAAGTTCTTTTTTTTTTCTGGTGTACGTGAGAATGTCTTTTATGGAAAAATGAAGGTATCAAAATATTTTGAGAAGTAAATTCACGCGCACCATTCTTCCTAATAATGAATCCATATGGATTTTGAGAAGTATATTCCGATAACCAATTATTTAATGCGCCCCAAATAGACTGTGGCGTTAACACAACTTTTTATATATTCATCTACTTGATGTGTGTCCTAGTATCATGTGCCCATAACGTTTGGTAGTAAGTTTGCACTAATAACTACGTATACAGTTTAGTAATTTCTTTTTCTTACTTCAATCAGATTAATAAAACAGAACTGTTTGAGTGTACGCAAACAAAAAAAACAAGAGTGGGAGAACAGACAGTGGGGTCAACGACTACAAGGATGAGGCACGTGTCAATGTGGGAGAAGAAAAGATATGGAAGCCACAAAGAGAGAGAGAGAGAGAGATACAACGAACTAACCGCAGCAACATTGTGACACGCGCACGCACGAGTCCTCCTTTACTTTTTTCATTCTGCCAACCTCTCAAGTCTCAACAAGATGGGACAAATATTGGCCTAATACAATATATGTATTTGTTTATTTCACTTGCAAAGGTTTTGAAGATATATATATATATTGTTAGACAAAAGTTGAGTTGCTCTCATATACAAATAAAATATGTTGTCACTAAATAACTGGCAAAAAGATAAACGCATGAAAATGTAATATTTCTAAGACCACTTCCATAGTTGGTAATTACGATTAACTGTTGCTAAGACCACTTCCATAGTTCCATAGCGACTGGTTACGAGAAAGGAAGTATACAAAGTCCGGGAAAATGATCTGCAACCGCCCAAACCGCTCGTAACAGCGTTTTCTTTCTTTGGTGCTCGTGCAAGCCGATGGTTTTAAGCTTCTGGGACATGAAATGTGAGATTGGTTTCGGTTGTTTGTACCGGGAATCGCCATTTTGTCAGTTGTTTGTTTTTTCTGAATGTGTGTATAGTGAAATGTAAAGAATCAACAAGCAAGCGATCGGGGTTTTGCAATGTCTGACTTACTGGTATTCGATAAATCCGGTACCTTAAGAATGTGCATTTTTGGTAGAAAAGATTTGAGAAAGAAAGAGGGAGAAACTCGGGACAATGTTTGCGTGGGAAAAAGATGGTTAGAGAAAGTACCAAGCAAACAGAAAGCCAACCATGAGCACGGTAGATCACAGGCATAATGTTCAGAGATTTAATTAGAAACTGCGATGATAGGTTCGAGATCTGCATTATCAATGCTTACATAATGATTGCTAACTTGAAAGAGATTGTTGGAAGTTACATATACAAGTAAAAAAGGTTATAGAGAAACTCGGAGACAGAACAAAAGAGCATAAAACTAAAACATGAACCGAAAAAATGGGTTTAAATATGGCAATAATATCTTACGAAACGTAGTAGAGATTAGATAACAGTCTAAATAAATCATACTACTCGAATAAGTACTACAATACCTCTCATCTCATGTTCTTAACTCATACAAGAGATTAGTAATGGAGTTTTAAACTTGAGCTAGTAGTAGTCTATGCCTCTTTGGTAATTAGTCAATTCACAAATGATATACTTTTTTTCTTACACATAAAGAAGGATGAATTTTTGTTACACCATGAATGAAAGAAATGGAAACTGTACATAATAACAATAGAAGAAGCTCGCTCTGTTCTTCAAACTCACCACTTTAAACGTAATTCTCCTTTCTTTTTTTTTATCCTCTCGCTCTGACAACAAATTTATGAACTTATTGACAAAAAAATTTGAAAAATCCAATCGTATCGTACGTAAACCAAGCTTCCCACCTCACTCTCCTTTTCTTCATCACCCGTTTATTACTTCGCTATAATTACCACGACTGAGCAGCCGCATCTCCGCCGTATATGTTACCACCACCACCAAAGCACGACGATGGAGAACTCATGAGCTCTGAACAAGGCTCCGGTGTTACGTCGTCTGAGAAACCAGAGACGTTGGAGCAAACCCAAGAATCTGAACGAGTTTGTAAATGAATATCCGCGAGGCATATCGACGTGAACGGAGCTCCTCCTATCCCGGTGATGTTTCCAGCCAATCCTATATCCTCTCCGGTGATATTCCGCATGGTGATGTGTGTCACGACTGGGAGTGCGTCCCGGTCGAATTTATCATCCGGATGCGACCCGATGTGTCCGCTAGCGAAGATGGCTGTGTCAACGCTAGAGAGATCGACGCTGGAGATTGTGATGTTACGGATGTAACCTCCTCTGCCTCTGGTGGTTCTGAAGGCTATGCCTACGAGTGAGCTGTGTATGTTAAGATGCTCGACGGTCACGTCAGAGATTCCACCTGACATCTCGCTGCCGAAGGAGATTCCGGCGCCTGTGGGAGACTTTAAGCTGAGGTTCCGAATATGAACAGCTGTGGTTGGACGGCCGTAGTTTATGCCGTATTGGTCCCAACCACTTTTGAGAGAGACCGCGTCGTGGCCAACGTTGATCGTTGAGTCCTCGAGACAAACATTGTCTGAAGAATCTGAAAGTAAAAAGAAAAAGATATTAGTGTTTTGGAACGGTAACATAACGGAGTGATGGGTCAAAACATGACTTACCCGGGGAAACACCGAGAACGTATGGTGAATCAACTGATGTTTCGATCAAAACTTTGTGGATATGAACATGACTGCAATAAACCGGGTGAATGTTGATCGAGGGTGCGTTTAAGAAGGTTAGATTCGATATGAGGATGTTTTTGGAGGAGACGAATTCGATGATATGAGGTCGGCTATAGTTTAAGGACCCTGACTCAAGCCACTCCCACCACGCTGCACCTTGACCGTCAAATGTCCCGTTATCGCCTGCCAAGAATAAAGAAGTTTTTTTAAGTCTTGAATGTTGTGTCAAGCCAGAAACTTAGGTAGTGATAATGGTGTAAGTTTGTTATTGTTGTTTACCGGTTATGATTACGTCTATTAGATTGTCTCCATTGATCAAACTTCTGTACCGCTTTCCAGGAAGTTCAACTCCACGACCATAGGACGGTAGAGGACTGACAACGTCCCAATGCGATGGATCCTAGCACGTTAGCAACATAAGAGAAACAGTGTTACCATCTTAACCAATTCAAAACACTGAACTTATTTATCAAGAGGCTCCCTAAACACAGCTATGGCTGGCTACCAAAAGCATATGCTAAAAGCGAGAAACGAATCTTGCTTGCAAAAGAACGATACACCTAACGCAAATGCTACAAAGCTCAAGCCAAACAGAGTTTGCTAGAGATCATACCGGTGATGCAAGAATAGTTGCTCCTTTCTCCAAGAAGAGAGTGAGATGGCTCGTGAGATTGAAGCTTCCAGTGAGCCATTTCCCCGGTGGAACATAAAGTTGAGCGCCGCCTTTATCCGCAAAGGACTTGAGATAGAAAATAGCGTTCTGGAAAGCAAGCGTGTTCAGCGTCTTTCCATCTCCAACCGCTCCAAATTCGAGGATCGAAACGCTGTGCGGTCTAGGGTCTAACTTGAAACTCTCCTTGCAGATGGCATTACTGCCTTCTCCTCCTATCAGTAGAATACTGAATGCCAGTAGCCATACCAATGCCACCTGCATTTACAGCTAAAGCCAATCAGTCTAAAATTCGATAAAATTCGGATCGAAACTGATGAAAATTTCAATAAATCTAACAAAATTTGGATGTGATGACTAATGACAATTATATGTGAGAGAAGTAAAAAAAGAAAAAAAAAACGTTTTGATAAGAATTATATCTGATGAAAAACATTTAAGTAATCTGATCATATATTTCTATTCTTGGAAAAATCTAAGAAACAGCCACATAGTTCATAAACTTTGCACACAAACCAGAAGCATCAGCAGCAAAATCAAAACATAAATAACAAGTAACTGACATGAAGATCCAAGAAGATAGAAGAAACAGAACCAGTAAGTACAAAAAAAACAGAGGAATCTAAGAGAGATTTCTGAGACGGAGAGAAGTCTCAATTACAAACAAATAACACAAGAAAGAAACCCAGAAGATAATCTAGATTCCATATAATTTTCTATACCAAAAAAAATACAAGAATCATAGAATTAAAGTATATAACAAACAACACATAAGAGATTCGTCCAAAGCAAAACTCATTAGACCAAAACTAAAAAAAAGATTCAAGAAGAAAAGAAAAAAAAAGAAAAGGGAGAAACGTACTTACTGGCATCTTCATAGACTCAGAAACTTCAGAAGTTCCTGATGAGGGAAGGAGAAAAGTCGCAAGAGAGAACAAAAAAAATATATAAAAAACAAAAAAAAAATTAAAAGACGAGAAGGGAGAAGGAGGAGATGAAGAGAAGAAGAAGAAGCAAGAGAGTCCCGAAGCCAAAGTACATGTTATTATTTGTTTAACACTTACTGTTTTGTTGGAAATTTTGCTATTAATATTAAATCTATCATTAGTACACTTTTATTATTCATTTTTGTTTGATCCCAGTAGTAAAACATTAAAATTTTACATAAAAAGGACCAGACAAATACTACTAATTCACTGAGATCTTGGTGCGTTATTTTAGCTTAACAAAGACATCACTCTCCTCCTTTAAACTTAAGAGAGAGAGAGAGTTAATGATACTAGGAGTTAGTTTGTTTTGTTATAATGTTTTTTCTTATGATTTTGTCTTGTAGCTGTTTATACTGTATTCACTGTAATCATAGTTTATTAAAATTAACTAAATAACTCTCCTAAATTCATCAGTTTTTGTTTTGTTTTGTTTTGGACGACTGGCACAACGTATCTTGCTGCCGACACGACTATTTTATACGTTATGAATTTACTAAACCAAATTAAGAATTGTTTGTATATATATGCACCACTACTGATTTCGTCTTTAGTAACCTCAATATAACCAAACAAATGATCAAATGCTAACAAATTTTGATTAAAAAAATAGCAAGATATTTTATACTCCAGTAGATAGAGATAGAGAAGACGAAGAAAAGAATATGATGTGTTCAAACGACACATGGAGCTCATGTGGTCTGTTTTGATTTGAGCAAGCAGCCGTTTGGATTTACTGTTTTAAAAAACAAATAAAATATATATATTTCTGCCAAAGTGATTAATTTACAAACGGCGGATAAAACTAATAATAATGGATTACGAAGTCAGTAATAGTTTACTACTAAAATACGAAACCCTTGTTCATCTAATCAGTTGCGTGTATATCTTACTCTTACGCAAGGAGTAGAATTTTTAAAAATACTAATTATCTACAGTAATAAATCTAAGTTGGTTTCGTAAATATGAGATGTAGACTAGTAGTAGGCTTACAGACTAATTAACCCAATGTTTATTTATAAACTAGTAGTATTAATTAAAAAAAGAAGAGCAAGTAGGGTTTAATAGTTTTGGAAAAGGAAAAAATACGAATAAGTGTAAATGCGAATAGGACACGTAAGTAGAAGCGCATGTGCTTAGACAGTGAAGACAACAGGACCCACGAGCAATCATCGGAGAGAAAATGCCAGCCTGGCTCTCTCTCCTTTTTTTTTTTTTTTTCTTTTGACAGTCCATTTCCCATAAAACCACATCATACTAGTATTTTTATTTATTATATAGAAAAAAAAAAAATACACACACACACTAGTTTTAGTCTAAAACGTTTAGAACAAAAAAAAAAAACGAGAGTCTTATTTAATGTGGAGATTTTCCAATTAATTGCATATGATTGTGGAAATTACTAAGATTTTTTTTTTTTTTTTTTGGTATTGACTATAGAGTATATATAGACTATAGATATGTTAAGAGTGTTGTGACTTGTGTGGAGATACGCTTCACAATAATTATAAATTTATAGTATTTATATAACTAATTATAATGGATGTAATTAATGAGATCAGTTCATATCTACAAGGACAAAACTTATGTTAAATTTTTTATAAATTTCATGAATTTGTAGCTTGTTTTTAATTCACTAACACTTTGATTGATTTTTTTTTTTTTTAAAGAACTGTGAGATGTCTTAGGTAATGATTAAACGTATAGAAAATCTTTCATGTGTGAAAAAAATTAAAATTGATTGTGATGTTAACGTTATGTAGTGTGATTTATATATTCATTCAAGCACATAGATCTAAAAGTTTAAGCTCAATAGTATAAGTTATCAAATAGTATGTGATTAGTTACTAGGTCTCTTTCATATTTGTTGGAATCTTGTGAAACCAACGAGGCGGGTCATATACTCATATACATCTCTTATGTCAATATCTAAGAAACAAAATGATTATCTTTTTAATTTTAAGTCGTGTGGCCACTATAATTATGCCAGGTGATCTCCCGTGATCAATAAGTTCCAAAACTCTATTATTTGAAATATTACTACTCATTATGCATTTCTATTGCATTTTCATTTTGCTTTCTCCCGATCTTATCAAAATTTTCACCCTTTTTTTGGCCTTCTTGGACGTAACCTTAGCTGTCTAAATTTCATAGCGACAATGTGTACTCGTATAATAAATTCCATGACCTGTGTCCCCGACTACGTACACTCTAATAAGAATTTTCAATTAATCTACGGGATATGTAGAAAAATATATGTGTTTGAGTATCTTAATAACAACGAAAAGTACTTGGAATTGCAATGGAGAGATTCTAGTATTGGGTTGTTTATCAATGATCAAAGATTTGACAAACCAAAAACTAAACTTTTCATAATATTTGGTCAACCAATCTAGTTCAAAACAAACTGCATAGATTAGGTATGACTACGATATTCTAACACACAAAAAACAGACTTACCAAAATAAGAAAAGAAAAAAAAAACTCATTGAAGTATTCGAAGAAGTTGGGTAGAGAGTGGGAGAGAACACGTAAATAAATTGGACATGTTGAAAAATTGGATTCTGTTCTGTTAGGAATTTTCTTCGGATCCCTTTTGTGGTTGCGGTGAAGAGACCCCACTCCACTCCTTCGCTTTCACACTTTTTGACACTTACGTTCTTTTTTTTTTCTTCTCAACACGACTTTTTGTGTTTATTCTTCGTGATCA
>NC_025703.1:8278897-8281703 GCF_000633955.1 Camelina sativa | reverse complement strand
TCGCAAATTACACTTTTTTTTTTTTTTGCTTAATAGCAAATACACTTTATACTATATATACTTGCACTTGGCACATATAAAACACTCACTCATGTTGAAACACATTTGTTTCAAGCCATGCGAGAGAAGAATAATATGATTCCTTTTTTTTCTGGTTTAACGTACGAGCCATAAATTACGGTCAGCATCCGTGATATAATTACTGTGTTTCTCTAGAGAATGTATTAAAACGAGAGTCAAATGAGTTCAACAACTTTTTTAATTAGCACTAATCACTAATCAATGCTCCAATTGCATGCTAATGGGCTATTCACTCGTCACTTTAGCAATAATGACAGCTAAAAGCGTGCAATAATATCGTTTTTATTAAATAAAATTACTCATTATCATTATGCAGCCCAAAAAAAATATATTCTAAAACTACGTACTATAAAAATATTCTATAACAAAAAAAGTTTGTGCTCCAAAAAAAGATTTTAAAATTAAATTCAAGAAAATATCAAAAATTAAATAGATTGGGTTGGGTTTTTGCAGATAAAAAGCTAATAATGGGTTTTTATGAGAAAAGCCCATAAATCCTAATCCTCCATTATTGGTTCCAATCGACTCGGGTTTGTACGAGGCAAATTACTCGGTTTATATTAATTTAAGAACCGAAACCGGTTTAATTACATCACATCGTCTTGTTCCGATTTAGGGTTTATGAAAGTTTTAAGCTTTTTTCCTGAGATCATTCATCTCTCTGCCAACGACGACTCCTTCACCAAAGCGCTTCCCTTTAAACATTTGGTGATCATTCGAACTCAAATCAACAGCTAAAATGGTTGTAGGCGGCAACGAATCTTCCTCGATGGCGAAGAAGAAGAGCAAGAGAACTCATAAGAGAAAACGTGAGGAGGATTTCGAACGTATTGATTCACTTCCGTGGAGCTCTTCTATACCTATCGGAGAAGACGACGAAGGCGAAACCTTTTCAACTCTATTTGCAGGTTCAGGCCAGCTCGACGGAGGTATAAAAAAAAACTGTAATTTTGTAATGTTTGTATTAGAAATCTCAAATTCATTCATGTCTAGAGTCATTGCTTCGCCTTGTTAGTTCAGTGAAAAGTCTGAAACTTTATATACTTTGTTTGGATAGGTTTCCTTTCACTTGAGGAGATTGATGAAGCTGATTACAATTTAGATCTTCCTGTGATTGAGAGTGATGTAACAGAGAGAGAGTTGAAGTCGAAGAAACAAAATGGAGAGAACGATGATGATGGTGACAATGAGAATGTGGATGAGATAATTGAAGAAGAAGATGGAGATGGAGAAGGAAGGGAAGATGAGGATGATGATGAGGATAACTTGGAGAGTCTTAGGATAAAAGAGAATAAAACTAAGAGGAATAAGGAGAAGAAGGAGCATAAGAAGAAGAAGAAGCAGAAGAAGATTAAGGAGGCCGAAAAGTATAATGAATCTTCTGCTGNTTTTACTTTTTGGTGCAAAATAGGTAAATCATTACTAGGTAGTCGGTATATATGACAATTTTTCGTATGGAGATTTAGATTTGGCAAGGAATACCTTAGTCTATTGATGCCTATCTTTGAGGTTTGTTATTCTGTCACCATATTACACTCAGCTTAAGTCATAATGGTAAATTATCATTTCTAGCAGTTAGCTGCGATGAGGAGTACAAAGTAGAGGAGCAAGTTGAGGAAGAAGAGATTCCTCCGGAATTTCGTAAATGGAGTAAGATGAGACTACATCCACTACTCATGAAGTCAATATACCACCTCGGATTCAACAAGCCGACAAAAATCCAGAAGGCTTGTTTTCCCGTTGCAGCATATCAGGGAAAGGTAAGATGACCAGCTTTTACTTTCTATTAATTCCCGAAAAATATATTTTATTGATGTATGGCTCATATTTGGACCACAGGATGTAATTGGCGCTGCTGAGACAGGATCTGGAAAGACTCTTGCTTTTGGGTTGCCCATACTGCAACGCCTCTTAGACGAGCGGGAAAAGGTTGGTAAATTGTATGCATTAAAAGGAGAAGAAGCAAAAAAATATGCTGCAGATGGCTATTTACGAGCTCTAATCATCACTCCAACTAGGGAACTTGCTCTTCAGGTATCCTTTACTATCATCACATTGCTTTCTTATTTTTTTCCTTCTGACATGACATGCTTCTTTGTTCACTTTTGGTTGAGGGTCATACGGAAGTTCTGAAATACAATTCCTGCTTTTCCCGTATACCAGGTGACGGATCATCTTAAGATTGCTGCCAAGGATCTCAGCGTCAGTATCGTTTCTATTGTTGGTGGGATGTCATCAGCGAAACAGGAAAGACTTTTGAATGGGAGACCAGAAATAGTAGTTGGAACTCCAGGAAGGTTATGGGAACTTATGTCCGCTGGAGAAAAGCATCTTGTAGAGGTACGTAATGCATAATTGGAGACTTGCAGAATCCTGTGCTTCTTTTTAGTTTGGTATCTTGCTTTTACATTATCAGATTCTGGTGTAATTATTGTATTTGTGCTAAGGTGCAGAAATCAGATTGTAATCTTATATGTTTTCTTGAGAATGAGTATGTCTGCTAATTAAGGCATGTGTAAATTGTTGCTACTATTATTTAGCTATTCGTAGACAATGTGTAATGGTTCTGTCTTTTTCTGATCTCTTTGGCAGCTGCATTCCTTGTCGTTCTTTGTGTTGGACGAGGCTGATCGCATGGTTGAAAGTGGTCATTTCAGGGAGCTGCAGTCTATAATCGACTTGCTTCCAGGGACAGATAGACCAAATGAAGGGAAAATGCAAACTG
>NC_025703.1:8277383-8278217 GCF_000633955.1 Camelina sativa | reverse complement strand
TGTTGCTAATATTATTTAGCTATTCGTAGACAATGTGTAATGGTTCTGTCTTTTTCTGATCTCTTTGGCAGCTGCATTCCTTGTCGTTCTTTGTGTTGGACGAGGCTGATCGCATGGTTGAAAGTGGTCATTTCAGGGAGCTGCAGTCTATAATCGACTTGCTTCCAGGGACAGATAGACCAAATGAAGGGAAAATGCAAACTGTGCAGAATAGTGACACAGTTTCCAACGCCCCAAAGAAGAAAAGACAAACTTTTGTTTTCTCAGCTACCATAGCGCTGTCTTCGGATTTCCGTAAAAAGCTAAAGCGTGGCTCCTCGAAGTCAAAGCAGTCATCATCTGGCGAAGTGAATTCTATTGAGGTTTTATCTCAACGAGCTGGAATGAGAGATAGTGTTGCAATCATTGACCTGACAACGGCATCTATTTTGGCTCCAAAGATTGAAGAATCTTTTATTAAGTAAGCACTATCTGACTTATATCCCTCCAGAGCTTTCAATTTGACTGGGTAAAAATTAAGCTTTATTGCTCGGAGGACACCATGTTTCGACTCATTATTTGCGTGCAAAATATCCAGAAATCTTTGATGGAACTTACTCTTTTGGTCTATTTCAGTATTCTTAGTATTAATATCTTATAATAAACTACAGGTGTGAAGAGGAGGAAAAAGATGCTTACTTGTATTATATTTTGAGTGTCCATGGACAAGGGCGGACAATTGTTTTCTGTACATCAGTGGCAGCTTTGCGGCATATCTGTGCACTTTTAAAGATTCTTGGACTCGATGTTTGCAAACTCTACTCAGATATGAAGCAGCGAGCTCGGTTGAAGGTA
>NC_025703.1:8265673-8276751 GCF_000633955.1 Camelina sativa | reverse complement strand
ATCCAGAAATCTTTGATGGAACTTACTCTTTTGGTCTATTTCAGTATTCTTAGTATTAATATCTTATAATAAACTACAGGTGTGAAGAGGAGGAAAAAGATGCTTACTTGTATTATATTTTGAGTGTCCATGGACAAGGGCGGACAATTGTTTTCTGTACATCAGTGGCAGCTTTGCGGCATATCTGTGCACTTTTAAAGATTCTTGGACTCGATGTTTGCAAACTCTACTCAGATATGAAGCAGCGAGCTCGGTTGAAGGTACAACTTTCTATTACTTAATTATTTGTCCGCATGAATCTTTTGCTATAATAATCAAATCATTTTGTTATATTCTGAGGTACACACGTATTTAATATTGTTACTTAGCATCTTTTCCTTTCGACACTCTTTTATATGTCACAGGCAGTTGACCGTTTCCGTGCAAGCGACAATGGAATACTCATAGCAACAGATGTTGCAGCAAGGGGAATTGATATTAAGAATGTCCGAACTGTCATTCACTACCAACTTCCACATTCTGCAGAAGTAAGCTAAGACCGGCTCTAATGTTTTTGATTAATAACATTTCTACAAGATCTGAGCCTTTTTATACATATAGGTATATGTACATAGAAGTGGGAGGACTGCTAGAGCATTCGAAGATGGATGCAGTATAGCTTTGATTGCGCCAACTGATATGTCAAAGTTTTACACGTTATGCAAGTCATTCTCTAAGGTATATATATTCACACTCCCAAAACAAAGTTTAGATATCCTCAGAAGTTAGTTTTTACTTCCGTTTACATGCTAAAGGTTCCTTTGTTTGTGCTTACAGGAAAGCGCAAAGATGTTCCCTTTGGATAGCTCTTATATGCCAGCTGTGAGGAAGCGATTATCTCTGGCACGTCAGATAGACCAGATTGAACGGAAAGGCTCTCGGGTATATTCCATCATTATACTGAATGTACTTGTATTCTATGGTTTTGTTGTAATAGCACCAGTGTGTGAAAATTTGGAAATAAATGCAGGAAGTCCAAAGTTTCTATTACCATGTTTGGAAATATATTAACCCTGGCCTATGTGAAATATTTTGTTGGTGGTCTTCGTAGTAGCTTCACACTCACTGCCAGCAGCGGGATGCTTTTTTGACTCTTATCGTGTACTTAACTTTCATTTTTGTTATTAATTTGTTTATGGTGTCTGATATCCAGGAGAAAGCAGACCGGACCTGGCTTGAAAAACATGCTGAATCCATGGAACTTGAATTGGACGATGACGAAAGTGAAGAGGAAAGAGTGGACAATGTCAGGCAGAGAAAAGCGACCTCCGCACAACTAAATAAGCTGCAGGAGGTTTGTCACTCAAAAGAAAAGTTATTCTGAATCATGAAATATTAGTTTCCCTTTAGAAAATCGTATAACAAATTAAATCTTTGACGTCTGGTTCAACCTGCAGGAACTTAGCTCGCTACTATCACGTCCGATGCAGCCTAAGAAATTTTCAGGCCGGTACTTTGCAGGGGTAAATTATATTACTCTTTTATCTTTTTGTGCCAGAGCCTCTATGTCCCACATTTGGGAAAAAAAAGCTTTTTAGCTCTCTTCAGAACAGAAGGTGCTGCTGCCGCACAAGGGACTTATCAGTATATTTTTTTTGTATGTCCCAGGCTGGTGTGTTGACTCTTATGCAGCATCAGTTTGCAGAGATAACCAAACAAAAACAATTACAAATGCAAACTGGTGGAGGTAAAAAGAAAAGAAAGCTTGTTGTCATTAACCAGAACTGCATCGAACCTCTCGAAGCCCTTCGTGCGGGTGGTAACGAGGTACTTTAGTTCGCATGACCATATCTAATAGTTGATGTTCCCAGTTTGCATTGCAAGACCACCATATCTGATGAACGATGTTGTTGCTTTGTTCAGATGCTGAACATGAAAGGTCAGAGTGCAGAAAAGAGGCGCGATATAGCGAGCTTGAGGAAGAAAAGAAAGGAAGAGAAGATAGGTACATATATTTATAAATCTGATCTAATTAATAACTTGCTTTTACTGATGTGTGTGAGCTTTAATTGTGCCCAGTAATGGACTCAGTTGAAACTTAAAATAGATGCTTATGATCTTTGCTGTGTTGTGCATTTTTTTAGGTCGGCGTGATCAGCGAAGGGACCAGAAGAAAAAGAGGAAACTAATGGCTTCTTGAGTATGCATCTTTCCGGTTGTTCGAAGAAAAAAAACATTATGCATCTTTCCAAGATTATGTTAGACCAATCAGATTTTGACCTTATTATAATACAAGTTCAAAACTATAAATTTATAAACTAGTGTGCGTCTCACTCCTTTTTCTCTTTATCATAGGTGACCACAATACGGCAAAAGTATAGCATAGAAACTAACACAACACTTCATTCAGTATAAAAAAGGGGCAAACCAGTCACATGTGGTCTAAAACGCACAAACCAGTCAGATGTTCTATTCTATCAAAACAAACAAAACCAAGGAACAATGTCTCTCATAAGTATTATTAATCCGTTTTGTTAGCAACCAATTCTAATATACCTACTTCACGTACTACACTTTATCAGATAATCTAAACAAGTATTTTTCTTATAAGAGGTTATCTTATGCCTAGTCAAAACTCAAAATACTAATAAAAAAGTTAAAATCTAATTATTATTACTTTTCGGAAGAAACTGGGCAATCAGACTAATAATAAATAAAAATTGAAAGTCTCAGATATCTGACAAATCCATACATCAAATGCTACTACAATCAAGATTATAGCCTTTTAAAACTTGTTCTAATACCGCCTGATTAAATTTATGAATCTGATTTACAAAAACGGCACAAGCTATCACAACTTTACAATCCAAATCTTTTTAAAAAGATATATGTCAACTAACTTACTTAACTGACACCACTATTTTTACCTTTGAATCTGATCTGAACTTGAGTTGTTAGCCGCCGACGAACTAGAAGGTCGTCCATTTTCGGTCCCTGCTTTATCTAAACCAGTCACGACGCCAACACCCCATCTCCTTGAAAGTTCTGATGGCTCAATCACTTTGACCGAACCATCAGAGAGTCCAACAGCAAATTGATTCGGTTCTTGGGGATGAGCTGTGATCACCTGGGGTATGATCGGTGCACTATCACAGAAGGAAAAGAAAGCACAATAAATCCACCAAATCAAAACGGTCAGAACTATAGGAGCTTTATATGAAGGTTTTTAAAACACGGGTACCTGTTCGGTGTTGGTTGAGGCATGTAAGCTGATGGAGCAATGCGACATCTGAGTCTCAATGTTTCAGCATCAAACACTGCAATGTTTCCATCAGCAAATGACGCATAAACCAGCTGGCTGTTGCATGAGTAAGAAGCAGAGGTTATGGGTGAAGAGAGAGCTTCTTGTGGCACCCACTGCACAAATATGACAAGGAATGTCAGATTCAGTTTTGTTTTAAGAAACAGAATACATCTGGCGGTAAGAATGATTTTCTGGTTTACCTTATGAATACAATCCATCTTTGACCCATCATAAATGGCAAGCTGTGTCTCATGCGAAACCAATAAATGAATTTGGTCATTATGAAACTGGACTCGTGTGTCGCCTACTGGTGATTTTCCAGGAGATAGCTGGATCGCTGAAGATTTTTTCTTTTCCCACGAATCAGCGGTCCAGAAGAAGAGCTGTAAGAAGGAATTTGTGAGGTTACAAGCCAAGAGGAGTACAACAGCTTTCAAAAGCATTTTAGAAACACAAATTTGCGTTACCTGAGCATCTGCACCAGAAGAGACAAGAATGTTGAGCGCAGTAGAGAATGCTAGACCGGTAATATGCTTCTGGTGACCTTTCAACTTTGTTTTCACCTATAGATTATGAAAGATATTATATTACAGATTCATTTACAAGATGAATCAGAAAATTACAACACAAGTTTAGTAAACCACGTATGATACCTCATCTACCCTGACATTGTAGATATGTATACTTGAGTCCTCCATCCCGATTGCGATAATGTTATTATCTTGAGGATGAAAAGCCAAGAACGTTGAAGCAGGTGGCGGTGACATGAAAGTCGTCATTACCTGTGAACCAATGTGAAACATGCCACTTAGCTCGCATATTTACAGCTATGTTGTCCAGAAACAAAACAAAAGTCTGATAAAGCTGCTTACTTTGAAAGTCATCATATTGAATAGCGAAACCTTTCCACCACAAGCTGACATGACGTACGAGTCATTCTTAGAAAGAGCTATACACGGAACAGTTCCTTCAGGATTCTCTGGAACATCATTTGTCATTAGGAGACCGCTGCTAGGCTGCCAATGCTGTGGAGTTACACTAGCAGTTGCCTTCAAAATAAAGAGACACACTTTCAGACACTTACGCAAGAGAGCTTCAAATAAGTGACTCAACAACTCTCATATATCGGCAAACAACATGAGGTGTAGAATTTAAAAGTGGATCACCTTCCCAGTTGGATTTTGCTCATTGCGGCTCCATTTCCATATTCTTTGCACTCCATTTGATCCGAGCGCCAAAACGCCAACGCCAGAATTTGTATAGAGAAGCCGAGCAACCTTTAGAATTTTTATAGCAGCAAAAAATTATTCCAAGATATTTATTAATGAACAGAACTTTTGATGGAAAATTTCAAGCTGAGACGACAACAAACCTTGCTAACAGAATCCTTGCTATCTGGCATTGTCACTTGTCTGCACTGAGTCGGATCGACAATTTCCGTGAGCTCCAACGGTTTAGACTTATCAACAGACTCCAAGATTCTTGGCTTTTCCATACTTCTTGACATTGCTTCAATTCCATTCTACATACATAATAACACCAAAGTTGGATGACAAGCAAAGTGTACATATTATGAATTACTCAAAAAACAGAACCACAATCGTTTGAACTTAGGCCACAATTCTAATCTTCCCATTTAATTCAGTTTAGTCAGGGAATGAGTCCATAGATTAAGGATTCTTGATTGAAATATGAGAATATATAGCAAAAAAATTCTACTAAATTCTTATACATACATGAATTGGGGTTGGCCTTGCAGGAGAGTCTGCGTCCATGTGTTCAATTTTACCAATAGCTGGGCTGATGCTTGGAGCCATTGGGGAAGTGGATACCTGAATCACCAGCATTGATCCTCGAGTTAAAACTGGACGAAAGGCATAGGTAATAAAAAGATTACAAGNGATATAGCAGCAAAAAATTATTCCAAGATATTTATTAATGAACAGAACTTTTGATGGAAAATTTCAAGCTGAGACGACAACAAACCTTGCTAACAGAATCCTTGCTATCTGGCATTGTCACTTGTCTGCACTGAGTCGGATCGACAATTTCCGTGAGCTCCAACGGTTTAGACTTATCAACAGACTCCAAGATTCTTGGCTTTTCCATACTTCTTGACATTGCTTCAATTCCATTCTACATACATAATAACACCAAAGTTGGATGACAAGCAAAGTGTACATATTATGAATTACTCAAAAAACAGAACCACAATCGTTTGAACTTAGGCCACAATTCTAATCTTCCCATTTAATTCAGTTTAGTCAGGGAATGAGTCCATAGATTAAGGATTCTTGATTGAAATATGAGAATATATAGCAAAAAAATTCTACTAAATTCTTATACATACATGAATTGGGGTTGGCCTTGCAGGAGAGTCTGCGTCCATGTGTTCAATTTTACCAATAGCTGGGCTGATGCTTGGAGCCATTGGGGAAGTGGATACCTGAATCACCAGCATTGATCCTCGAGTTAAAACTGGACGAAAGGCATAGGTAATAAAAAGATTACAAGTATAACATGAAAACGAATTATTCCAACCTTCATATCAATGGATGCTTTAGATGCTTCAAAAGACCGAGCTTCAAATGCTCTTAAGGTTCTAAGACCATCAGTATTTGCAAGGATCTTGAATCCATTATCTGCGGTGGTAACTGCAAGAAGATTCCCTTCCTTGTTGAATCTCAATCGGGGTAGACTCTGATATAAGCAATACGTACCATCAGTAAAGCAACAGGCTCAAGAATACGACAGGACTATATATATACAAGTATCCAAGAGGAATATTTTGGGCAAGAATTTCATACCGGAAGTCCTCCTTCAGCCTCAACAGTTGTCAACAGATTTGTATTGTCCATGTCCCAGAATTTTACTTGATTTTCTTCACCAACAGCCAAGAAACGGTTACGGGTTGTATCAAACTGAACAACTCCAGCTGATTTCTTCCTAAAGCCTACATAAGTCCTCTTTAGGGCACCTTCGCTCTCATTCCACTCAACAAGGAAAGAGTCTCCATCTTTGCTCGTCCCACAAGAAAATAATCTGAAAGCACAGCAGTTGTTTACTTAAATTTGAGCTTATATAAACTGTTCAGAAGATTTTGAATTTATGACAGAGACATAATATTCAACTCTAGCTCTTCAAATAAGAGTATGATGTACCTGCTTCCATCAGCACTGTATAGCATCGTTGTACACCACTGTCCTGGTGCGTCGTAATCAACCCGAGAACCAACATTATCATAGAGCCAAGCCTTGATCTTACCATCAAGAGCAGTTGAGAATATAAACTGCATAGTAAAAAAAAGAAGAATATATTACACCAAAAAAAAAAAGACGAAAGTGAACGCTTCAGGTCTTTTAAAAGAAGAGATGCCTTTACCTGAATGTTTTCCTTCTGATGGGGGCAAATGGAATAAACCGGTGCCTCATGGCCTTCAAAAGTGTAAAGCTTCTTCCCACTCAAATCCCACACCTAAGGAATCTCATAATTAGATATGGAAATAAAAATAAAAACCAAAATTCAAAGTGACAATCCTAACGCACCTTGATCAACTTGTCATCCCCACAAGTCACAACACACATTTGTTTGTTTGGGTAGGCGAACGCCAAGTCATTCACACAGCCTACATGAGCATCAATCTAATACAAAGAAACAAATGATTGATGGAAAGTTTAGCACAAATGAAACAAAGAAAATAAACTAAGTACACAAGAGAAGATTTAAACATGCCTCGAGGTGTTGACGCAGGTCCGAGCCTTGGTAAGCATACACATGGTACAGATGTTTAGTAAACGAAACCCCTGTACACAGAAAACAATACCCAAGTTCAAACTTCGTGTCTACTTGAAACTACATCTATATTTTTGAAACGGTTTTGGGGAGAACAATCTCCATTTACCATACCAATCAAATTTCCATCTGGGCTCCATGCTACACGAGTGACAGATATCGATGGGTCTTTAACAATAGAACCCTGGGAAAGAAAATGCAATCACCACATTAACAAAAATCATCACTTAAAAGCTGGATTAGGTTAGTGTTAAAGTATGTTTCTAGGAATTTAAAATAAAAACGATGGAAGAAGAAAGAAAAACCTGAAAGATCCCAGAACAAGCTGCCATATTCCATATCTTAAAAGGCTCGGTGACAACCTTCTCTCTGGATCCAACTTCCCACAAGGTGACTTCGCCGCTTGAACAACCAACTACAAGCAATAGACAAGTTATAACGAGATCCAAATAAATAAGCTATTCTCTACTAAGCTTTTTCATGGTAGCAAAGGACTAACCAGCGAGTAAAGTGTGATGGGAAGGGTGAAAATCCATGCTTATCACCACCGCCCCTTGGCGGATTGTACTCACGACATTTCTAGGGAGGTCATCAAGTGACACAGCGGGATGAGAGTGAGCAGGATACGTAACCTGTGATTTGAAAAGTAGAGTCAGATACTCAACATTACTCCAAAGCAACAAGAGATTTTTTGCTCATTAAGCATTCCAAAAACAAGGGAAACCACAAAATAGGTACCTCGTTGGAGGTTTGTGCAGACCGCAATCGTTTCATGAGTTGTTCGTGATCAGGATTTTGATAATCCATCAGTCCTAGAGAGTTTGACGGTGCCCGAGAGTGTTTCAGCACATTAACTGTTGTGAGCAAATACAGAAACAGAATTCAGGTCTTAGATTTTATTTCCTAACAACTCTAATAATATCCAAAACAAACGAAACATTAAATATACCTTGACTTGGCTGCATGGGAAATGGAGATGCAGCAACGACACCAGATGGTACCGATGAAGAAGGATTTGGGTTAGCCATCCATCCAGCTAAAGCATTGGCATTAGGAGCTGGAGCAGGATTAGGTTGAAAAGGCTGCACAGATACAATGGTTTCGTCAACTCTCAGAATCTAAACATTATTAAGTTAAAACAAAAAAAGGTGGAAGGTGGGGTAAGTGATCCTACTCCACCATGTACTCCAAGAGGAACAAAGTTTGAAGGTCTTGCAACAGCTGCAACAGGAAGATTCACAGGAGTTAGTGCACGAGCACCATTTGCTGGTGAGCAAGAGTGATCCAAGAACAATGTTTTGATGTCAGGATTAGGCCTTGGATTTTTGCATAGCTGGTGCTGCCAGTTCAAGCTGCAATATCCCAAAAAACACACATGTCAACATACTTAACTCATCTCTATCAAAAAAAAAAAGAAAAATGACAACTCATAGCTCACCTTTGATTGATCAAAGTTCTCAGGCGAGAAGCTTTGAAACTGGGGAAGGCTAGCTTCTCCCTAAACAGAGGATTTGCTTCAATCAACTTCTTCAGCTCAGTGTACATTATAGTCCTCGCCGACTTTGTATCACCATACTTGGACAATTGTTCATTTTCCCTAAGAAAACACAACAACAACACACTCGTCAACACTAAAGTGACAGCCTTTTCAAAATCCAATTACATCAAAGGCAAAAGCAAAAGCAAAAAAAATAACCTAAAATTCTCCAGAGTAAGAAGCTGAGTAATCTCCTTGTAAAGCTCCTCGTTAAATGTGGCGAAAACTTTCAAGTCTTTAGCCAATATCTCAACAGCTTTTGCCCTGTCATTCCTGAAAAACAAACCCACACACACACACAAAATGCATCAAAATCAAGAAACACAAGTCTGTCTAAATATCCGACCAAACAACAAGAGAAAATCATTACCGATCTAGAGCTTCGAGATACTTTTGCTTCCTAATCTCAAAGAAGATTTTCATAGAGTAACGATTATCATCGACCTTAGTGAAGCCAGAGAGATACTTCTCCACTTCATCCCACTCTCCAGCAAGAGCTTTCTCTTCAAAGTACTTAATATTAAAGAAGAATCCAGATTCCTGCTCTAACCTACACAACACAACCACACCACAACACAAATCAAACCCAAATTCCCAAAATTAATCCAAACATCAAAATTACGGCAGAGAAACCAAAGAACCGGTGGACAAGCAACCAAGAAAGGACTTACTTGTGAACAGATTCCTTAAACTTCTCCTCATCTAAGAACTGAAGGATTAAGAAAACCAACTCTCTGCTCAAAGACGACATTTTTTCTCAAACTCACAGAAGAAGAAATCAAGCGATCTGGTGAGCTTTTTCTTGAAAGATGGGTAAAGGGTCAAACTTTTGTGAAATCGACTTGGGGAAATGGTTTTCTAGGGTTTTCTCTAGTTCTCCATCTCCTCGCGTCGCAAAGCCAACCAAAAAAAAAAAAATGAAGAAAGGCTGACCCCAGAGAGAGAAGTAGTAATCTCAAATTTATATTACTCCAAAAGAAAAATATAAAATAAATAAAAATAAAAAAGAAAAAGAAAAAAGTACGACTTGTTCTCCACTTTCTTCGATGCGTTTTGTCACACACACTGTAGTTTGATAAGCTACCCCACTTATCACTGATAAGTTGATAACCTCGTTAGCTTAGGCTGTTTGGTCTGATCCCCTTCGCTTATGGCTTCTATCTCATACGGTTGAGCCCACCGGATATCATACGTGGTATTGTGCGAATGTGAATTGTCCTGAACACGTGTTTGGCTTCGGATGCGTTTTACCGGAATAAAACGGTGGGATGCGGAGCACTGGAATATAAACCCTTCTTTTTGGGGGAGGGATCACGTCACGCGGATTCGAGAAATGGAATTGAACTGAATTGAGCAGAGGTGATACTGGCGTCCGCCACATGTTGTTGCCTTGTTAGGGGGAATGACGTGGTCTCGATATATTTGTTGTGATTCATCTCTCCAAGCGTGTGAGTTTATTATATATCGTGAGAAAAATAGGAATAGATATCATCATCTAACGAGTTGAGAGCGACGGCTATAATGGCCGCGACCAAACCCAGCCAATAACTTTACTTTCTTTGTTTGATTCGACCATTAGTATTAAACTTTAGTTTTAATTAGATAATCTAAGCAGTATAAAAACAATATAAACTTGTTTTCTTCATGTTTCAAACATTTTTTTAAGAAAACATTGTGATCAAAGTTTCATATGATCAATGTTCAAAACATATAATTAAACAAATCTTTTATTTTTATTGACAAAAATCTAAATAAATTAAAATATCTAACAAAATTAAATAACTAAACAAAATGTAAAGAAATATGCTACTAAAAATACGTTTCGCGCTTTTCTCGGGAATTCAAATTCTAAAAAAATACTACTAGTCTACAAGTTAATGAGTTTCCCGCGTTTTTTCAAATTCTACTATGTAAAATACTATTGGTCGATAAGATAATGACTTTAGCGCGTTTTCACAAATTCAGGTCCACAAGTTAGTTAATAAGTTTAGCGCGTTTTCACAAATTTAAGTCCATAAGTTAGTTAATAAGTTTAGCGCGTTTTTTACAAATTCAAATTCTAATATGTAAAATACTATTGGTCCACAAGTTAATGAGTTTTGCATGTTTACAAATGTGTTTTGCACATGTTTTTGTAAATTTAAATTCTAATATATAAAATATTATTGGGCCAAAAGATAATATGATTAATGTTTTTAACATTAATTATTAATGTTTTATTATTGGGCCTAGGATAAATATTCTGATAACCAAAAAAAAAAAAAAAAAAAAAAAAAAGAGAACGAGAATAAGAACAACAACCCAACAACACCTCCATTAGAAATCTTCACATCACCAACCAACTCACACAGCTCCCCATCGTTTCTCACCGCAAGCTGAAAGTGAAGTGATACAATCATAGTCTTCTTATTATCCATCTCTGTGTTTCTTGTCAATTCCATAACTTACACAGATATAATTTACAAA
>NC_025703.1:8235714-8265567 GCF_000633955.1 Camelina sativa | reverse complement strand
AAAAAAAAAAAAAAAATAAAATAAAGAGTGATTGTAACCATTTTGTATGCATATATTATACATATATATAATATATATTTAAAAACTAGTGATTTGAATAACTCTCTAATGAACCATATGGTGGAAGTGTGAACATATTTTCGCTAACGATCGTTATCTATTACGTTTACTAGGCAAGCATGTCAAGGTCAGAATTTTTTTCATTACTAAAAATGTATTAAGGGATTTTTGCCATTTATGCCATATTTTTGGTTTTGTTTTTCAATATGCCATATTATCCAAACATTTTCTAATCTGCCATATTCAGTAAACATGGCAGTATAAGTTTTACTAAATTACTCTCCTGATTACGTTAGTTCGACGATGGCACGAGGAGAGGGGACGGGTGCGTGTTGAGAAGCTGAGCGAGTTGAAAAGGGCGTGTGGTGAGAAGTTGAGGGAGTTTATGCGGCATTCGGAACGTTGTTAAGAATACGTGGACAATTTCCCGAGAATCAATGTCAAGCTAATGTGGACAAATTTAATTATAGACGAAGTGTAAATTTGGTGGACTTTAAGTAATCTTATTTGAAGTTGTCAACCAAACATAAGTTCGTGGACAAGATACAATGTAGAAAAGCTACAATGTGGACAAAAGTAAGCGAATGGTATGAAATGTGGGTAGTTTTCTACCGTCTTTTACATATTGTCTATTACTTGATTGTAGTTGTACATTGTAGTTGTCTACTTTTCTATAAATATATTTATATTACATCATTGGAGTATAATATCTCCAATAATGTAATATAGATAGATATTCACCCACGGTAGCTTACATCATTGGAGAGGATGGATATTTCAAAAAAGTGGATTTTGGAGAATATACAGACGACATACATGGTTCACCAGTTGTGTGCTCATATGTTCCAAGCTCAATGCAAATCGATCAAGCTGCACCATGCACCACAAGGCAACCATATTTGATTAACTAGTCCATTAATTTACAAAAGCATACTCTTTTATGTCTTATGGAGTCCATTACATAGTTAAATAGACACTTATGTGATACTCTTAAGTCTTATGTCTTTTACTGTTTTATTTTTGTTATATATATACGATTGTTAATTGCAAGTCGAGACCAATTTGTTACCTGTGTATTTATTTCTTTCAATTTGTTAGAGCAAGTCCATCAGTCATCGCCACATGATGTCTTTTATATTTTTAGTAATATAAACAAAAAAAAAATATAGTTTAAATCTGAATATTTCCGAGACCATATGTGTCTCTGCCCCGATCATTTTAGATCCTTAGAGACACCATATGTGTCACTATTTTATTAGTTATGTTTTTTTTTTTTTTTTCTCTTTTCTTCTTTTGCTTCTCACTCTCTTTCGATACAATCAAAACGATGAAAAACTGACGAAATCAAATCGATCGTAGTTCTGATCGGTTTCCAGAAACAACTGATCTCGCCTCGTCTTCTTCTTCTTCCTGAGACGTTATCGAGATCGGATGATGAATACACTGGAGAAAGAGATCTCGCCTCGTCGTCTTCTTCTTCGATCAAGTCTTCGACCTATGGAGAAGGCTGTGGAATACAAGAGAGCCCTCACAGCTGCCAAATTAGAAAAGGTATTCGCAATTGCTTATCTTCCCCTTTCAATTTTGTTCGTTTTGTTTTGTTTTTAAGGTTCAATGAGTCTTATGTTTTGTTCGTTTTGTTCCCCTTTCAATTGCTTGACTCTTATGTTTTTATTGGGTTGAGTCATAAAAGGCTAGTAATGATTCAAATGTAATGTATTTAGTTTCTATTGCTTTGTTCCTGTTCTTCAAGAAGCCTGAAGTGTGTGTTGAATTTGTATCCTTGTTTAGGCAGAGAATTCATATGGAGACATCACTGATAAGGTCGTTCCGGATTTTGGATGTGGTTGTGGTACTTTAAGTGTTGCTGCTGCTCTTCTAGATTCAGCGTGAGTTATTATTCATCTTTTCTCTCATCAATGCATCTAGTTATTCATCCTTTGTGGTTATTTATCAGTTTGGTGCTTAAAAAAAAACAGTTCTGTGATTGGATTTGATATCGATCCTCAGTCTCTTGAAACAGCAACACTAAATGCGGAGGAGCTTGAGGTTTTTTTTTCTTTTTGAAGTTCCTCTTTATGTAAATGACTCTTCCTTTTTGGTTGTAGCAATACGGTTGCTATAAATTTTTAGTTTTGCAGGTGGAGATAGATTTCATTCAGTGTGACATTACAAAGTTAGAGTTAAAAGGTACAATCTCCTTTCGTTCTATACTTTTAGTCAAGGAAAAGAAGAATCCGCTGCTGACATTTTTGTGTCTCCATGAATTGTTTTAAGCCAGATTCTGGATACTGTAGCAATGAACCCTCCATTTGGTATACGAAAGAAAGGAGCTGACATGGAGTTTCTCTCTGCGGCAATGAAGGTAACGAAAACAACAAAGAAAATCTCATATTTACTGTTTTCTGAATTTCTCGGTTATATATGTCTTATATTCAAGTAATGCAGGTCGCCTCACATGCACTGAAAGTATCGTATAAAACTCTGATGTGAATGTGTTTGAATATTCTAACTTATTCATTTTGTTCCCTTTGCAGCTCCGATATGACTTACCAAAACTCTACAAGTTCCACAACCGAAAAGAAGTCGCTGCTGCTCTTCTAGATGCAGCGTGAGTTATTATTCATCTGTTCTCTCATCAATGCATCTAATATTCATCCTCTGTGGCTATTAATCTTTTTTTTTGGTGCTTAAACAAAACAGGTCTGTGATTGGATTCGATATCGATCCTCAGTCTCTTGACTTGTTTGAGACTGATGAACAACAGTTTGGGTGAAGATAGAGGCTGGTGCTGCATCAGCTCGTGTAAGAGCAAGACTGAGAACAGACAACACCACTTTAAACTGCGTCGGTTCTGTATCTGCAAAACATGGTTGCTGGTCTTTCCTCAAAGGCGGCTTCCTTCTTAATTCTCCTTCTAACCTATCCATCCTCTTCTTTGAGGTAGATCCTAGATTCTATCTATCATCAAAACATGTGATTAGATTTGATGATCACAATCAAGTGTCTGGTTGTTTGGTTCTGTTCTTATTAAGTGTTGTTCTGTTCTTGTTTGTGTTGTTTGTTAAAAACACATTTTTAACAAAAATTATATAAGACACCCATATTTAGGGATGACTAATGGGAGGAGAAAAAATAAAAACAATGAGATTAAGATCTAAACTTAGATTAGTATTATTTTTAATCAATACAATGAAAACTGAATGTGTTTCTCTCCAGTGTTGACACCTCAACTTTTTAGTTGAAGGAGAAGTTGACACATCAGTTAAAACAGTTAGCCAATCAAATTATAAGGATTAATACAGCTCAATATTTTTGTCCAATAATAATCTTTCCTCATTCCACATCATTTCTTCTGATTTCTGTTATGGACTCAGCCCACTTACAATAATGTCCAAGAAAAACAGTAAAAGAACTCAAATTAACTTGTGTATGACAACTTAAGAAGGTGACGATTAAGGGACACAAGGTTCTTTAAACATCTTGGTTACGTATTATTTGTAATCTAACATCATTTTGGCAGTTTATTTTATTCTAAATAACAATCCGCACTATATGCCTAATAAAATAGTTAATAAATAATTTTATTGTAATTTATATATACAAAATCTATAATATTTATCGGTAAAATTATTATTTGGAATCTAAAATTTATTTGTATAGTATATATTTTTTTAGTTTTATTTGAATATATAAATCAAAAGTTAATTTATATATAAAAAATCTATAATATTTATCAGCACAATTTTTATTTATATTATCTCACCATATGAATCAAAAGTTCTTAAAATTTTACGGAAATATAAGTAATTGATACAATTAAGTTATAAAGAAAATAAAATAATTAAATTGTGGGTGTCATTAAAAAAAATTTACAGTGGTATGTAAATAGAAATACTATTAAACTGAAGACAAATAAAGAAATAATTTCTCGAGCTTTGTGAGCGCAACATGTCCGTATTTTTTTCTTTTTGTGAGAAAACTTATACATATAAGGGATAGGAACCAAACTAGAGTAATCTCTCAAGCGTGATTGGAGGATAAACTCTCTTCCTGAACCATACATAAACTATAATAAATTAGTTACATATTATCAAACAAAAATTCTCATATGTCTATCTTATTGCTTATGCATTTACTCTGTGATTCCTTTTCACAGTGATGATTGCAATGTTTATATTTTGGCGTGTGATAATAAATGTTCCTTGCCTCCCAAGATTTAAATATAAGAACACCAGTGACAAATTAAACAATGTTTAAGATCGAAGATCAAATGTTTTAATTAAAAAAAAAACAAATCATCTATAACTTTTAAAATAACTTTGATAATTAGCATAATACTTATAAATGTTGTATACAGTTTAACATAAGTATAATATTTAAATAATAACATAAAACCAAAATAAAGTAAAAATATGTCTATTTACTTTGACATACGTGGACTTGTTATATATATAAAAAAGGTAATTTACAAAAGCAAACAAACAAATAATAATGTAACAACAACATAAACTATATAAACTTAGATGATTAAATTTGCAAACTACAAAAATACACCACCAAATAACACGACACTAATATATATCCAATAATAATAGGAGAAAAAAAAACATAGCATATAATAGAGTTAAGCCAATTATACGAGTAAATGATTGTAATAACAAATACTGCGGAGTTACAAACCATTGTAGGTTTTTCGGTTCATTTCTATATCTTAGCATTGTGTAAACCATAATTTTCATGATTAATATAATTTCAAAAAAAATAAAAATCATACTTTGAATATCAAATGTATAGAATAACATCCCGCGGCATCGCGCGGGTCTAACCTAGTATTATTAAAAGTTAAAGACACTAATTTGAGGATGACTAATGGGCATGCCCTTATCTGCTTTATTCACGGTCTTGTTGGTTGATTTTAGTCATGGACATGTGGCACTCTCTCCATTACTGATGTGGCAGAATGATGGAGAGAGTTGGCCAACTTTCATATTATAAATTTGAAACAGTCCAATGCTTCTTGTGGACTATTTCCTTGGAAGCTCTCTTTAAGCATTTTGCTAATCAGTTGAAGAGAAAGGAGTATTGTTATGCACTTATGCATGATGTAGTTGCTCTCTCTGTCATGTGAAAAACAAGAAAAATGTTTTCATACCATCTCAAGGAACTGAGGCTTAGTGGAACTAATGGGGAGTGTATTGAAACAATAATTTGGAGGATTTTATGGGATTTAGGAAATTTGGAATTTTGATAGATTTTAGGAAAGTTGATATGATTTATAGTAAAATTCTTTCAAATTCCACCTAAAACCATGAGATTTGGACTTCTGTATTTTTAACTAAACAAATCCTCTCAAATCCTCTAGAATCCTAAAACTTATTAAAATCCAAATCCACAAACTGTTTTGAATAACAATGGTTTTTAAAATAGATTTTTAAATCATCAGTTCAATAACAATGGATTTCATGAGACTTTTTAAAATCCATGAGTGAATAACAAAGGATTCGTAACTTTTACAAATCACATAAAATGTTAAGTTGAATACACCCCCTAATAATATGACTCGTCTCCTTAAATCAACATATATGGCTCAAATGTAAAACATATATAATTTTGTTGTGGCGTTACTTCTCTTATATTATAATATCATACACAATTATTACTAAGTGATTCGCTCAAACTTTGGTGATGTTGATTTTTAAACCCAGCGAGTATGCAGTTTCACAGCTCATCAAGCTGACTTTGCTACTACTATATACTATAGGCTGATGTTCTTGGGAATGCATTTGCATAAACATTGTTGGAATAATTAGAACGCTCACCCCAAACATAAAAGTTGCATATATCATCAATCGAGATGAACAATTCCACAATGGTTATCAATGTTTTTGCTGTTTGATGCTTATAAAGTTGATCGCTAGATTAATAAAAATTGAAATGTCTTGGTCACACACTACTATGCCCTCAAGATTAACAAGCCCATTACTAGCCCATCTCAATGTTGGATAAGCTTTGAAGCTTAAGGTCCAAGATATCATTAACAAGTCGGTTAATGAGAGGATAGGCTAATGGAAATTGTCTAATTGTAATAGGAATAGGAAGAGAAAGTTTTCTATTCATTATAGGATTAGTAATGGGAACTCTAGTTCTATAAAAATACATTGATTGAGTTGTGATAAAAAAAAGGTATGGGGTTTTGGTGTTTAGTTTTGAGAGAGATATTTTCTAAACAAATAAAGAGAGTTATTCTTTATTTATAAAAAAAGCCAAGTTTCTATTCTTATACTCAGGTTTCTATGTCTTCAAACTGCCGCCAGACGTGTTCACTATTTGTATAGTCGGAAGGTACGAAAAGAGTTTTGACCTAACTTGGAGATGAAGGATTCAACAACGGCGCTGTCCGATCTTCCACTAGATTTGGTAGAGGAAGTGATCCCTAAGGTTCCGTTAACATCTCTTAGAGCAGTGCGAACTACTTGCAAAAACTGGAATGGTTTATTCAAACATCGTCGGAGCTTTACAAAGAAGCACATCCGTAAATCAAGAGCAGCAACGAAGAAGAGAGAGTTTATGGCAATCATGAGGATCAATGCTAGTGTTGATCTAATGAGTGTCAATCTCCGTGGACTTGACAATGATGACAACGTTGAAACATTTATAAATCGAAAAGGTAAATTCATTAACCTAAACGATGGAGATGGAGTTGATGATGTATATAGCGCCTCCCACTGCAGTGGCTTGTTGTTATGCACCGCCGGACGAAACAATTCGAGGCTTATGGTTTTGAACCCTTATCGTGGGCAAACAAGGTGGATCGAACCCATTGATCACGAATGCTACATGGACTCGTACGCTCTGGGATACGAGAAGAAGAATATGAACTCGCGTCGTTGCCACAAAATCTTGAGATCTATGGAATGGACCTGGATTTTGAAAGATGGTATCGGACTCATTGAGGTACGACGTCGTAAGTATCAAATCTACAGTTTTAACTCTGATTCATGGAAGGATATTCATCTGACTCCCAACAGGCACTTGCGGTTTTATACACGTGACGTGTCTCTCAAGGGAAATACTTACTGGCTTGTTCGAAGGGATACTAATTGGTTTATGAGAAGGCCACATTGCAATTTATCTCGAAGGGAACCATTCCGAGGACGAGTAAGAGACAACTCTGACTTGTTTTTACAAAACCGACTTATAATGGAAGAACGAGTAAGAGAAACCCCAAAGTTCTTTTTACTCTGTTTTGATTTCACTAGGGAGAGATTTGGACCGCCTCTAGATCTACCGTTTCACTATCGCCAAGAAGATAGTGTGCCTCTATCTAGTGTAAGAGAAAAGCAGCTTGCAGTGTTATGTCAGCGATACGATACATTAGAGATGGAGATATGGATTAGTAATAAGATTGAGCCCGAGGCGGCGTCGTGGAGCAAGTTGTTCGTAGCGGTGAACCTGAAAACACGTCTTACTTTCCCGTTTGAACATGGGAGTTTTTTTGTTGACAAAGGGAAAAAAGTCATTGTAGTTTTTGATAGAGACTTAGAGATGCACTGCGTAGCTTATATCATCGGAGAGGATGGATATTTTTAAAAAGTGGATCTTGGAGAATATATATACAAATATGGTTGCCCAGTAATTGTGTGCCCTTATGTTCCAAGCTCAGTGCAAATCAAGCAGGCTACACCACGAGGCAATCATGTTGATTAAGTTAGTCCATTTACGAAGTTTAATTTCTACTAGGTAATAATTCGCACGGGGCGAAATTTTTGTTGGAGATATTACATTTGTAAATATGTTTATTTAGTATATCGTTTATAATACAAATTTATATTAGTTTAAATTCATCAAGTTTATGAAAGTTGAAATTAGTAATCGTTTCACCATAAATTTTAAATTAATATGATGGCGGATCTCGATCTAATATAAACCAAATTAATCGGTTAAATTTTTATCAAAATCTTGAACTATCAAATCAGATAAAAACCACAAAAGAAGACTAAAATTTCATGAACCAAATAATTTAAATAAAATTGTTAACCCGGTCAGACCCCGTCCGCTAAGCCATCCCGCAACGGGTTTAAATATTTTGAGCTGCAAAATTTATTTGCATCTGTTCTGTTTGAATTCGTGAGATCTGCGAGTAATCCACATGCATTTCAATAAATCATTTTTAATATCTAAAATATATTTAAAGCTTAAACTTATTTATATTAATAAAGTTATGTGATAAAGTTTTTTAAGAATAACACATTTGTTTATTTTTTTGTTAAAAACACAATCACGTATAGCTGTAAATAATAAATCAAAATGAGGCTAAATAACTAAATGTGTCTCATCTATTAGTATATATTATTACTTGTTTTCATTTTTATTGGACTGGATTTTCTAAATTTTAAGACTTCTGTAAAAAACCACTATAATTACATATTTATATATAATGTTTAACTACATAGTTATCCAAATATATATATATATATATATATATATATATTCATGTCATTTCAACTGGTGATCGTACGTTTTTTTTGGGCAAATATATGTATTGTTTTTAGCAAAAGAATAAACGTCTAGCCAGTTTCAAATGATCTTTGATTCTTTCACCATTAGAGCTTATAAATTATTAGAAAGGTAACATTATTTATATTTCTGAACATATGATTTTAAATATATATTTTTTACATCTCATAGTATATTTATATTATTATATTACAATACATAGTGCAATTAATTTAATTTCAAAAATATGTGGGGATAATATTTATCAAGTTTTGAATAAAATTTACCAAATTTTGAATTTATAAAAATAAAATATTTTGTATATAAATAAATTGAATAGCAGTGGTAGTTGACAAAAAAAAATAGCAGTGACAGTTTTATTTAATATTATGAAATATTAAAGATAAATAATAAATTAGGGGATGAAGTTCTTTCCCGACAACACATCAGCTTTTAATATATAAGAGACGTAACTTTACAGTTTTCTTTTTATCATCTTCAATCATTAATGATTAATTCTAAAGTCAACAATTATTATAAATAAGCAGTATTTCTCAATTGGCTATTCCAAGTGGCAACTTTTATTCCAATATGCTTCTTTGGACTTTATACTTGGAAGCTCCTTTAAGCATTTGGCTAGCTAGCTGAAAAGAAAAGGGTATTGTTATCCATGATGCAATTGCTCTGTTTCACCTGAACAAAATCTAAATATAATAGCAAACTAAATAAATGCCACCAAAAGTTGTATTTTTTCATCGTAACTTTTGGATATATTTTTTTAAAAAATCTGTAGAAAATTTCAATTGTGTGTTTCACAAAAAGTTGCGATTGTTCATTGTAACGGTTTATTTTTTAAGTTGCAATTTTTCATTATAGAGTTGTGTTTATTCAAATATTTGTATCTTTTAAAATCTATATATGTTTTTCTGTTTAAATTGTTTTCATTTTTTTTGCCATTAGACAGAATAATATAAAATTTCAATTTCAACAGTTTTTACAGCTTTCTAAATTATTCTCTAGCATTTATTCTTTTAAAAGCAAAGAAATTCCTCCAATTCTTGATTTAACAAAATATTTTTGGAACGATATATATAATTTAAACTTTCATTTAATTTTAAATATAAAAATTTAACGAAAATACCTAAAGTTTTTTCCGAGAGTTAGATAGATTATATAGTGAGTTTTTGGATTTGACTTTTGTGTATGATAATAAAAATAACTTTTATTTAAAAGCAGTTTATATGCATACATCAGAATTTAGATGTTGCATTAACATTACTACAAAGCCGAGAAAGATATCCTCAAGCTATATAGCTATCTTATATTTTTTTCATTTGTGTTGGATGCTTTAATTGTAGTAAACGTAGAATGAATCACAATAGTAATATAGAAATTTAATCATCATTCTTGGGTTTTCCGTTACTAGCTATTCTTTCTCCACAAGCTGATCAGGCTGATTTTGCTACTATCATACTATGGGTATTAGGGTATGGGAGGTGTTCTTAGAAATGTCTTTGCATATATCATCGAGCTGAACAATTCCCCATTATGTAACGTAAAACATAATTTAAATTGGTTAAACAAAACTCTCTCATCCATCCACATGTTGTTGTTGCTGTTGATGTCGACGAAGTCCATTACTTGATTAAGAAGCCCACTAAGATTCTGAAGTCCACTATTGACCCATTAGGTTTCTATGCCTTCAAGTCTTGGACTGCTGCCAGACGTATTCGCTTATTTGTAGCCGGAAGATACGAACAGAGTTTTCGAAGCTTTGACCTAACTTGGAGATGAAGGATTCAACAACGGCGATGTCCGATCTTCCGCCAGATTTACTAGAGGAAGTGATCTCTAGGGTTCCATTGACATCTCTTAGAGCAGTGCGAACTACTTGCAAAAACTGGAATGGTTTGTTCAAACATAGTCGGAGCTTTACAAAGAAGCACATCCGTAAATCAAGAGCAGCAACGAAGAAGAGAGAGTTTATGGCAATGCTAGTGTTGACCTAATGAGTTTTAATCTCCGTGGACTTGACAATGATGACGACGTTGAAACATTTATAAATCGAAAAGGTAAATTAATTAGCCTAAACGATGGAGATGGAGTTGATGATATATATAGCATCTCCCACTGCAGTGGCTTGTTGTTATGCACCACCGGAAAAAAAAATTCGAGGCTTATGGTTTTGAACCCTTATCGTGGGCAAACAAGGTGGATCGAACCTATTGATCACGAATACTACATGGACTCGTACGCTCTGGGATACGAGAAGAAGAAGATGAACTCGCGTCGTTGCCACAAAATCTTGAGATCTATGGAAATGATCTCGATTTTTCAAGATAATATCGGACTCATGGAGGAACGACGTCGTAAGTATCAAATCTACAATTTTAACGCTGATTCATGGAAGGATATTAATATTTATCTCACTCCCGATAGGGACTTGCAGTTTTATACACGTGACGTGTCTCTCAACGGAAATACTTACTGGCTTGTTAAAAGGAGTACTAACTGGTTTATGCAAAGGCCATCTTGCTCTTTATCTCGAAGGAAACCATTCGGCGAAGGAGGAAGATTCGTAGGAAGAGCAACAGACAGGTGTAAGTTACTCCAAAACATGTACAGACTAAGAGTGGAAGGACGAGTAAGAGTAAGAGACAGCCCAAAGTTCTTTTTACTCTGTTTTGATTTCACAACAGAGAGATTTGGACCGCCACTAGATTTACCGTTTGACTATCGCCAAGACGATAGTGTGTCTCTATCTAGTGTAAGAGAAGAGCAGCTTGCAGTGTTATGTCAGCGATCCGATACATTAGAGATGGAGATATGGATTAGTAATAAGATTGAGCCCGAAGCGGCGTCGTGGAGCAAGTTGTTCGTAGCTGTGAACCTGAAAACACGTCTTACTTTCCCGTTTGAACATGGGAGTTTTTTTGTTGACAAAGGGAAAAAAGTCGTTGTAGTTTTTGATAGAGACCAAGAGATCATCAAGGGGATGCACTGCGTAGCTTATATCATCGGAGAGGATGGATGTTTTAAAAAAAGTGGATCTTGGAGAATATATATACAAATATGGTTGTTCAGTAATTGTGTGCCCTTATGTTCCAAGCTCAGTGCAAATCAAGCAGGCTACACCACGAGGCAATCATGTTGATTAAGTTTGTCCATTTACGAAGTACTTTAATCTCTATGTATTTTTACAGTTTTCTTTTTGTCATCTTCAATCATTATAACCATTATTATAACCAGTTATCTGATTACTCAATTGGCTATTCCAAGTTCCAACTTTTATTCCGATATGCTTCTTTGGACTTTATACGTGGAACTTGGAAGCTCTCTTTAAGCATTTAGCTAGCTAGCTGAAAATAAAGGAGTATCTATCTATATATATAAAGTTACCTTTTCCTCTCTTCTTGTGCAGCCACCTCAGCAAACTCCAAATTCATCTTAGAGCATGCCACATCATCTAACTCTTTCTTAATGCAACAATTAACAGCTAGAAATTAACCAAACGACATCTTGCAAAAAAAAAAAAAAAAAAATAAATCCGCTAAGCATATGAAACGTTAGCCTCAAAACCCATTGTCTCCCCACATGGCCATGATCTCCGTTTCAAGCTTCTCTCATCTCCTGTGGCTTCCTGGTTTCTCAATTTAAATCCCACCAGATAATTACGACTTCACTAATCTCACCTTTAGTTATAACTTCTACGTGCAATTTTTCTACGCTGGAAGACCACATGTNAGAAGACCACATGTAAGAAGATATGGCCTTTCTTCTTCTTGCTTCCTCTTCAGTTTATGAGCTTTTTAAATTCACGTCCTGTTTTCTCATGTTTACTGTTTTGTTGTCTCTCTAGCTCATGGAGAAGCATTGGGTTGGAGGTTGATCAACAATCTTAATTCATGTTTTCTAGATTTCAGTGTCTCTCTTAGGTGTCGGAGAAGTTTTGGTTTTTGGATGATATGATGATGTTCAAACTCACACACTCAGACCATTGTCGATGATAGCTAGCTCTTTGACGCCAAATTCTCAAGCACACAAGAGTTCGTGGTAAGATCTTTTTTTTTTTTAAATTAGGGATCTTTCTTGCTATTGCATAAATCTAAGTCATACACCATAATTCTCACTGACTTCGTCTAATTGCATGAGAATAAGTATAAAGATAAAAACAAAAAGTGTCGTCATATATTTTCTATAATGATATATAGAACTTTCTCAGTAGCACTAAAGCTCAAAGCCCTCAAGCCTCAACTGAAAGCAAGGTTCAAAGACTTAGTTTACCAATACGGGACAAACAATTTCAACGAGAGTTTATTGGTTCAATCAGCCACACTTGCTTATTTTAATCAGTTTAGGTGATTTATCATGATCCTATTATTTGTCTGCTTTTATTTTCTGAAACGGTTAACGTTTCATTTTTCTTCTAACACTGTTCCACGTTAAAGGTTATCAATCAACTGGTAGTTGAGACTTGAGAGACGTCTTTACTCTAGATGCACACAGAAGATGACAATAGCCATAACGTAATTAGCTTTGGTTTCATGGTTCGTTTCGTCTGAACTCTGAATATATATATGTTTAAAAGAGCACACTTTATTTTTATTTTTGAAACTTAATACAAGCTAAAAACATAGCAGTTCCAAAGTCTTTCTCGCGAAAAAAAGTTTAGTTAGACCATTTTCTTATGCATGTAACATATGCTGCTTCAGGGGATAACAAGATTTCAAAGCCTTTAATCAACTACACGAGACTTTGTTGTCAATGGGTTAATACATACTCAGAAAACGCACATGAAACGTGAAGGTAATAACAGATTTGCAGGTTTACATTAGTTTTTATTTGGTTAGATTAAGAAGAAAGCAAGTAAAAACATCTTATATTAAAAGTTAGTTCTCTGGTAATGCAGGCACAATTTCTGCATTCTTAAGTTGTCAATAAAGTAAAATAAAGAACAGAGAATACTCTATAGCCTGGAGATTATCTATAAAAATACATGAATTATACTCTATGGCCAAGAATCTGAAAGATTAACATGAAAGCGATAAAGCAAATACATCATGCAACCATACGATCGTACCGACGCAACACAAATTTATCATATTTTAACTATAAAAATCTAAATAATTCTTATCAACATAATTAATAAATATATGTAAATAACAACTTCTTAACTAAAGAAAACAAATATAAATGAAGTTCCATACCAGTTCCTTAGTGTTGTAAACATGGTAATGTTCTAATATTTTTATCTTACAAGTTAACAAATGCACTTCATATTGTAGGCAAAAAAAAATATTAGTATATTGAAAATATGGTTTGTATTACAAAAATAAACATGAAAAAAATCAATATTTTCATTCTGTTGGATACTATCCATAAACATAATTATAAGATATGGTTTACAATTTTTATTTCTAAAACCTGATGAAAAATATTCTAAAAACAATGAAAATGCACCCCAAAAAATATTTAATTATAAAATAAAAGAATGTGATGCCAAAAGTATTGAAAATATAATTAGTTTGCATTAGAAGCAGCAATAAATTTGGAAAGGAAATAAAGATTGTAGAAAACTACTTACACAAAAATAAATGATAGCAAACAATAGTCATATAATTATTCTGTTGGGTTTAAATTGTTTAATAGATAAATTAATTTGGTTTAAATAGAAAACAAAAAGGAGGCCATAATTATGTCCCATATAAATTACTATGTTAATTATATGGTGTAATTGTATCATATATATATAATATCCATTCACCCCTTAAAATATATTTCATTTAAAAAAAATAACACAAATCCCGCGCGTAGCGCGGAGTATTTCAATATCTATATATATAAAGTGCGGTTTCCTAACTCATGATGCTGCCACCTCAGCATACCCCTCTTTTTAATAAGTCAATATTTTCGAAATAAACCCATATTTTTGACATTACCCACTAAGCAGTTATTATTTATTTCTATCACATTTCTGTAAAAGCCCAATTCATTTCCCCAATTTTGCGACATTATCCACTAAGCCATGTTTTTTTGGCCCGCGGAATAAAACCTCTTTCCACGATACTCCACAGCACTGTCGTCTGTTGTGGACCTGAAGCGTCCCTGCCCTTCTCATTCTTTCATCTCGGTTCGCCTAATGGTTATCTTTGAAATAAATGTTCTCCATTCCTCTACACCCTTTCGCTGTCTTCTCTCTCTTCCATCTCCATTGTAACATTTTTCTCTATTAATGTAATTCATCCCGTTCAATGCTCGCTCTTTCAATTCAAGACCCACTACTCTATCTTTAATTGGTGTAAGTCCTATATAATGTCTTCTCCTCCAATTTCATGCTTCATATATTTTTCTTCGTCTCTTTAATTTCTCCTCCCTAACATGGATTCCCCGGCCGTTTCATTCAAAAATCTCAAAGTTGGATGCCTTCACCAACAAATCGTCGGAAGAATGCTTCGTCACTGGCCTGATCACAATGTCGAAAAAGGAGGCCAACTCATGGGCGTCGACTTCCTACTCATTGATGAGAAGGTTGTTTCCATCTTAACTAGACTTTTCATTTATTCATTTTTTACAACTCTATCTAATTTGAAGTTTTTCTCTAGAGTTGTGTCATCCAAGGGTCGATCAATGTGACCCACCTTTCAAAATTCGAAAACTCGCTACGTGATGGGGCAATATATATTGTGTCCGACTTTGAAGTCGCAAGAAGCAACTCCCGTTTTAAGCTAACAGATTTCCCCTTTTCAATACGCTTCACACAACCACTGGCAGCACTTCACAAATCAATCACTAAAGACAAAGAAGCAAAGAGATGAACACACATTTAATAAACTAAAGAGATTCAAAAATAGGAATGTCACAATCTGATAACCGTAACACTAAATTATATGAAAAAGAAAACCGAGCCAACAAAAAAACAACCTGGATTTTCTAAAATTACAGCAAGATAAACAAGAAAATTATTTTTTCGCAAAACACAACTCACATCAAATCGAAAAAAATCCCTCAGAGGACAAACCGGAAAAAAATTACAACTAAGAACACAAAAACAACTCACAACTTAATTAGGAAATCTAAAGAAGCCATCACATTTTCATATAAACAAATTTGCAACCCAATTCACATTTACCTTTAACGAAATCAACAGGGGGATAACCAAATATCCCCCTACAGATGCGAAGCGAGTGGGAATCAGCCAAATACGCAAACCCAAAAAAAAAAGAATATTCAAGGGAAAACGATTACGAAAGGGATGACTGAAAAATGATTACGAGCATCAAAGAAATAAGTTCAATACTCATACTGTCCTCTAGATCGCAAACATTGCTCTTCTCCTATCCGTTCACGAGGACATCGAATTTTGAAAAAGAACAAATCCATTCCAACCTCACTAACATACAAACAATGATCGAATAGACCAACATATTATAAGCCTTACAGAGAAATTGTCCCGAGTGAAACAAAGAAAAATAGCCCAAAAAAAAGAAATGTAAGTTATTGATTTTATTTTTTTTTCTTAATAAAATTCACAACCTTTTTCACTCTAAACACTAAAACATTGACAAAAAAACTACTCCAACAGTTTACAAAATACATATGAAAATATTAAATAACAATCTAACCCCAAAATGACAAATAATAATAAATTAATCACAACTAACAACTACATCCAAACAACAACTTCAACTACACAATACTAACTTCTAATTATAATTTTTTTTAAAAGCATTAAAAACATAAAAGATGATCTCAATTTTTAAAAAATAAACAGCAAACTAAATTGTACTTACTGCAAAACCTATTTTTATAAAAAAAAAACCAACAAAACAACATAAGCAACCAAAATCAAATAAAAAACAAACGTAAAGATGAATTTACATAACCAAAAAAATAATCTAAATAGCAAAACCCGGAATACATCTTAATCTAACTACCGCGCATAGCCCGGATCAATTACTAGTTGTTATATATATGCACGATGCAATTGCTCTCTGTTTCACGTGAACAAAATAAAAATAAAAATAACAAAAAAGCCCATTCTTAAGCCCATTAATTGGTCCAGCAGCTTTCTATGTCAAAGGAAAAGAGCCTTCGAAGCTTAACCTAACTTGGAAAAGACAGATTCGACAATGGCGATGTCCGATCTTACACAGGATTTGGTAGCGGATGTGATCTTGAGAGTTCCGTTGACATCTCGTAAGGCAGTGCAGTCTACTTGCAAAGACTGGAACACTTTATCCAAAAGATTGAGCTTTAGAAAGATACATGATGTTGTTAAAGCAAAGGCAGCAACAAAGCATGAGTCTCTTGCGATCATAATAATGGATTTTAAGGTTTATCTAATCAGCTTTGATCTCAGTGGAATTCACAATGACGAAAACGTTGACACAGCTATAAAGCGAGAAGGTAAACTGATTAGCCTAAACGATGTAGATGGAGTCGATATATCTAGAGTCTTCCAGTGTAGTGGTTTGTTGTTATGCATCACCAAAGAATGTAATCCGAGGCTTGTGGTTTGGAACCCTTGTTGTGGACAAGCAAAGTGGATTGAACCTAGAAACTCTGACGGCAGAAAGGGCAACTATGCTCTCGGATACGAGATTGTAAAGAGCAAACCGCATCGCATTCACAAGATTTTGAGGTATTTGGATGTTCACGACATGAGTCATGAAAAGAATCTATATGGTCTGTTTCAAATCTACAATCTTGACTCTAACTCATGGGAAGTTGTTCAGGACACACCTCGCTGGAATCTACCTTTTCATCAACGTGGCGTGTCTCTCAAAGGGAATACTTACTGGGTTGTTCAAAGTAAAAATCTAGGAGGTTCTTGTTTTTTACTTTCTTTTGATTTTACAACCGAGAGATTTGGAACGCCTCTGGGTCTGCCGACTTACCCTGTTGCTGAAGATACCGTGAGTCTATCTAGTGTCAGAGATGAGCAACTTGCAGTGTTATTTCAACGGCGTGGTTCATTACATATGGAGATATGGATTACGGACGAGATTGAGCCTAGCAAAGTGTGGTGGTGGAGCAGATTGTTCTTAACGGTGAATATTAATCCACTTACTTGTTACCAATACCCATTTGAACATGGAAGTTTCTTTGTTGACGAGGAGAAGAGAGTCGCGGTGATTTTTGGTAGAGACATGGATGAACCTGACGACCACTTCCGCTACGCAGCTTATATCACTGGAAAGGATGGATATTTGAAAAAAGTAGATCTTGGATAATCTACATTTAAATCTGGTTCCCTAGTTATGTGCTCTACTTATGTTCCAAGCTCAGTCCAAATCAACTAAGCTGCACCAAAGAGGCAACCAGATTGATTACTTTAGTCCATTAAAATTTACAAAGCCTTATCTATGTTTTATTTTTGTCATTACTTTGTAAGTCAAGACCATTTATTATTTTTATTATTACTTAGCTGGCTTCTCAAAACCGTATCTGCTATATTCATCATCCTTACATTTCCCAAAGGATATAGTTAATGAAAGTATCTCTCTCGTTGGCTCTTCCAACATTTCTTTGAAACGACAGCCGAATGCATCTTGGAATTTTTACTGTGGAAGCTCTCATTAGCAATTAGGTGAAGAGAAAGAAGTAACAACCATGGGCACCATTACTCTCTTTAAATCAACATCGTATGGTCAAAATGTGGCAGAAACAAACAAAAGTATCAAAACAATCATACAACCTCCTCCTTCATAGGAAAAAAGATTTGGCAGTAAACCGAGATGCTAATTGATTTTGATGCAGAATCGGACCGGACCGGACCGGTTTAATGGCAAAGCAGTAATTTTAAAGAACCGGAGCTGTATTTTGGTACTTTGTCTTGTGTGTATCGCCGTCTCTATCTTGTTCACTCAAAAACCCTAGAAATTGTAAAACCCTTTCGGACCCCTTTCTCTATCTCTTCTTACACACAGACACCATTACAGTTTCAACTCTAAGTTTATTTTATCAACGATGTCTTCCAAAGGTCTGAAATCGCAGAAATCAACCAAGAGGAAGGATACCGAAAGCTCTGACAAATTCGATTCTCAGAAATCGAAGAAGCCAAAGCTGGTGTCTGGAGACCAAAATGTTAAACCTAATTTTGGTAAACCGAAATCTACTGGGGACAAGGAGCAGCGTAACGTTACGCTATCGAAGAAGGAGCTTCGTGTACAGGCTAAGGTAAAAAATCATATCTTTTTGGATTTGGAATCTATGTCTGATAATTTAAGCCCAAGTTGAATTAGAATTTGGTTTTTGATTCTTATTGAATGTGTTTTTGTTTTGGGTTGCAGGAGCTAACAGAAGCTAGGAAGAAGAAGAGAAAGCCCCATTACACTCTTGAGCAAGTATATATCTTTTTTTTTAGTTATTGAAACAGAGGATTGATAAAAGTGTATGCCTCAAGCGCTTTAAATCAGGAGCGTGCAAAGAATTGATCTTCACTTTCATTACTATATATAACAGGAGCTTGGATCTCTATGGGAGAAGATGAGGCGCCGTGACATTGGCAAGGAGGAGCGTTCAAAGTTAGTATTCAATAAAGGATGCCTTATGATTTAAAAACGTTCTATATTTTGTTTGTTTGATTATTGATCTTTGTTTTCAAAAACTATTTGTTAGGCTTGTATCTGAAGCTATAAGAAAGATGAAGGGGAAGGTTCCAGAGATTGCAGGCTCACATGTTTCATCTCGTGTACTCCAGGTGTGTTTTTGCTTTGAGTTTTATGGAGAAAGGCTGCCAAATCCCTAAGAACATATATCTTACAAAATTTTGTCTGTTGTTTTCTCCTGTTGCGTAGTCTTGTGTGAAGTTTTGCTCACAAGCTGAAAGAGACACTATCTTCGCAGAACTCCAGCCACGCTTTCTTACCCTTGCTTCTAATAAATATGCTGTTTTTTTAATAAAGAAGATGTTTGATGGAGGTAAGGCTCTAACTGCTCAAGTTGAACATACAGCTAAATGTATGCTTGCTTATACAAACTGTTAATTTGAGTGATTTATTTGTGCAGCATCTAAGCAGCAGCTGGCAGCTTGTATATCCAGCCTACGGGGACATGTTGCTCGTCTCCTCCGTCACATGTTCGGATCTGTTGGTATGTAGGCTACTGATGTAACATATTGATGTTTCAAACATATATAATTTTGTACGACTTGCTTACACAATTTAAATATGTAGTATGAAGATGCGCATAGCATTTTTTTGTTTCTTTTGTAGCTCACTTTTTTTTGTTGTTCTCAAGTTGTTGAGCATGCATACCATCTGGGAACCGCAGCACAAAAACAAGAACTCCTTGCAGAGTTGTATTCTACGGAGCTTCAATTATTCAAGGGCTTGGCCTCAACTACCGAGAAAAGGTAAAATGTCATTATCTTCCTTGTCTTAACTCAAGCTCATAAGAAATAGAAAAGCCGGGTCTCTTGTATTATTTTTATCTTGACATCTAGAGAACTAGGAGTCCCTTGGCTTTCCTTTTTGTTATTTGCGATGGTATTAGAAACTCGATGTTGCCCTTTACTGTCATGAGTTGAACATATATTAAGAGTTACTGAATGTGGTTCAGGGTGGTAGACATCATCGCTAAGCTAGGACTGCAAAAAGATTCAGTTAACCGACACATGGCTGCCATTATCCAACCGATTCTTGAGAAGGGAATTGTCGACCATACTATCATACACAAATTGCTGATTGAATACCTGACAATAGCTGATAAGGTATATAATATATATTTTTTATATATATGTGAGTGTTTGGGAGTATAAATTTGCATTGCAGTCCTTTGTTATAACTAAATGGATTTTTTTCGTAGACTTCTGCTGCAGATGTGCTTCAGCTACTGAGGGCGGAGCCAGTAAGGTGGGAGGGGGAGGGGGATCAGCTGACAAAATCTGGTATATTTTTAGTTATAAGTAACAAAATGACCCCCTCAAATTTTGTATTTTGACCCCATTAAATTTAAAACTTTCATCTCAAAATTTGTACTTTGATCCTTCAAAAAATTTGCATTTTTACCCCACAAAAAAAATAAAATTTTATATTGACCTCATAAATTTTACATTTTTATCTTATTAGAAAGAAAAAAACATTTCTCCTGACCCTCTCAACTTTTGGTCTGGCTCCGCCACTGACTGACAGGCTCCCTTCTTTTGCGTATGGTTCATACTCGTGATGGTTCTAGGCTTGCCATGCTTTCTATCAAACATGGAAGCGCTAAGGTACACATCCTCGAATTTTTATCGTTTTTTCTTTTACTCCTTAACTCCTTAATTTTTATCGTTTTTTATCGTTTTTTCTTTTACTCCTTAATTCAAGGCGTACCTCATTTTATGGATGGGTTTCATTTGTAAATCTGATGTCTTCTCTTTTGAAGTACATTGAGCCTAAGTTTTCCTTTCCCTTTTAATGGTTGTATATGTAAATCGTGATTTAAATGTCAATATCAAATTAAACTTGTAAACAGATTTTCATGGTTGACATCTGTTTTGACCTCTAGTGCAAAAGACTGATGGTAGAGGTTTCCAAAGGAAACTTATAAGTCGAATTTCTGCTCTCTCTAAATCATATTCTTTGCAGGAGAGAAAGATGATTATCAAAGCAATGAAAGATCATGTTCAAAAGGTGGCTTTTGATCAGTTTGGAAGTATGGTAAGGAGGCCTTTAATTATTTTCTTTTTGATTTACCACTAATAGTACTTCACTGTCGGTTTGCATTTGTCTTTTAGATAATAACTCCTTGTCTACCATGTGTTCGTAGGTGCTTGCATGTATTTTTTCAATAGTTGATGACACAAAGCTCGTGACCAAGGTAGTTTCACTGAGCCAAATAAAAGATGCTGGAAGTCTATATGCTTATGTTCTAATTCTTCTGAAACTTGTTTAATCATACACAGATAATTGTTCGTGAGCTTGAGCCCACCTTAAAGGATCTTGTTATGGACAAGGTTTGTGTTCCTTATATATGAAACTATTCTGAGATGAAATTTTACCTTGTCTTTTCTTGGATCTGATGACATCTACCTTTTGTTGGTTCCATTTTGTACATAATTTTGGTTCTTTGTATTTTAGGCCTTTCTATAATTAATATGTTGAAGTCTTCCTTAACGTTTGCTTCAAAATTGTGTCTGCAGAATGGTAGGAGATCGCTATTGCAGCTACTGCGTCCGAATTCTTCACGTTATTTCAGCCATGATGATTTGGCCTCTCTTGATCTGTCTGTTCCATCACTTTGCTCAAAGGTATGATGATATATCCCGAACTATCTTTTCAATTAAAATGCTAGAGTTATTCATTCTTATGAATGTTTACTGGATCTAAAACCCTGTCTATCTTTTCCATTCTTTAAGGATAAGTCAGAGACATCCTCTCTAACAAAGGACACAGATGGTAACGAATCTGGTGAGGAGACGAAGGATGAACAAGAAGATACAGTAACTGAACATTCAGATCATGAAGAAAACGTCAAAGCTGCAGGCGGTAAAAAAGATCCCCTTGTGAGAAGACGGGAGTTGCTCGTCAACAGTGGCCTTGCTGAGGTATGTGTGACGTGGTGACTCAGTTTTCAGTTTCTTGATTGTTTTCTGATATAATTTAGTTTTATTACTTGCTCATGGATCATTTTTGATTTGCTGGACAGAGTCTTATTGATGTGTGCGTGGAGAACGCCGAGGAATTCCTCAAGTCTAACATTGGCAAAGAGGTCTTGTATGAGGTACTGAAAATTGTTTTATCACATCTGATACGTTTTGTATTTGTAAAAAACCTTAGAACAGAACCAACGACAATGATAAGAAGTACTCTTTGATAAAAGACAACGGTTACAACCAAGAGATATGTTTGATGGAGTCTATTCCCTCCCCCTTACAATGTTTCACCCAAAAGATCGATAAAAACAACCCTCACCCACCTACTACATAAGTACTACTCTTGAGCCCCTTGTCCCCACACAAAAGATCCGTTACAGTCTTCTGCAGAAAGATAGTGACTCTTATTCCTTACTTTAGATAAACTCTCTCTCCAAGGCCCACTACATCTTCTTGGAGCTACTGGATCCATTGTGATGGACTACTAGCCACTTGGGCTTTGCTTCTTCTTCCTTCGGTACTGGTAGAGTATGGGAGGATGTGTAGTCTCAAACGTATCAACATCTTTCGTCGGTTATAGTCCTGTTATAAAAACGTTAGGGGGTAAATCACTCTAATCTACCTCTCATAGCAGATGCTACTGACATTCAATATCTGTTGCAGTTCAATCACTCCCCCGGATAGATCACATATGTTTTGATAACAAATGCTAATTTCCAGCTTTCTTTTCTTTTGTGATGATCTCCTTCCTCTTTTTCACGTCTTTTTGTATCAGGTTGCAGTCGGAGGCGCTGATGGTATTCTTTGCCCATCTCTGAGCGAGAAGCTGTGTGAGCTGTACGAAGCTATTAGTTCTGTAGCAGCAAAGCCGAAACCCCAAGAATCTGAGAAGGATTCAGAGCACATCCTGGAAAACTTTCACTCAAGTCGGACCATAAGAAGGCTTGTTTTGGATTGCCCTGGTTTTGCGTCCACTCTCTTTAAGAAGGCCTTGTCTGGAAAATGCAGGTCGTGGGCTGCAGGACACTGGTAAGTTAGCCTAATGACAACTCTCATACATCCATTTATCTGCAAACAAGCATTTTTCTATTGTGAAGTCTTGAAATCTGATTATGTGTTAAAATTTTTTTTTTTTTGACAGTTCAAAGATACTATCTGCTTTCCTAGAGACTGAAGATCTTCAAGTTCGTGAGATGGCTAAACCAGAGCTTCAGGTGTTGGTGAATGAAGGTACTTTGAAAATCTCAGCAAACAAAAAACCTGAATGATACAGCATCCAAGCATCGTGAAACACTGGCTCTGTTGTGTTCTCGACTAGTGCTTCTGAGACTTGAAAATACCTTAAAAGGTACACATACGACAAAATATAATGGAGTAACAGAATGGGGATTCAGTTTTTTTCCAAACAGGTTACTTAGTTTCAGAATTGGGAGTCTGGGCTTTGGCAAATTTTGTCCTTTCTTTCTTATGTCGTTCTGTAGTTTATCTTCCTGCAACTTTAAAACAGCGGTCACGAGAATGGCCTTTTTTGTAACTCAAATTCAAACTCAATCGTCAATGGTCTTCTTATTTTTAGTTGATGATGTCATGGTATATCATAGTTGGCTAGATTCTCATAACCCATCATCTTAGATTTCTCATAGTTTTGTACTAGGAACCACTATTGCCTATTGATCGGAGCCATGCATTTGATTCACTGCTTAATCCTGCCATTTAAATGTTACGAGAGACCCCTAGAGAATTGTATAGTAAGATTTGGTTGCCAATAACAATGATCAACATATGAAGTTATGATCCATTTACATACCAAATTTAGAAAAAAAAAAAAAGAAAAAAAAACCATGATGAAACTCTTACCCATCTCTCCATTCTCAACCACTCTCTCCTCACAATATCTATTATTATTCTATGTAAATGTATATATCACATTTTTTTGTTCATTGACGCTCTCAAAATACATTGATAAAATGTATATGTTAATAGTCATAGAGGCTAAAGGAGAGAGTAAAAACTAAGAAGGGCGAAAGAAGAGACAGAGAACAGAAATATCATCCATGGCAATGCTTCTTCTCTTCCTACGCCAAAGCACCACAGCTCTCTCTACTAATCTCTTTGCGCTCTTTCTTCTCTCTTTAACTCCTCTTACTATCTCCACTGCCTCATCGTTCGTCATCACATCCCACATCTACATACACACACATGCATTAGTACACAATTATATATGTTTTATCACATCTTGAGTATGATACAAATGAGAGTAGATTGATATAATTACCCCATCGGTGGCCAAGATGAGAAACTGGTCCTTGTCGGTTATCTTTCGGTATGTTACTTCCGGTTCAGATACTAAACCGAAGTCTTTAAGGCAGTAATCTCCGAATGCTCTTGAAACAGCTAAACCGAGCGATCCTCCATTCGGCATACCCACCCGGTACACTCCCGGTTCATCGTCTAGGCAGAACAATCGTCCATCCGATTGTTTAATCCGTTCTGCTTCTTCTGTTTTAACCGGAAATGATCACATACCAATTGTTATTTTCTATTTATATCGAATCTATTCATCTGAATATTGAAACTGTAAATATGAAAAGGCTTCTAGAACTATACCGGGAATGTTGGGTTTAAAGTCTACAGAGAGCTGAACCGGTACTACGTTTCCGTCATCAGAAGTTGTTGCTAGTACAGCTCTTGAGTCACCAGCATTTGCTATAACAAGATGATCACCCTTATAATACCAAAAAACAAACTTCTACATTAGTAAGATTAAAGACTCTCCAAATATCTATATATTAGCCTATATATATATATATCATATAGTATGTAATGAATAGTTTTTGTATGGTTAGAAGAACATATATGTACCTGCAAAACAGCGGTTAGAGCGGTGCACCCGCTGCAGTAAGAATCAATGGAAGGATTGATCTTGAGATCAAGATCGACGACGGAGAATGTTTTCAGACAAGCTTGCTTCCAGAGATCCAACGGAGAGTAACATTCCGCCGAAGATGATAATGAGGCAAGAGTTTGTTGCCATTGGCATAGCAGTGAATATGGAAATGACTTTTTTACTCTTTTGGCTATCACATGTCCCCATGGTCCATGCCCATCAAACATGCCACAAAATGTTATGTCTTCTTGGCATCCAAATCCCTACATATTGTGGAATATAAATTCATAAAACAAGTTTTGACTTCTTAAAAATCATATATACACAATTCAGTAACTACATGTGATGATCCCATTTTCAACATAGAATTTATAACTATATAATCCGGTTCATGGAAAGAAAGAAGAATTACCTAACATATAGTGTTTATAAAAATTGTACCTCCCAAACGATGGCACGATCTTGGTTGATGCCTTTCTCACCTCTATTAGAACAAATAGAGGTAAATCTCTTAGAGCTTTCAGAACTAACACATCCTGAAGTACCGAGCAAAGTCGAGTTCTTCTTGGAATCTTTTATCATCGATTTTGCGATCTCTCTCCCTCCATCTTCATTTTCCGGAGGATTTTTACCTTTCTTTGTCGATACGGTTCTCGCAAATCCGTCCAAAAACGCAGGTAAAAGCACCATACTTTTATGCTCTTATGATCCTACAAATATATGTACGTACAACTTTAAGTCATGAGTTTTTGATAATTAACAAGTACTAAGATAATTTAGGTATCTTTGAACACATGATTCTTGGCAAGAATTTCTTGCAGCTTTTGAGCTATATACGTGATAAAAAGAATAACCAACAAAAGAAGAGCATCCGAAAAACGAAAACAACATAAGAAACAAAAACAGAATCGGAGGTTAATAATACCTTTTCTCTTGTGAATGAATATTCTTGATCGGAGTTCTCAGTTGAATCTTATTCATGTTAGTGGATTTACTACTTATAAGCTGGTGAAAAGGTCTCTATGACTCATCATCATCTTTCGCTTTCTCTCCGACTATTCTAAGCCTTTTATTTTAACACATATACACGTACAAATTAATACATCTATACGTTCTTTTTTTGCATGTCGATAAGGACACGTATATGTTATGAAAAATTTGACGACAATTTAAAAAAAGAAGAAGAAGAGATTATATAAAAATTAAACAAATCTATGATATCTATGTTTTTTTTTTTTGTCAATTATACATAGATCTATGTTTTGTTAGTATAAGGAAAGGTATATTGTATATATTTTTTTTAAACTCAGAGTAAATCCCTAGGTTTATGGAAAGTCCGAAACTAATATCTGGAGGAGGTGCAACCCACGGATAGACCCTTTTTCCAAATATTCAAATGGACCGTTAGATAGATTCATATCCGTGTAAAAGTATATAGAAAAATATGATTTAGTTTCGCGCAGCAGGAGAATCCAATCGAATGATAAATTTTATTCTCCATTGAAAAAAAGAAGATTAAATGAAACATAGACAATAACTGCGGATGAGCTAAGAAATTACATATGTTCTATCTAAAACTTGGACTAAGGAAAATAGTCTATAATTGAAATATATAGACCAATTAGTAATATAAACTCGAGCTTTTATGCTGTTCTATTTTATATGTAAACTCGTAAAAGAATTATAAAATTACATGAGTTCTCTAATGTTGATCGATGTTATTTCCAAACAATCATCAAATGTAAGAAAATTGCGAAAACAGATTATTTTTGGGGTCAAAATAACACAAACAAACAAAAAAGCGTTACAACAACCACAGTGAATAACCAATCAAAGTTTCATTTTTGTTGTCACGATATATTATAATAAAGCTTAAGACCGACAAATGAATAAATTATAGCTGGTTAATACCTCATTAGGATAGAGATGTATAAACTTTAAAATTAAGAAAAAAAAGTCTAGATTAAATGTGGATGTGGAAGAAAGTTAATAAATTAACGAATGTGGTGGCATATAAAATGATATCATGTGGGGTTTGTTAAACAATAAGCACTTGTCCAAAAAAAGTTGTGGCTGTGAGAGGCTCTCGAATCTAAAAGCTAATGGGTAAGTAAGTGCCTTTGATCCGAAACAACTCTTATCTTTGATATTATTACATTTTGTCAAATGATGAAATGATAGGTTCCTATCATTCAAATGTAATAAATTTAAAACCGACATAGTTACGATGTATATGTAAAACTCACGCTACTTAAATATAATCTGTAGAAACGTTGAATATTAGCAGTCGACTAAATAATTTTATGTAGCCAAGTTTTAGGTCGTAATCTAGACTACCACGAAATTTGTTTACATACCGTCTTTGTGCTGCAATGACTAATAATAACCTTAAATAGCTAAATAATTCTAAGCAAGCCATGCATTACAATAAGATTATAATCATTTTTTAAAATAACTTTTCGGGGTCATATAAGAGAAGAACATATTTACCTTTGCACAATTGAAATGGATAAATTATATAAAATACGTATATATGTATGCAATTAAGACATGGGATCGTATGATATATATATATATATTTTATGTGTGTGTATATACAATCACACGTATCAGGTTCTTTATAATTCTATTGTCTTTTAATTTGATTTCTCTGCACTTTAGATCTATGCCTAAAAGATGGCTAGTCCATATGTTAGATTTTATACATGTCCACTTGGCTAGATTTCTTAGGTAATCTATAGATATCAGTGCTTACGACTTTAGGTTAAGTTTGAAATAATTATTAAAATTAAGAGTGCGGACTTGCTTGGGTGGGTGGTAATAATATTAGAAATAAAGTTGTATAAAATATGGTAAGAGATAATACTAATTAATTTGCACTCGATGGAATATGCGAAATGCATGGTCACGATGTAGCAAACTAATAATCAGTTCTAATTCTTTACTTGGGAAACCTTTAAATAAGACCAGCTGAACCATATGCACCCGAACCAAGTTACAACGCCAAGATTTACTTTGATTTCTTTTAGTTATAACTTATAAGTAATCACAAGTTAGGCTTCAATATTAAAACCCTGATCATGAAAAGTTCAATTTTGATTAGAAAACAATCATAACTAAAACTAATATTTTTTGGTTGTTTCCGGTTTCATTTACTTTCAGAAGAGTATAGACTTTCAAAATGGAATCAGCACTTTTCATATATAAGTTGTATGGATAAATATATATTGATCACCAAATCCTCCACATGCTATTACTTTTTCTATCTTTGAATTTTTACAAGTTGAGAGACATAACAGACAAAATAGATAAAAACAGTCGGAACAAAATACGACACAACATGGAACAAGGAGATACAAGTGGTGTAAAGATGGAGTTGTTTGATTCAGAGGCAAAACAAAGAATTAGACCCAAACACATTTGTCACATCACGTATTCACATGGCNAATTTGATTTCTCTGCACTTTAGATCTATGCCTAAAAGATGGCTAGTCCATATGTTAGATTTTATACATGTCCACTTGGCTAGATTTCTTAGGTAATCTATAGATATCAGTGCTTACGACTTTAGGTTAAGTTTGAAATAATTATTAAAATTAAGAGTGCGGACTTGCTTGGGTGGGTGGTAATAATATTAGAAATAAAGTTGTATAAAATATGGTAAGAGATAATACTAATTAATTTGCACTCGATGGAATATGCGAAATGCATGGTCACGATGTAGCAAACTAATAATCAGTTCTAATTCTTTACTTGGGAAACCTTTAAATAAGACCAGCTGAACCATATGCACCCGAACCAAGTTACAACGCCAAGATTTACTTTGATTTCTTTTAGTTATAACTTATAAGTAATCACAAGTTAGGCTTCAATATTAAAACCCTGATCATGAAAAGTTCAATTTTGATTAGAAAACAATCATAACTAAAACTAATATTTTTTGGTTGTTTCCGGTTTCATTTACTTTCAGAAGAGTATAGACTTTCAAAATGGAATCAGCACTTTTCATATATAAGTTGTATGGATAAATATATATTGATCACCAAATCCTCCACATGCTATTACTTTTTCTATCTTTGAATTTTTACAAGTTGAGAGACATAACAGACAAAATAGATAAAAACAGTCGGAACAAAATACGACACAACATGGAACAAGGAGATACAAGTGGTGTAAAGATGGAGTTGTTTGATTCAGAGGCAAAACAAAGAATTAGACCCAAACACATTTGTCACATCACGTATTCACATGGCACCTCGTGGTTCTCGACATCAACGTTATATTATTCTGTCTTTTAACGCATAATTACAAATCATATATGTGGGTGACAAGTTCAAAGCTAAAAGCATAAGATAGTAAATATTTAACTTGACCTGTTTCTTTTTTTTTTTTACTTTACCTCGGAAGAGAGAAACCAAAAATATAGCAAAATGGCTTCTCTTCTGAGTTCGTTTCCTCCTGATTCCACATATCGTATCCCTATACAAACATCTTTAATTTTTTCTCATAAACATATGAGATGATATGGTTAAAGGTAGCAATGAAATATTCCTTCGTGTAGAGCGATCACTGAATAAAATCCGCGATCAATAATTGAGGTATAATCTCAATGGAAGACTTGAGGGGAGGCGTAGTATTCACTCTCATTGAAGACAGGTCTTAGATCCTCTTTACACATGAAATCTAAAGGGAATGAGACGAGATGTCCCTTTACCGACTTTAGTCTGTCCATTGGATCGCTTCTCTTGATGTCTCCATTATGGTAAGATTCCAGCTTCTCCGGTGCTATTCCCAAGTCAATCGTTGTGTGTCCCAGTTTCTCTTTCCA
>NC_025703.1:8155907-8235226 GCF_000633955.1 Camelina sativa | reverse complement strand
AACGTTATATTATTCTGTCTTTTAACGCATAATTACAAATCATATATGTGGGTGACAAGTTCAAAGCTAAAAGCATAAGATAGTAAATATTTAACTTGACCTGTTTCTTTTTTTTTTTTACTTTACCTCGGAAGAGAGAAACCAAAAATCTAGCAAAATGGCTTCTCTTCTGAGTTCGTTTCCTCCTGATTCCACATATCGTATCCCTATACAAACATCTTTAATTTTTTCTCATAAACATATGAGATGATATGGTTAAAGGTAGCAATGAAATATTCCTTCGTGTAGAGCGATCACTGAATAAAATCCGCGATCAATAATTGAGGTATAATCTCAATGGAAGACTTGAGGGGAGGCGTAGTATTCACTCTCATTGAAGACAGGTCTTAGATCCTCTTTACACATGAAATCTAAAGGGAATGAGACGAGATGTCCCTTTACCGACTTTAGTCTGTCCATTGGATCGCTTCTCTTGATGTCTCCATTATGGTAAGATTCCAGCTTCTCCGGTGCTATTCCCAAGTCAATCGTTGTGTGTCCCAGTTTCTCTTTCCAGTACGATATCCCTTGTCTGAAGGCCATTCTGCATATATACATATCCAAGAGGTTTCACATTCCAAGGCCATGGATCAATCAGTCTAATATATTTTCGTGTAGAGAAGAACTATTTTCAAGCTTAAGTTCACTACTTAACATTATGATAGTGTCCAAAGGTGGAAAAAGATCGGAATTGTACCTTGAATGGATGAGATCATTGGGCACACAAGAGAAGACATCCTGATATATCATTGTGTTTGTCTGCGTTGGGATAAATAAGCGCACGGGTTATATCTGGCCAGTGAAAATACAAATTTCACCATGTAATCACGTTGCTAACCTTTGCAGTTGCCATCCATATATTCTTGTAGGTTGAATCAGAGATGGGATCCATAATCTGATCGATCTACAACGAATAACCAAAGATCATATTTTCGCAATATAAGCATGGGAAGCATTTATAGTCTTAAGACCCTATTCAATCATAATCAATGTTTAAAGTTCATCCCGGTAAGGTTCACATCATCTTTCATCATTAGGTCTAAGTACAAGAAATAATTTCCATTGCTTTTGAAGTTTAAAAACTGCTTATATACTGTTATCTCTTATACAATGTCGTAAGAACATTATAGAGAGAGAGAGTTAAAGATATGATACAAACCTCTCCACTACGAAGTCCAAGGTGCTCGGACCACAGAGAGAGCCTAAGACTTGAAGAAAATTTTCCAGCCTTCCATGGCTTTCCTGCCATGCGGGAATCTACTAACTCTGTGTCTTCGATTAGTACTCCGATCTGATATAGAGCATATAGAAACATGTTATGATTTTTAATGTTCAGTATACACGGTCATTAAAAAAAACCTTCTTCAGCATACTATAAATTAATTTAGCCCCAACTATAAACTCTCCTATAACGTTTTGAGATAGAAATACTTTATTTTCTTTCCACCAGCAAAAGAAACAAAAGCTTTTTCACTGAGACCTACTTCCATTCTTCTACCTTTCTAACTCTTTCTGTTTTTAACTTGAATTCCACCTTAGTGTCAAATATGAAATAGGCTTTTGGAAATCAATTTTTAACACAAAAAAAGCACGTGAGTATAAAATATGACCTCAGAATCCCTTGAGCCAAGTAAACTCCGGTCGTTGATATTGGCAGATCCAATCAATGCGGCACGGTCATCAATTATCATGATTTTACTGTGAACATACACCTGCATTGAGAAAAAAAATTAGCATTCCCGTTTTTCATACTCATTACCGCTACGTTTAAACACATGTATAAGAGGCATATGGTGTTGTGGCCACAAAAAAGGTAGCAATGAGCAAAGTTAGCCCATGAATGATTGAGTTTTTACCTGACTAGTGGCGACAGGTCCATCCTCAGAAAGTTTACCATATGCCCTAAGGCCGTAGAAGGAAATATACTCATGAGCCTTTGGGCCAATAGTATTGTAAAGATTATTCAGTATTGAGTTCTGTCCCCTGTATATGGTTCGATACTGCCAATGCATTATGGCTCTAACAGATGCTGCACCACTGTCGTCAATACCTCCCTAGCAGACGCACAAGCCGCTTTAGAAAATTGCATCTGAAGGGGAAATTTTTTTGAAACAGATACAGTTTTCTAGAGGAAACTAACCTGGAAACCTGGGAGGAGAGGTATAACAACAACAACCCTGAAACTTTTCTTCTCGTTATGGGCACGCAAAATCCTCTTGTACAATGCTTCTAAGACACGGTTCTTTATTGTGTCATCTCCAGAAAGGCCTGATATGAAAAACTGATTCTGGAGACACATTGCACACCATGCAAACAGTAGTCAGAAAAATGAAGACAATGTGAACCTATGGCCACTACTACAGTTTCAAGAACCAGTTACTTGTATCATCTGAAAAGTGACTTAATGCTACGATAGCAGGCTGAAACAATGAAACTCTAAATGATGCTCTAGCCATTGGTCTATCAAACTGAACTCATGCAAACCCGAGATTTCATGAAAAAAAAAATATTCATATAGCTAATACCTCAATGTAGATAAAATGTTCAGCTTTGTCAATGAGAGAACGGTAAGCAGAATGGATACTCTCTTCAACTTGGCTTGTTCCAGCAGACCACTGACTGACACTTCTTATAATCTGAAAATAGGTCCAATCAGTGCTAAATGTTGAAGGAAAATTCACATTTTTTTATCACGAGAAAAATTCAAAGATAAAAAGCTCGAGGCAAGAAGGAAACAGAATAGGATCCTACGCCAACTGCAGCAGCTGTATTTAAATTTGAAATTCAATAGATAGTTGATATAAATAAACTTCCATAACACCCACCTGACAGCGGCATGAAGTTCTCGGACCGACTTGCCCAGTCTCATCTGGCGACCCAACCTGATAATCACGTTCTTGTGTTTCCCACCACTCTGAATCTATCGTATTAGACTTACGCTTTGCTACTGGAAGATCTAGCCCATTGCGATCATCTACAAATCCCCTCATAGGAGTATCTCCATCAACTGGTTCAACTTTCAATTTCCGGAAAGAGAAAGGACCATTTCTATTATTTGTTCCATTTTCTTTATTCCCCCCACTCGAACCATCCTGATCAACAGGTTCTTGAGGCAAAAGTAATGGAATGTCCTGCAAAGATGATCTAGAAGAAAATGAATCATCTCTTCTAATCCCTTTAAAGCTGTCTTCTTCTTTATTGCATTCAATGTCTGACTCCTCTTGCCTTCCCATGTAGTGGGGTATAACCATATGATGCTGGGGCATAAGAAGCGGAATTGAATCCTCATACGGTGCTTTGTTTCTCTGTAATAACCATTGATTATCATGTGGTAATAACAAGAAAAACAAACAGATGAAGAAAGCTAAAGAAGTATATGAACCTTAGCATAGTTCCAGCGTTGAACAAAGTGCCTAGCCACGTCACGGCAAGGTGGTCCCCATAAAGCACAATGCACGTCATGCCAAGGCATCCGTGGATGTTTTCTACGGTCTAGTTCATCTTTAAGAGCATCCTCCCAAGTATTGGGTTCAGACTCTCTGGAGAAATTTAATAGTGTTCAAACAGAAAAATCAGAGGGTGGAACTGGGAAAGGTGAAATGAGTAATGGACATTCTGATTTGTATTTTTAATGTCCAAAATCTGCTCGGTGGAAACCCACCGAATAGTTTATCTTCAAACATCACAGCTAAAAATTACTTGCAAGTGACACACAAGTTCTTCTTATTGTAAAAAGTAACATGGTAAATGAAAAAAAAAAGATGTGAAATCTCAAAATCAACTGTTTATTCGCAATGATAAATCTGTTAATACTCATGTTAAAGATGGAAATTCTTACCTGGGGTTATAATAGTCCTTTCCAGGCCATGTCACAGAAGGGTTATCTCCAACTTTATGTTCAAACGTGTCATACCGGCCAAAACACAAGTCCAGCCCTCCAATAAAGCAAACCTGATTATCGACGATGACCAGTTTTTCGTGGTGTGACCTACAAAGACATGTGGAGGTACTACTAATCAATGTGCTTCCCAATTATTTTTGTTGTCACATAAACTAGAAAGAAAGCATTGTGACATATTAGAGTGATATATTATAACTGTCTAGTGTCATATCATACCAGAGGTAGACACCACTTGAGAAATGATCAGGATAACGAAGTACCCTCACATTCTCATGAATGCCAAGAAGCCTGCGTTTGCTATATACACTGTTGATTTTTAAAGCAAGAGCAACCTCTTTGTAGAGTAGGATGTATATCTGAAAAAGATAGTAATACCCAAATGAAACAAAATTAAAACAAACTATGACAATTTCTCATCTCAACCTGGAGTAAAAGAATGAAAACAATATGACCTAACTATGAAAATTGGAAATCTACGGGTCCAGAATAAAAAGTAAGAAAATAGAGAAAACCGAAGTCAGTATTCAATTTTTACCAAGATTATCCCCAAGTATAACGAGCACCGTATATACTAAACTTGACCAAAATTCAACTGAAAATAATGCTAATTGTCGAGAGGACAGGAAAAAGATGATCACAGCCAAAAACTACTTATGTTTACCAAATTTCCACCAAGTATACGCAAAAACTATGGCTCTTTAAATTCTTTGCAAGATCACACAATAAATCTTACAAGGCATGCTACCAAGAGAGCGGCATAGCTATCAGTGGAAAGATCCCAAAAACAAGGTTCTAAATAAGAAAACGTGCTCAATTCTCCAAACCTGGCAAGTAAGATCTACATTGCAGATTACAGACATGCGACACAACAGACAGCTATCAATACGTGTATGTCTGTAGTAACTAGTAAGTACCTGAACTCCTTGCTTGGCTTTATTCTCCAACAAGTTATCAAGTCTGGAAGAAGTATGCGAGTCAAAAGGGCGCCTAAGATAGAGTTCTGGGCACACCCACCAGCCACATATGAAAATCTACAAGAAAAAGAAACAAACAGATTAGTTTAAAATTTATAAGTTTCAACACATCAATCGTCTCCACACCCAGTAATGAAAAGTGGTAAGACCTCAGATTTAGCATTTTCAATGGCTGCAGCAATGGCTGCAAAAGCTGCTCCACCATCTATAAACCACTGGGCCTGACTTCCATCATCCGTCAAACCCCTTGGGGGAGCATATGAGCCAAAGCGATGGGGATGGCACCAACCCTCAGGAGGTCTTAGCGCAGCATCGTTGATAGAAGCCACCCAATCTTTAACTTTTGCACTACTCTTTGCCCTTATTCTTATACTCCGGTTTCCAGATGTTACCTGGGACATTTTAACAAAAATTATATAGCATGGATTATTCATAACTTCTTTAACATCTGACCCCAGAAATATTTGTGCAGGCTGAGGATTCAACTTTTAAGCTTATAAAAGAAGGATTCAGTGGGCTACCACTTTAATTGACTACACAAGGACATCCTAATTTTCTTGGTTATCAATTTCCCACTGCGCAGTTGAGGTGATAGTGTTCATGCATAATAGATATAAATTTAGGAAATATAACTTGGAAAATTTACTTTCATTTCTAGTAGAAGCATAAAAGAAATAGATAATCAACAAAGGGGTATTAAAAATAAAAGATAAACAAGAAAGTTTATTTAGATGGAGTAAGCATACATATATGATATAATTGATTGAAAGATAAGTAGGACAGTAACAGCTAACCTTAAATGCATGCCGCAAAGGATTATGATCCTTCAGTTCTACTGCTAGTGATACATCCACACCATCATTTCCATTAGAAACTGGTAGGACATCAAAAACGATTATATCTAATAGCTTCGCATCAAATGGGTCTTCTAATAAGGCGAGAAAACCAGGCTTTAGTACCCCCCACACCTGTACTGGAGAAAAACTAAACCTTAGATACCATCCTGTCGTCACATTGATTTTAATGTCTGATCAGGAGCAAAAGACAGAAACTATAAAAGGAGACAACTGCATTTTATAACATACACATTGAAGAATCTACAGTCGATTTAGAAAAACGATTATACTTTTTCAAACTTCAATATCTCATAACGGCGGTGAAGCTGGCAGAGAAGTTTGTTACACAAAACCTCTCCAGTGAGAGTAGTAACATATTTTGTCATTAAAAGAAAATTGCTAAAGATGAAATCTATTTCTTCAGATAAATAAGTTTTTCATAGCATTCAACGAATTAAGAGACAAAGCAAGAGTAGGAGAGGGGACAAGAATAACAAAAGAACACATAAACAAAGCTCACGAGTCACCCAATCGGAACGTCCAGAGGTAAACCAATTTATCATAGCAAAATACAAACTACACGAGTATGAGCAAGAAAATGAGAATTTCCATACCTTTTGCCAATTATCATTGCAGCAACAGAACCAACAGCATCCACAGCATCTGTTAGAATCATCATCACTCTTTGAAATTTTCGGTAGATGTTTTACCATAATATAGTCTTCTTTCAATTTGGGCCCATACTCTGGTGAGAATGACAACATCGAGACCTCCAAAAACCTGCAAACCTATATTAGGCATTTAGGATTTAACTATGCAAGCAAGCCTCAGCAATAGAATGATGCTCAATGTGAAATGAGAATACAAGCGTGAAATGCACGAAACCCTTTAAATAAACACTTGATGTATTCAGATTTTCAAGCTAGAACAGAAGAGAAAACTAGGTATTGACTATGATAAAGTAGTTGGACCACCCAGCAAAATAGATTATACAAACATACCTCCCGTGAATTGACAATATCAAGATTCCCTAGAAAATGATTCAAATATTCTTGCATCGCATGCTTTCCCCTAACTGATATGGACTGCTGTCTTCCTAAAGGACGAATGACTGGCAAAGCAGCGCTTGAGGGAACATCTCTGAACAAAACAGCCTACTCGTCAGAAAATAATGGCATCCGTTGGAAAGAGTACAGACGCAGGTCAGCAACTAATCCAACCAAAAATAATGCCCAACAGGTCTGACCTATTTTTGGCACTCTCATCTTGATGCAGCGGAACTTCATCAGCATCATCGTCTTGCACAACGTGTGCATGATCCCCTATTCCTAGATTTTGAAGCCATTCTTTAACCTTTAATGTGATATTCGAAAGAAAAACTACATCAAAACTCGATGCAACATCAAGTATGCAATATAAAAAAAGACTTGAGTCAGACCAGAGAAACAAAAACCAGTAGAAACACAAACCTGTTCCTGCTTCTCGTGAATTTCTTCAATAAAAGCACGTTTCTTCAATGCAAAATGCAAATAAAATACTTGAGATGCTTTTTTAACAAGTTGCCACTTGAACTGTGACATAAAAGCACTAAAAGTTAGGACTCAAGAATTACAATGTAATCAAAAAGTAGAAAAGCTCCACTAAAATAGTTAGCACCATATCCACTAAAGTAAGGAGAAACATATAACTATTGATAAATGCATCTCCGTTTCGGGCCCCAATCAGCCAAATAACAACACCGAGCAAACAGATTCGAAAAAATCGATAGTCTGATCCAAGCATCTATTAACTCTGATCTAAAAATTATAGTACGAATGAGAGAGAGAGAGAGAGAGAGCGATAGAAACAAAAGAGATGGACTCGCCTGCTTGTATTGGCACTCAATTGTGTAAGACAAGAGTACGGGGCTAATATCGCCGGCATCAGGACGAGAGACGGAGACGATAACAGCCTTGGGTAATTCTTCGAAAATACGATTAGACTCCTGAGTAGGAGCCGGGGCGAAAGAGAAGAGCGAAGAGACCATCGAAGGAAACTGCTCAGGCTGCATCTGAAAGTAGCGTCCTCCACCACTGGCGGGTGACATCAACTGCTCAGATGCCATTTTTTTTTCCCCTGATCTCTTCAAACCTCCAATTACTCAATTCGATCGTTCAATTCAAGATCTACAAAAATTCTCCAATTCCTTCTCCACGGGATGCTTATTATATATACCCCCGGGGAATTCCGATTAATCTGAAGAAGACGAAATCGTTGGACGATCTAGAGGATCGCAATGGAAGACAAAATCAATCTAAGGGGAAAATTCAAAAGTCGGGGGAGAGAGAGAGAGAGAGACACACACAAACACGGTGTTGGTTATTTTGATTTACAGGTGCACGAAGAAAAGCAAAGTGAACATGATGAGATGAATTGAACTACGTACGTCGACTTTGACCTCTCTTTTTTTTTTGTTTTTCCCTTTTGTTGTACCGGATGCTCCGATTCTGGCCGGATCCGGGTTTTATTTATTTTCTTACAAAGTAATTAACATTCATAAATCAAACTATAATATAAGTAAATTTATATGTGAAAATAATCATAATTTCAACCCATATTTACTTTTTGACCAATAAACGCATCCCACGTGTTCAAAGCTATAGGATTAATTGATATTTGGATTTTGGTTTATTGGGGAAAAACACAAAAACAACTTACCCCACAGTCCCACACGTATTAAATATTTGGTATCTATAATAATTATTACACCTGGTGTATGTTTTTGAAATATATTGAATGGTGTTTGATAAATATCATTTTAATCGTTGCCAAATTCACTATATTAAAACTTAAGTTGGTAAAATTGTGATTAAATATGTGTTACAATTGTGATTTGACATATGGTTGACTGCGGAGGAACTCCAAAACTGAGAAGTGACATTTACCCAACTTCTACTTTCAAGTTCAACACAATGGGATCAAAAATGGTGAAAAGAATAAATGTAAAGAGAAGCAAAACTGGTGAATTCATAATAATGAGCAATGTGAGCTCCATAACATAAGAAATATCTTTGAAGAAAAGAATCTCCGACAAAATCATTAAAATAAAAAGACGCTTCTTCTACAGGTAAGCTCAAGATTCAACCGCAAAAAAAAGGTTCAAAACCAAAATCACTACTGTGACTTCTTCTTGGTTACCACCCTGCAAAAGAACACAACAACCACAAAATTAGTCTCTGATACTTCTATAGATATCTCCACCTACTTTAACTTCATATCCCAAAACAGGAAAGAGGAAACAGAGAACAGGTTTCTTACTCTGCTTGTTGAGGTGCTGGTGCTGGCGCAGCAGCAGGAGTTATTGTCTCTCCACCTCCAGGTCCCTAAAATTGCCAAAAAAGTATTAATGAGTCGTACATCTAACGATAAAATGTCCAAAACATAAAACTAACAGGGCAGAGAGTCAAGATTGGCCTTGTAAATTTTTCACCTGTGCTAATCTCTCCTCTCTTCTGGCAAATTTTCTCTCCCTGCTAGCCTTGTTCTTAATACGCTTGGCCTCAAACTGGTCAGAAAGAGTCTTCTCCCTAGCCTTCTCAGCCTTCATCTTGTGGATGCTCTCCATAAGCACACGCTTGTTCTTGAACACGTTACCCTTCACTTTCATGTACATATCATGGTACATGTGCCTGTCAATCTTCTTGGACTCACGGTACTTGCTCAGGAAACGCCTCAACACCCTCATTCTCCTCATCCAGATAATCTTGGTTGGTAGCCTTGCCTCTCTTGTACCCTTTCTCTTACCTGACAAAGGTTGAATTGGTCCAAAATACGAAGCTCATCAAACCAGTAATAATCAGAGGGTGACAAAAGAATATCCAAAAGCAGGAAATCTCATTCGGAATTTACCGTATCCAGAGTGACGACCCTTCCTCTTGGCCTCGTTCAAAGCCCTAGCCCGAGAACGTGAATGGATCTTGGTAGGCTTCCTGATAATGAAGCCATCCTTCACAAGCTTCCTAATGTTCTGCCCTGTTACAGTCAATCCAACAAAGTATTAACAATAACATCAACCCCACTATCAAATTAACATGACAGTGGATCCCAAACAAACTAGCAGAAAAAACAAAATAGACCATCTGACAACTTCATTTCTTACAACGACATTAATCAAATTCAATCCCATTTTAATTCTATGAAACTTGATGCAGAATCTAATTACTACATATGTGACTCAGAACTGAAACAAACTCGTCGCAGCTCTGGTTCAGACGAACTCAAGTCTCACAACATCGTCACGATACTTCAATTTATGACAGGACAGTGCAAAAATGAGGTTATACTCACTTAATGAATTAACCTAACACCAATCCTAGAAACTAGAAAGACTGGTTCATAAATGGAGAGCTATCCGTTTCTAATCACTCCCAAGAATAAAACACAGTTTCTGCGAAACTCAATCTATAAACCAATCAAGCTCAGATATAGTAATCGGAGAGAGTTAAAAAAATCTTACTGGAATTGGCCATAGAGATATCGCTAGACTCATTGGGATCGAGCCACACTTTTTTCTTGCCACATTTCATCACGGATGCGGCGAGCCGCTTCTGGAGCTTCAGCGACACCATAGCTGCTTCTCCCCGTCTTCCTCTCCGCCTCTCTCCGTTAGGGTTTTTCCTTAGGGCAAAATAAATAAAAAAGGGACTACTTATAAATCAAAGCTAATCAAAATCTTTAGGGTTTTTGGGTCTAGTTCAGTTCCCCTCCTAGACCCACTAACTCAGAGATGTTCGGCTAATTCGGCCCGTTTGCTTTTTATATGGGACTAAATTCGGCCCATTATATTTTGGTTTTTGAAAAATAATAGAGAAATTGTGTAGATACTTTTTTTTAAATATAACTTGGCCATTTTCATTTTTGTCATTTTTACACAATTACAATATATTAAATTAATTTTTAGAATTTTAAATTTGAGTTTTCTATATTACATTTAGGGTATAGTTTATTATTTGGAGTTTAGAGTTTAGAAATTAGTTATTATGTATATAGAAAAGGGTATTATTGAAAAATTGAACAACAATAGAGTGTATTTTTGCAAAATTGGTATAGAAAAAGAGTAGTTTTGCAAATAGCCCAAGAAAATAATTAATGAATTTAAATACTACAATCATTTATTTTTGTCTACTACAAACATAATACAGAAAATGTATGAATTATAATATATTAAAAAATATTAACATGTTACAAGGTGATTTAAATTTGAGAATCATATATATATAAATCATAGATATAAAAATTTAATTCTAACTTTACTTTCGAAATATGATATATATCTAACATTTATTTCAATTTTTATTTTATTTATAACGCCTTCATAGATTCTTTAACTTTCATGTTTTAAATTTAAATTCATATCTGTAAAATAATTTTAAATCTAATGGTGGAGATAGCTATAACAAAACTTTTAAATCTAATGGTGGAGATTAAAAAATATGAATTTCAATCATCTGTTTGAACTTTTGATGTTTTATTATTTTCTAACATATTCACCTATCTTTTTTTTAATATGTAATTTTCTAATAAGCTTTACTTTTATTGTTTGGAAAATATAAACAAAACCACATTGCATTACACATTTTACGCCCACTATTTTAAAATATTGATATGGTAAATACTTTGTTTGTAACCTCCCTTAATATTATCATAGTAATGCTCTCACAATTTTTATTTAGCGATGTTAAAAAATATGCACTTATTGCACTTTAATATATGTTAGTGGTACACTATTTGTTCATTACCTATGCATTTAGATCATATGGATTGCTTGTTTTGAACCATAATTGTCTCTATAAATATAAACAGCAAGTCACACATCCATCTATAACCCTCATATTCCAAATTTCACATAATTTTGGTTATATAATTTTATAATTATTAAATAAATTAAAATTAATTAACATAACTAGTAAACAACAAACCGCACATGCGAGAGATATTACCTAGTACAATTAAAAGGAGATCCTAAATAGGCCTCATCCAACTCTCATCCCATCTCTTTCATTTCTTTGCATATTCTATCTTTTTACTCAAATTCTCATCATATTAATTCACAAACTTGTGTGAATAACTTTGCACATTGTTCAAAAACATATTATCTCTTGTAACACCGTCAACCATGGATTGCAAATTGAATTTTATTTCATCACATTTGTAGGAAACCATCGACCCAATGTGAAAGGCTGTCAACTCTTGATAAACTGCCATTCTAAAAAATATGGTGAATACCTTGAATTTCTCAACCTAATTGACCAAGGCTCTCATCCACATAGATGAACAAACTAGACATCATTATAGGCCTTGAGCTTGAGTTGATGGACATAGTTGACACAACACAAAAGTATGCCAACATGACCTATAAATATTGTAGGGTTAAGCCTCACTGGAAAATGTGATTTCATGGTCTATGTGTACCAATGATCAGTTTCACTTCGTTCCTATCCTTCTCAAGGAGAGAAAGATTACACTGATTGGGGGAGAAACGAACAATAGATTTGATTAATCATATATTACATTTACAATACCTATGCATTGGCAATAAAATTTACACATACACGCACACGGATTGCATTATTTGTTTGCGAGTCAAATAAATGCGAACCATTTTTAGATTATTCCAAGTGGGGAGTAACTAAGAAGGATAAAGTTTGGGATTTGCTTAATAAATGTTACCACATAGAGTCAAATGATATATCACAATAAAACATTTTGAAAAGTCAAATGAGTTTTAGTTATGCATAATATATGTGTATATATACGTCATGTTCGAAATTTCTATACAAGGCATAAATTCTCTGAATCTGTTTGAATAGTGAATAATATCACTGTGTTTTTTTCACCTTTTTCATATGTTATTGTAGAATTTGGGGTATATGACCAGCATGGTAGGTGTGACTAAATAAATCTTAATGTTTGCATCGACGACTTATATAATATATAAGCATCATAATATTTCATTATACCAAAGGTTGATTATACAGATAGAATGACGTTGAGTATCACGTAAACAGATTACATTAGTCATTAGTATAACTAACCAATAGCCCCAGTTAGTTTCGAAGCAAACGAGACATTATTATAAGCAATAGTTGTTTAATACTGTTGATAATTAAATTTAATAACACAATTGGTTGAATCAGTGTTCAAGAAAGCGCTAGGTGATATTTGGATGGTTACCCAACACCTAGCGCCTAGAACACTTAATCGAAATCTAGACAGTGTTTAGGTGGTTTAAGCGTTTACAAAATAAAATATTATATATATAAAATTATATAAAAATATGTGTTAGAAAAATAAAAAAATATAAATTTAAAACAAAAGTAAGAAAAATACATTTTAAAGTTATATTAACAACATATAAACATTCATAATTACATATGTATATATATAACTTAATAATTTAAATATATGTAGTAAAAATCAAAAAGAAATGGTAAAATAAAATTTACGTAATTTTAAGCGGTTTAGACGGTTATTTAGACGTTTGCTGAGCTTCTAACGCTTACACGACGCCTAGGCGCAGCCGCCTAGACCACTTTCATAATATATCTAAAAACAAATCGTCTCTATTATATTGGCTTTAATTTTGAGCACGACATCAGGTGTTACAATTATACAAGTAAAAAAAAAAAAACTCATTTATAACCTAATCTTAATAGGTTGGAAAATATTGTTTATGCTAATCTACATAGAAACGGTTTGTTAAACAATAAACAGTCTAAAGACACGCAGCATTAGATAATTTTTGGTTATCTGAATTTGTGTACTTAATTTATTTAAATAATTCACACCGAATAGATGCGATTGGTATAAAATTACTAATTAATGATATAATTATATATTTATATATCAGAAACTTCAAAACAAAATTAGACAAAACTCGGGAAACAAATAGATTCTGTCAATCTTCGAAACATTGAAGGGACCCACATAAATTCTTATTAGACCAACTAGGCTTTTAAGTTTAGAGGTTCATGCATCTATCTATACATTATTCCTTTATTTATTTACCACATGCATGTATAATTGTATTGTATACGTACGAACAAAATTTTTGGGGATAACGACAGGACTAGATTTACCAAATAGTTAAAATACAAACTGCTTTCTTCATTTTTTTTTTCTTTGTTTCTGTTAATCCAATCTATTTTGCCTATTTTTCTAGTCGAATTGAGGTTGGCTAGCTAGTATATGTTAATTGTTAATTCATTTGTATGTTGGTACTTTTTTTTACTTTTTTAAATAAGGTTTAAATTAAGATATTTGATCAGAATTCCAATTTTCCAGAAGAGTAACGGAAGAGACCTTTTCCAGTAAAGATGTCTAAATATTGATGGGAAAAAAGAAGAGAAAGACTCACAAATCATCATACAACCTTTATCATACACTGACGAGAAATAAATAATACGTAACTAAACTATATATGTATAATACGAACCGAAAAGAAGAAAAAAAAACCTAAAAGGCTGCTAATTTGTCTCTTCTACTACATATTGTAGTATCATCATCACCTTTTTCAATAAAACCATTCTCTCTTTGCTTTGATAACCAATAAATTATATATTAATATTACCAAGAGTAAACAAAATAGCTGAAAATATATGAAGTAATAATGTACCAAAGAGCAGACAAAATACATAGCGCTAGTGTTTTAAAAGTTGTTATCTACATTACAATATATATGTAAGGTTTCCATAATAGAGAATAACAATACCACAAACCGTAATATAACGCACGATTTGAGTCACAACATTACACACAGCCAGACATGAGACATGAGACATCAGACATCATCAGCGGTTGCATTGCTTGTAATGTAACGGTAAAAACCTTAACAAGTAAAGTAACGGCTGTTACATTACATAGTATTATACAATCTTTATTTCAATTTTTTTTTAAAAGCTTATTACTTCATTTCATTCATACGACGCGATGACATCATCAAGCATCCACATATCCACCTCGGAAACCGACTCATCGAGTCTACTCAGCTGCTCATCCGCCGTGGTAGCGTCCAGCTCAAGGAACGACTCCAAGCTCGATATCTGCTGTTTCAGATCGTAATCAGTCTCAAACCCGTTCCCAAACCCAACGCACTCCACCGGGTAACTCGGCTGAGTTATTAACTCGCTCTGAGATACAACGCACAGCTTCTTCGCCGGAGGCTGATGATCAGTTAATGACACGGAGGGTGATGACAACACCTGCGGAGGAAGAGGAGGAGGATGATGACTCAGATCTGGGAAGTTGAGTTTGGCTTTATCACCGCGGATCCGCTTCGCCGCTACGTCGTAAGCCACGGCAGCTTCCTCCGCCGTGTTGAACGTCCCAAGCCAGACTCTGACACCTTTTCGAGGATCTCGAATCTCCGCCGCCCATTTTCCCCATGGCCGCTTCCTTATCCCTCTATAAACATTCTTCCTCTTCCTCCGCTTCTCCGTCGTCGCCGGCTCCTTCTTCGCCGCCTCCTCTTTCACGTTAACTTCCAAAAAAATACATCGGATTCCCCAAAGTTTCAAAAATTACAGTTTTAACCCCACAGATCATTAAATAATCCTAATAAATAACATTACCAAAAACCAAATAAACACTTCAAAAATCCCTAACCATTTCCTCACCAAAAAAAAGGAAAAATAAAATCCCTAATCATTTAATCTTCTAGTAAATATTATCTATAGAAAAAAGTTTATATTCCTCAAAAAAAATTTAAGTGATTTCTTCTATGATTGATTGAGAGAGAGCAGTAAGTAGACCGTAGTAGCGTACCTTGGTTGGTGGGATGAAACTTGGAGGTGGAATCGAAACCCCAGAAGTTGTCACCAGCGGAAACATCGAGCTCTGACCAGAGTTCCTCCGCCGTGAGTTTACGACCCTTGGCCTTGGTGACGAGAGGGGCAAAATCGGAAATAATAGCACCGCCACACATTTTCTTCTCTGTTTGTTATATTTTTGGGTCTCAAGAGGAGGTTTTTTTGCTATGGTGCAGGTGAAATGCATTTTATAGGCCCCAACCAGAATAAATGCCTTTTTGGTTTTATAATAATAAAGTCGCTGTGAAAATTAAATTACTTTATATAGTTACTGTAGTATAATAATAATTCGCATAGTTTCTATGTTCCTTAATACATGACGGTTACAACAAATTTTAAGGCTAAATCCACGTAGCGACAAAATTATTAGTAAGCTTTTTTTTCTTCTTCTTCTTTTGGCTCTCTCTCAAAACAAAACGTAAGAAAACGTGTCGTTAGTTTATTTAATCGGTATTTGGAGTGTTGCGTCCACGAGCGTCGTCGGGTAATCAATGCTTTCAATTATCAATACACGTAATCTCAGTATTCTATACTTTTCTCACTACGAATATTCATCTGAGGGAAAATATAATTTAATGTTATGCTTATTAGACTTGAGAGTTTTGTACTATTAGTTGAGCTATACAAAGGATTTTTGATGGTAAAATAGTTAACAAAAAAAAAACGAAGAAGACTCACCCTAACCGTGTAATTTAATACCAGTATTAAGAGTTAATGATTAATTTGTGTAACAAGCGTTAAACGTCTCACGTTCATCACGATTCACGAAGGTAGCGTTACTAGCGTATCATAAAGTAAGGTTCTCGTTTACGGATGTCTTTAGCATTTCATTCACCACGATCTTAAAAACCCTGTATAGTTATACCCACCACGAGCTTGTACCAATGTTCATAAAACATTGATGTCCAAACCTTTTCATGATAAACATGAGAAGAAAATCAACAACATATAATGTCACTGTTCCAAAAAATACATTTATGAACCATTATAGACGTACCAATAAATCTCCCCAAAAAAACAAACAAAAAAAACACACACACGCGTGGCCCATGGATGAGAGACGAAACCGTATTGAGCAATGAGAAGGATTATAGAGATTTGAAGGGTTTTTTTGTTTTTCTTTGAAAAGTATATATATATATAAGTTATATATGGAGGATCATTCAGCCATTTTGGCTAGGCGGTGAACTGTGCTTCTAGCGATTCTATTCCCAGGATCGATCTTTAGAACCATCCTTAGGTCTTCAGCTCCGAGTTTGTATTTCTCCATGCTCTCGTATAAAAGTGCTCGTTGAACCAGAATGGTCACATTCTTCTTGTCGTGATCAATTACCTGCAATCACGTACGTTTTCAAAGTGAAAAAGACTAAAAATTAACATCTGTAAAGATCTGGTCAAGAACTCAAAAATAAATAGAACAAAGTTTCCCAGATGTTGGTTTTGTTCTCAGTCTACAACAAACCATCTATGGAGCATAACAACCAATCAGCTAGCTATGATGAATTGTTCAGGTCTACAAAAAGCAAGACTTCAAAACTTCTATACCTGCACAATATTTCTAACTCGTACTCTATATTAAGATTGCATATGAACCTAAATCTCATATATGTAAAAACTCTTATCAGTATCAATTCCATCAAGAGTCCTTAATCCCCTAGTTAATTCCAATACATCTTCAACTCATACAACTATAGAATTGTTATATGGATGAGATAAGAATCATATGAACCATGATGGATCCAAAGAAAAAAGTGCCTTTCTTAACATACCTTTGTGCAGTCGGCTACAGCCTTCTTATACTCTCCAACTTCTTTGTAACACGAAGCCCTTGTTGAAAGAACCTCTGCTGATCCAGCTTCATCTCCAGCTTTATCCATAAGAATCACAGCCCAAGAGAGCCACTTTATGGCATCAGCATACTGACCTTGTCTCTGGTTATCAATACCCTTGCTCTTAGCTGATGTAGCAGATACACCCGGTGGAGGTGGCGGCAAACCATCAAGTTCAGTGGTGGAACCGCCACCAGAATCAGCCCCACCGTCAAAACTTTCAAATCCCCAATCTTCAGTCTGTGGTGTAGCCGTTGCTGCAGCTGAGGAATTGGAACTAGTAAACATTCCTAATGGATCATCATCGTTCACACTCGAAGACTGAGGACCACTTGATTGCACACCAAAATCAACGTTCGAAGCATTAAAGCTACTCGTAAACCCGCCTGATGAGAACGTGTTTGATTTCGCAGCATTCTGGAAATCACCAAAGTCGTTGTTTTGAGTGGTCGACCCCGCGAAACCGCTACCATTCGGGTTCGGCTTCGATACTCCCGATTGGAATGAACTCTGTGCATTGTTGTTAACCTTTCCTGATGACTTTGATCCAAAACCAAGCAAAGAACCAAAGGGATCACTATTCAAAGGAACACCAGACCCACTCATATTCCCACCAGACATATTTTTCATTGAAGGACCTCCAAGATTTGGAGTCGTCTTAACACCACCGTAACCACCTGAAAAACCACTCGGATTACTACTATTATAACCCAAACCACCACCACTTTTCATAGAATTACCCGATTTGGGCAACGAATCAGCCAAATTCCCCATAGAGTAAGGACTCTTGTTAGAACCTGAACCCGAAACAGGCGGTGCATTCTTCAACGGCACGTTTCTATTAGATTTACCTTGACCTATAGCGGAACCAACCAGATCTCCAAACAAACTAGGATCCTTGTTCACAATCCCAATACCCGATCCCGAAGCTGAACCCCACGTCTTACCGTGAATATCACCAACCATCGAAGTCGGACCACTACCGATCTCGGATCGGATCGTAGTCTGCTTCGGTGCGGGTTGATGCGTCCACGAAGGCTTACCAGGTTGCCACGCAGGTCTCGGCTGCGAATTTGAGCTTGAATAAGAAGACGTTTGGCTTTTCTGGCCATTCAGAGGTCTACCTTGGCTCGATCCGAGTCCCAGATCGAAATCGAAGCTGTTGGTTGATCCGGACGATCTCTTCCCGAAGTTCGAATTCATGATTTCTTCAGATTTACAAAAAAAAAGTAAAATTAAGGATCAAAAAAGAGAAATGCTCGATGGATCAGATGATGCTAACGCAGATTTGCGGGAGATGATTAGAGAGCTTGATCCGTTGTCAAGAACCGACCGTGAGAGATTCTTCGAATCCACCACGAGCAATTTAGAGATCTCTCTGATGTTGATGTTCAGACTCCAAGAGCCAACGAAGGGGAGAGAATAAAATAAAACTTTACAGAAAGGTCCCTCTTATTTTAAAGTTTCATTCAATTAACCCCCATGTTTGATTAAGATGTTTAACTTATCCGATTTTTTTTTTTGTTCTATGTCTTCTTTTCACCTTTTATTTAAGCTCGAAGTTTCTCTAAATAGAAATATCTTGCTTTGAAAATGGTTTATTTGCCTTCAATCAATTGCTCATCATAAGCTCCCAGTTATCTCAGATTTAATTAAAATTTCGATCAGTTTTAGTATGATAAATCTCACAGAAGATTATCAGATGGCAAAAATACTCATATCAGCCATAGTAAAAGGTTTGTATGACTCTCTTAAATTACATGTTCTTGAAATTGCTCCTCCTCTTGCTAATAGTGTTTATGTAGCCAGCAGTTAAGTAGTTACTCCATCAGTTTCAACTTTCAATGTTTCATCATCATCAGACCGAAGTAACAACACAAGTGGGGTTTTATTGGGCTTTAAAAGCAAGCCCATAGGCCTAAAAGTAATACTAATTGCAAATTGATGAGGAGCGGGAAAATCTAGAGAAGACAAAATATTTCGTCTCTCTCTCTCTCTCTCTCTCTCTTTCCCCAATCTCTCTCTTCTCACAGTTCCTTCTATCTTCTTCACTAATTACTTGAGTTTTGTCTCGTGTTAGATCTTACATTCTCTTCGTTTCTCAGCAAAAAATTTCAAATTTCACTTGAAAAATCAGAGATTTCTTTGGAAATTTTCGATTTTTAGTTGGAATCCTCCCAATCCACAGCTTTTAGGGTTTCAGCAATTTTCTTTTTGGGGGTTTTGGGATTAAGGGTATGAATTATCCAATCTCTCCATACAGAAGCTTATATTCCTTGCGTCTTCACATAGAATGACAGGCCACGGCGGTGGCGGTGGTGGAGTCCGTGGTGAGAGGATTCACACAGTACAGCCGGAGAGGGATTTGGTGGCTAATTGGGAAGTTGATTTGTCGGAGAAGCTAGAAGAGTACCTTCTCAAAATCTGTACCGGAGAAATCACTGGAAATGAAGAAGATGGGCAGATTCCTGTGAATTTCGCTGAAGGTTTGTGGGTTTTGCTTCGATTTTTCAGAAAATTTTCTCAGTTTGATTTCAAGTTATTCCCTTTTTTAGGGTAATTGAGATTTGGGGTTTCCATTTTTGTGTTCCTGTAGCTGCGTTGCTGCTTCAGGGTTCGGTTCAGGTTTACAGCAAGAAAGTCGAATACTTGTATAATTTGGTTCTGCGTACGTTGGAGTTTCTATCGAAGCAAAGGTTTGACCTTTTTCTTTTTTTCGAATTCCCTGTTTTATGCCAAGTTAATGTCCGAAGCTCATTGAATAGGACAAAAAAAAATTAGTACTTGTGTTAGATACTCCAAGCATCTCAGGGTTTAGGGGCTAACTTCGATTTCATCTTTCTCTATGTGTATGGGTTTTGTTTTGTGTTCACAGATGTAACTGAATTTATACCATGGGTTGCACCTAGAAAAGGAATTAATTTCTATAAAGGTGCTGTGTCTAAGCTGTGACTTGATGAGATTCATGTTTTCTTTGTATCTGACTGGACATTTACATTCTTTTCGTCATGCAATTCATACAGAAACTATGTACTCTAGAAAGCTAATCGTTCATGTTATCTCAATCAAACATAGGCGGTTTGTCACAGAATTGCAAAAGATATATATTAAATAAGTTCTCTGATTAGTCAACTGTTTTTGTTTTTTAAAACAGAGAGCAAGAACAGTCGAAAGATACATCAAATGAGGCTAGGGCAAGCTCCTCGCGTCAGGTTGATGAAGAAGAAAATGATCTCTTCTGGAATGTAGATGACATCCCAGGTAAGCAAGTTCTGAAAGTTATCATTTTATCCATCTACCACTCAAGAGAGCGGATTCCTGATCTAGATATTGTTTATTAAATAGTGGACCCAAAGAATAGCTTGGACAGCTCGGTTGTGGGAGATGCCTGTCCAAATCACTTTGTCAAGCCTCCGGCAAATCTAGTTGTTATTGAAGGTGACTGTTTGGATACTAGTGGTGACGGAGGAGAATTGGAATCCTATCTGGTATAGCATGTTCTTCCATCTCTTAGAGCATCGAAAAAACAGAAGAGTTTGGTGCTTAAACTCTCTTTTAACTTTCATGTCTTGCAGTTGGCAACTACACATCTCTACCGGGATTTTATTCTATTAGACCCATGTGATGCTGTAGCGGTCAATGAATTTTTAGGTGATAACTATGCTGGTAAAGGAAAGATCAGTTCTCACAGAGGCAGCTCAGTACGTAAAAGTTTTCACTCATCTATAGGACGTTCTGGAGGAAGTGCTCGTAAGTCATCTGTTGGCAAGAATCAGGGCACTAATGTCAACTTGTCCCCAATATGTGGGAATGGTCCCAATGTTGAAAATTGTGAGCAAGAGTCTCAGCCTCCTGTTTTTGGAGACAATGATCATGGTTTTGACATGGAAAATGAATATGGAGGAACCATGGATTTAAGTGATACAGATGCTGATGAAGATGATCCATGGAAGCCATTGAATCCCTATGAACCAGGGAAGCTGAAAGTGAAGCCTTTCAAAAAAGGTTGGTCAATGGCTTATGTTTTTTTTTTTTGATTAATATCTGAAGCTATTTCTTTCGATCTGCATCTTACTTCTGTAGTTCATGCTCTACTTTATTTCTTGAGCAGTAAAAAAATTCAAAAAGATTGAATGGAACCTTACCAAGGACCATATGACTTCCATGTTTCCTCTCGCTAGACCCAATGGTCCCATCAGTTCAGAGCTTATTGGAATTTGGAAGATGCAAGGTTCTGGTAGGAAAGACGAGCAAGAACCACAAGACATCCCCTATTACGAGAAGGTTTGTGTTTCTCTATACCTTTCATATAATACTGTAATGCAACACAAAGAAACTGATAGTTTTGATGTCAGCTTCGAGAGATGCTTGTAAATGGAGGAAACCAACCGTGTGGTGCTAACGGCAATAACGATCAGGATAACCATGATGAAGCCAATAATGGCGAGTTCAATGATTTTGGGGATCATGATGGTGATGATCCAGAACATCCGTTCATGGATGAAGATGTCCTCAATACGGTGAGTAGTTTCACGCATTGATCTATTTTGGTCGAAATATATGGAAAGCGTATCCGCTCATTTGAACTTAAATGCAGAATGATGGTGGAGCTGCTGACTTACATAACTACGATGGATTTGGAAACGACGAATCAAATTGTCAAGAAAGCTTGGAAGATCTTTGCCGCTCACACCTGGTAACTACATTGGTTTGATTTTATACATCAGATGTACAATTTTCATCTACATTTGTCAGCTTTCAGTAGATCGAGTTAGGTTTTAGCTCTGTTTTCTTATGGAAGCTCAAATGTTCGTCTTTTTTTTGTTGTAGGATGCTCTTCTTGCTAACATAGCTAAAAGTGAGAAGCAAACGGATCTGGCTGCTCGGGTTTCAACGTGGAAACACAAAATTGAGCAAAACCTAGAAGAACAAGTAATTTTCGTTATCCTAGTTTCTGTGACCATTCACTTGAAGTCAGATATCTAATGCATTTTCTATATCCTCTGGTCGTTGTTTTTCTATGTTTCAGGAGCTACACCCTCCATTTGACATTCAAGAATATGGAGAAAGGATTATTAACAAACTGACTGTTGAAGAGAGTGGAAACGTGGAGACCTTTACCGATCTCATGAAAGGTCAAGAAAAGCACGATGTAGCTCGGGCTTTCTCTGCGCTTCTCCAGTTGGTAAGTCACGGGGGGATACCAATTATGTCTGTTGACCAAACAAGAATTCAAAATTTGAAGTATGGTTTTTGCACAGGTGAACAATGGAGACGTTGATCTGGAAAAACCTGGGAACTCCACAAACGAACAAATGTGTTATACAGCAGTTAAACCTTTCAGTGTTCGGTTGCTCAAGAATCATAACAGAGAGAATGGGAAAAGAGCAATGAATTTACCCCGGAAACGAGCTAAGTCTCCAATAACCAAAGGCAAATCTCACGATTCACCACCACCAAAGAAGCAAAACACATGTTCTGTCTCAAGCCAGACGACACGGAAAGTCTCGCTAAAGATCTCAAAGATCAACACTGTCGGCACAAGATGCACACCAAACAGTAAGAAGAGACGGAAAGGTCGATCTGAAGATGTAGCAGCTGAGGTAACGGAAGTTTCTTCAGTGGAAAAGTCTTTGGGGAAATAATTAGATTGTGTAGNGATATCTAATGCATTTTCTATATCCTCTGGTCGTTGTTTTTCTATGTTTCAGGAGCTACACCCTCCATTTGACATTCAAGAATATGGAGAAAGGATTATTAACAAACTGACTGTTGAAGAGAGTGGAAACGTGGAGACCTTTACCGATCTCATGAAAGGTCAAGAAAAGCACGATGTAGCTCGGGCTTTCTCTGCGCTTCTCCAGTTGGTAAGTCACGGGGGGATACCAATTATGTCTGTTGACCAAACAAGAATTCAAAATTTGAAGTATGGTTTTTGCACAGGTGAACAATGGAGACGTTGATCTGGAAAAACCTGGGAACTCCACAAACGAACAAATGTGTTATACAGCAGTTAAACCTTTCAGTGTTCGGTTGCTCAAGAATCATAACAGAGAGAATGGGAAAAGAGCAATGAATTTACCCCGGAAACGAGCTAAGTCTCCAATAACCAAAGGCAAATCTCACGATTCACCACCACCAAAGAAGCAAAACACATGTTCTGTCTCAAGCCAGACGACACGGAAAGTCTCGCTAAAGATCTCAAAGATCAACACTGTCGGCACAAGATGCACACCAAACAGTAAGAAGAGACGGAAAGGTCGATCTGAAGATGTAGCAGCTGAGGTAACGGAAGTTTCTTCAGTGGAAAAGTCTTTGGGGAAATAATTAGATTGTGTAGTTAGGTATGGGATTTAACTCTGTAACTGTTCGTTTGTGTAAGTTATAATGAAGGCATTGCCAGAAGTAGCATATGTTGTAATCACTATGAAAATTCCACTTTCGAGGGTCTGTCTTTTAACATATTAGAAAGAGAGAGAGTGCTTGTGGAAATTTTGGTAAATTCGGATGTTTAAGATTTGTTCATAAGAGTGAATCTTTAAAAGATAATCTAATCGTGAGAACAAGTAAATATCCACCAAGTTATATATACCTAATTGCATCTAACTATCAATTTCAATATATCCTCACTTGTGGATATTTTACGTTAGTTATTTCATCACATGTTGTCGTCACTTGTGAAGAATAATTTACAGCTAGTAAATATATCTTTTTTAAAAGTAGGATATAGTACAAATTGAGAAGAAACATAAGACGTTGCATATACAGTATAAAAAAAATATAAAAAGCAAGAAACATTCCAAAATGAGTCTATCTATCTACATGTTAATTCCTTTTTCTACACTATTTTTGGACTTTTGGATATTTGCGAAAGCAACAACAGACTTTTGCATCATCTAATTGACAATGGAAAGTTCCACGAAATTGTTGTACTCTCTTGAACTTTTTGTCATCTACTTGTATGAGATAACATATTCACGTACCTAATTTGCCCTTCATTGACGTCTTCCTATTGTACCTTTGCCAAACCTTTAACTAATAGTTAGTGGTATGTATAGTTTTTATAGGGTTTGGCTTAATTAAAACCTGAATTTATTCACGCATACATCTTAAAGAAAATCACGAACAGCAACGTGTAATGTGTTACATGTATTTTTTAATAATTAATTTAAAGAAATCAATGATTGGAGACTTGGAGTTTGGAGATAGTAGTGCGAGTTGTTAACTTGTTACTCCACTTTGTTGTTAACATGAATTAGTTGTAACATATACATTATTTTAACATCACGTGTGTTGTGGTTAGAGTAGCCCTGGGCATTCGGGTTACCCGTTCGGGTTCGGGTATTATCCGTTCGGGTTCGGGTTAATAGGTAATGGAAAACAGAATCCATTGGGTATTTTACTATGTTTGGGTTCGGTTCGGTTCGGATAGTACCGGGTTCGGGTCAGTTTGAGTTACAATTTTCAGAACCCGGAAAAAACCCGAAAAACGGGTTCTATTCAGTTTCGGGTAAAGTGTACCCAAACTCAACCAAAACCCGAACCAAAACCCGAACTACACCTGAAATACATGAAAAAATCTGCAAATTACCATCCAAAATCTGCAGTTTACCATCCAAAATCACATAAATAATGAAAACATATAATATAACTCCAAATTTAACATCCAAAAACTGAAAGAAATAGAAAAGTGATAAGTGATAACAAATTTAAGTTGCTGAAAGAGTGAAAGCAAAGAAGAGTTTAGAAAAGATTCAAACTAAAAATATAAGTCTGATGTGAAAGTGCAACATAGAAATAGAAGATAGAAAGTAGAAACTTGGTGATTGATGTCTTTGATTTGAAATTTCCTGAAACAAAATGAAACAAATATCAATAACAACAATGAGAATAATGACAAATACAAAGAGTAGAGACTATATAGTATATACTTAAACTAACCATTCAAACTATAAAGATCATCTGGGTGACTCATTCTCAAGATTAGCTGTCCAAATGTTTGAATTCAGGTTCATACTCTATAAAAAAATAAATGTAAACCGTAAGAACAAACAAAATCATATTCAAAATTGTATAAACAGTTAAACAATAAAAAGAAAACTTACCTCTCATAAGTTCATCATCATGCTCAACTTCCGAAAGCAAATGTTCTACTGTAGAGACTCCTTTTTCATTGATATGAATTTCAGCTTTTAGCCATTGCTCGGTGCAGATCAACACTTCTATCATATTGTGTGTTAAACAGCTCCTATAAGGTTCTAAAATTCTACCACTAGTGCTAAAAGCAGATTCAGAGGCTACTGAAGGCACTTGCATTGCAAGTATGTCCTTAGCAATTAGAGACCAAATCGGATACTTCCCATTGTTGACCTTCCACCAAGATAACAAATCATATTCTGTACCTTTAAGAATACTTGGTTTCTCCACATTATCTTTCAAGTAAATATCCAACTCATTAGAGGAGCTGTAAATTACCTTTTCCATCACCATCTCATCAAATACGTTTTCCATGTCAACAATACCTGCTTTCTGACAAAAATCTGGTGCAACTTGCTCTCGGGACTGCGACTGGGAAGATGAACCATGTGACTGAGAAGATGAACCAGACTTGTTTACTAAACTGTTTCTACTGTACTCATCATACAAGTCCTTCAAGATATTATTCAAATCATCTAAAAGATGTGCAGACTCAATACTGCCTTTCCCATACAAAGCATCAAAACAGAGCTCAGCAAATTTCGTTTTCTTTCTAGGATCAAAAACACTTGCTACTATCACCAGCCTATTCATTTCAACTTGTTCTCCAAATGGATCCCAATACTTTGCCAACTTTGTTAACATAGACAAAGCTTTCTTTTTCAAAGCGTCTTCAGGATCTGTACTCGTGGTTAACTCAGTCAGGTTCTTAGTAACATAAACTATCTCATTGTAGAGTTTATGAGAGGCAACCTTATTTGAAGCTGAAAGAACCGATGTGGATTTATAAAATATGACAAGAGTAGAAACCAACCTCTCAACTTCATCAAAATCAGATGGCATAGGTGGTCCAATCCTTTTCTTTCCATCCACCTTTTCTAGAAAGTAATCGTTATACACTTTATCTTCAGCCTCCATCCTCTCAAATGGCAATCTAAACTTCAAAGCTTGATCTAATATGAGGTAAGTCGAGTTCCATCTTGTTTTCACATCCAAAGGTACACTTCCCCTTTTAATCTTCACCGCCTCAAGTCGCAAATCAAATGATTTGAGTCTGTTTGTTGTAGCTCTCACATACTGAATACCATTTCGAATTCCAGCCACACTACTGTCAACCTCTTGTAAACCTTCTCTCACAACCAAATTCAATATGTGTGTAGCACACCTCAAATGCATATACTTACCTTTCAATATCAATGCATCATCTCCACTGTTCTTCATAGCTTTCTTAAATTTAGTCATAGCAGAACTATTTGCTGTAGCATTATCTACTGTGATGCAGAACACTCTCTGTATATCCCACTCGGCTAGACACTTAAGGAGAACATTACAGATTGTTTCACCCTTATGACCATCAACATTCTTGAATCCTATGACCATCTTCCTTAACTTCCACATAGCATCCACAAAATGAGCAGTTATTACCATATAACTCGCTCTAGTAGTTGTTGAAACCCATATGTCCGTAGTCAATGACAGCCTCTGTCGGTTTTGCCCAAGAATCTTCTTCATAGCTGCTTTCTTATTGACATAAATCTCCATAATATCTCTTGATGCTGTCCTCCTAGAATGAGGTTTATATATTTGAGCATTAGAGCAGAAATGTCTCCAACCCAAGCACTCTACGAATGATAAGGGTAGCTCTGCAAGTACCATCAACTCATTGGTAGCCTCTCTAAATATTGCTTCTGAAACTTTAACTGCCCAAAGACTACCACTAGCACCATCAGAAGTAAAAACAGTTTGAGTTGGATCATTACCGTTAGCATCTTTCCATACCTTGAATTGTTTGCAGAACAATTCGAGATGCTTCTTCATTGTAGAAGTGCCATTTTTAGTCTCACAAGACAAGTTTCTCCCACAGTATTGACATTGGCATTTGTCCTGTTTTGTTCCCATCTTGGTGAAGTGATCCCAAACCCATGATCTTGTATTCATCTTCTTACCAGAACTAGTACCTCCTCCATCATCACTAACTCTCTCTTTCCTCTTCCTCTTATTTTCAGAAACCGGAGTTTGAACATCATCATCGGATTCGAATCCACTCAAATCAACACAATCAAATGGAGGATTTGGCTCAGCAGAAGATGCCATCTGCATTTTAAAAACACAANTATTTGAGCATTAGAGCAGAAATGTCTCCAACCCAAGCACTCTACGAATGATAAGGGTAGCTCTGCAAGTACCATAAACTCATTGGTAGCCTCTCTAAATATTGCTTCTGAAACTTTAACTGCCCAAAGACTACCACTAGCACCATCAGAAGTAAAAACAGTTTGAGTTGGATCATTACCGTTAGCATCTTTCCATACCTTGAATTGTTTGCAGAACAATTCGAGATGCTTCTTCATTGTAGAAGTGCCATTTTTAGTCTCACAAGACAAGTTTCTCCCACAGTATTGACATTGGCATTTGTCCTGTTTTGTTCCCATCTTGGTGAAGTGATCCCAAACCCATGATCTTGTATTCATCTTCTTACCAGAACTAGTACCTCCTCCATCATCACTAACTCTCTCTTTCCTTTTCCTCTTATTTTCAGAAACCAAAGTTTGAACATCATCATCGGATTCGGATCCACTCAAATCAACACAATCATCTGGAGGATTTGGCTCAGCAGAAGATGCCATCTGCATTTTAAAAACACAAACAAACCAATTAATCTTTAGAAACAATAATCAATAGATTATCAAAATTACAAAAGCCATTAACAACACAAGAAGGTGACAAAATTAGTAACAAATTAAGTAAACATTTTATTGAGTATTGAGTATAACAATCTAGAGACAAAAATCAATTTAAAGATTAAGCTTTTGTTTTCACAAAAACAAACAAGAATTAGAGAAGTGACAATCTAATTTACTAAAAGTCTATACTCGAACTATAGAAATTTGTTTGTCGTTTGAATCAAAAGAATCACATAATTGAATCGATTGAGAAGTTACTCGAGAAAGAAGAAGAACCCTCAAAAATCAGAAATCATACCTCTAAGTGATTTCGCGACAAGGCAGACGGTGGTGAGTTTATCTCCTTCAGCGGCGACGGTAAGGTCTCCGCGAAGCTAGCAGCAGCAAGGGTTTCCAGGTTTGTCTTTGGAATAGGATGATGAATATATATGAATCGATATCGTATCAAACCTCGAGAGATTTTAGGAAATTGAATCGACAAAGTACAAACTGATAAGTGAGAACAAAAGATCCCTAAGTGGTTTAGTGTTATGTTCCTCGGGTTCTATGGGTACCCGAACGGGTATCAGGTATTACCCAACCCTAACCCGAACCTACGGGTTCTGGAAAATAGAACCCAATAAAATTTTATAACTATACTCGAACCCAACCTAAACCCGGTTTTTTGGGTCGGGTACCGGATTGGGTAACCGGGTTCGGAATTTATGCTTAGAGCTAGTTAGGAGGCATAAGACTTGGTCCAAATGACGCGTAGGGATACGAAGAGTCATCAGATTTCATCATTTAAAATATCAAACAGACCAATGGACAAGACTGAAAATGATATTAATATATAGTAGTAACGAAGTGGAATAATTACATATATGATTAGGGAGTCAAAACTAGGAAGTCACAGTCGTGTTGAGCACTTATAAACTTGCTTCAGAGTGTTAATTACTCGTTGAAAACTAATTGTATTAAGTATGAGTTTCAATTATAATTATGAGTTTATAACATTATGACCACTGAATTGAATTGGTGGCAGTATTACAAAAGAGTGTAAAGAGATGGGAAAAATAATAATAAATGTAAATTGATTAATACGTTGAGACGGCTGAGGACTTTTGTACATCGTCAAAACAAATCTATCTAATCTAATTATAATAGACGGTGGATATTGATTCGCTGGAAGCTAAGATTACGCCACGTGTCTCCACTTGCGCTGAAACTTTCAACACCTAGACAAAAGCCTGTTTGACTTTTCACATTACTTGTTTGTTGGTAATAATAACTTTTTTAACTTTCTACTCACGGTGAAAATCAGGAACCAATCACACACCACCACGTAGCAAGTCAGCGAGTCTCCTCTACACCCCGCTCGATATCCGACTCTGTCACCGGTATCCGGCAGCTCAACGACGGAGATACCGGCGGAGCTCCTGAAATAGGAGACGAAGCGCTTCTTCTATCTCTACTCAGCATCCTAGTGAAAGATAACATCCGACTCATCGGCGATCTAAACGATTGACTCGCCGGCGATTCTCTCCGAGTCAACTCGTCTTCTAACTCGCTGAAGTTCCTCCTCGGAACCGTAATCGCCGCCGGTTTGCTCCCGGAATTATCCACCGGCGTCGGAGAAGAACTAGATCCACTTGGCTCGCACCTCAACCCGGAGCTAGAACCCGGTTCGGTTACCAAAACCGGGACAGAATCAATCGCAATCACAACTTGCTCCTCCGCCGCCGCCGTCAATTCATTCTCGGAGAGAGGCTCAACGAGAGAGCGACAAAGAGGACAAGTGGAATGAGAATGAAACCACATATCGATACAATCAACATGAAACGTGTGTTTGCAATTGGGCAAAACCCGACCCGTTTCGCTCTCTTCGAAGTCCGACAAACAAACGGCGCATTCGATTGGGTCTTTACTATGAGTCTCGTCGGAAAACGTAAAAACGGGGAGAGATTTAATGACGTTAGGATCGAGTCCGCGTGAAGCGACGACGGAAGACGCAGCAGCGGCGGCGGAAGGATCAGCGGTGAAGAAAACCATAGTAGTAGCGCGGCGGTTACGGCTACGACGACGGAGATGACGTCGACGAGCACGGAGGAGATACCAACGGGCGTAGAGATGAAGGAAGACCATTAAAATGACGACGAAGAAGAGGATGACAATTGCGCTAAGCATGATTTTGCCGCTCATGGCGTACGTTTTGGAACCGGAGAAGTCGTCTCCGCGTCTGCCTAAAGGAAGCGGATCCGGGTCGTTGGTGTTCATTGTTTCTTGGGTGGTGGATGAGTGAGAGATATGATTCAGAGAGAGAGAGAGAGAGAGAGAGAGACAACTTAGTGAAGGAAGAAGAAGGTGATTGAAAGATTTGGTATTTGAGTTTAGTTAATGGGACGAGACAAGAGAAGAGAGCTTCGTGCGAAAGTGCACTCTTAATTATTGGGAAATTGCAAGACGACGCCAACGTTGACTCTTACCAGTAATTTCTTTTGACCTTTCTACTCTCTTACCTCTAAAAAGGCCATTACAGCGAAATTGGGATTAAACCGGTTTCGGTTCAATTTAATATGTAAAAAATATAAAAAACAAAAGAACAACAATCTATCATAGATAAGGGGTGTATTGGATTCCACTTTATGACTATAATAAAATCATAGATATGAAGAAGGTGTTATTGATTTATGGATTTAAATATTTTAATGATTTAAAATTTTATGTAGAATTTATTGTTATTAGTTTTTAATTTATAAAAAAATCATATGAAATCTTTGTAAATCTAAAGTTACTAGATTCAGAATTTTATAAAATTAATGCAAATTTTGTGTTATTTAACTAGAACAAAATAATTTGAATTGACAATAAATTCAATTATTATGTTATTGTGTTAGTTAACATTTTGATATTACACTCTTTTGTTGTTCTATTACGTTAGAATTGCGGAAGTAGAATTGTACATAAAGTAAAAGAGAATAAACACAAAAAATGGAATACTTAGATTTTTACAAATGTATGTTACACACTATATATAAACACACCTACAACGTATAGCCGTTACAAAGACATTAAGAAAGAAATGGACATAAAGTTGCTTTGCTATGCAGAACGCCTACAATGAGAGTGACCTGTGATCCTTGTTTGACTCGTCGATCTCATCAACCAAGATAACATGTGACTTCTTTCTAAGACTCATTGTAACTCCCATTTCTTCTAGATCCTTCTCTTTCTCCAATATGTTTTGATATGATAAGGGCCTCTGTTTCTATTTACTTACATGGACCATAGTCCATTAGTAGTGACTTGCACGGACGTTCATACAGACAGTCGTACGGACACTCGACTTTACTGCATTGGTCTCATGTCCTCCTTGATCAATACATTACATGCAATAATTTTAATTTTGTTTTACTTACAGTAATAATTTAAATACAAATTAACAATGATATCATGTAATTCCTATATATATATATATATCACAAGTCAGTCAAAACTTATTCAGAGAAAAATTAAATAATAAATATTATAATAAAATTTATAAAGTAGAAAATATCACCAGCATGGGATGTTTGAAAGTTAGGCTCCTGACTCTACCACCGATATCGTAGTACTAGTACCCGTAGGCCGTAGCTTCCATGTACTCATCGAACCATTTAACTTCAAATGCTGCAGTTTTTAATGGACAAAACATTTTAATAGACCGTCGAGTTTAATAGACAAAATCATTGCTTTTGTAAGATCATCAATGCAGTTTTTTTTTATAAATCCAAAATTATTTGATAGTCTTTTGATAATTGTGGATCGAAACACCCAAATTTTACAAGAAGTGCAAGTAGCGTAACAAATTTCATAAGCCACTACCAAATACAAGAAAAAAAAAAGCATATATATAAAACAATTATGGATTCTGATTAGTTGTGAATTGTGATCATGAATGATAAACATTGACATCCATCTCAGAAATTCTTGGCATATATTTGATTCTTTATCCACAAATAAAGCTTTGTAAGTTGAAATTTTTTCTTCCATTTAATTGTATCAGAATAATCCCGCATCAAACTCTCTTTAGCTTCGTCCTTGATGTACTCAGTATTGAGATACCTCACTTGATTTTTCTAGGTCCCCACACGAAGATACCGTGGTCGAATTCCAATCTGATTGTTACCAGCATCGCCGTACGGTCCGACCTTCTATGAAAACATTTGTTAAAGGATTGATGTAAAATAAAGATTTTTTGGTAGGATGTATGTGTTACACATAAGTTTCATTCATTTATCATAAAGCACGAACAAGATAGCGTGCAACACTAAACCCGATATCGACTTCCAAGTTATATATAGCTTCTTTCAGAAAATTGTTAGCAACAGTTGAATCTTTTTTCACAGAAAACTTAAAAGATAAATATCATAATGAAATTAATTAAATTATAAAAGATATCACCAGCATGCCATGTTTTGAAAGTTAGGCTGGCGACTCTACCACAACATCATATTGTAGATCCATGAACAACGTACATGTACTCATCTGGCCAGTTTTTGAATAATAGACAAAACATTTTAATAGACCATCAATTTTTAATAGACAAAACCATGCATTGCTTAATGCGGGGTTTTAATCCAAAACGATTTGACAGTCTTTTAATCATTATGGATCGAAACACTCAATTTTACAAGAAGTGCAAGTAGAGTAACAAAATTTAGCAAATACCAAAGACAGAAGAAAATCATATATAAAACAGTTATGGATTCTGATTCTTTCTCATAATTGATAACATTCACATTTATCTCAGTTTCTAAGTTGAAACTTTTTATTCCATAATGGTGTCAGAATGAACTGATAATAGTAATATATTAAAAAATCGTTAGATTTTTGCCAATAAATTGCTTATGTTTTCCTCAAACTTTTTTTAATATATATTTTGATTAGTTTCGTTTTTTTTTCTAATTTGACGAGAAAAAAATCCTAGACCGAAAAAGAACTGAACCCAAAAACGATCATATTTTCTATAAAACTACTTATTGAAAATAATATACAGTAATATATTTTCTAATAATTAATAAAAGCTAGAATAAAAATAAAAATCAATTAGATTAAAATAATAAATAATGATAACCAGAAAAAGAAAATACAAAGGAGATCATATCTGATCAAACATATTACATTTTTAAATTTAATTAAAAATAATTAACAATCAATGACTTCATTATGAATCTTGTATTCGTTCATGCTTTCCAAAGTGTATATAATATTGTTTGTAACCGCATTTCTTGTATCTGCAACTTTTGTAACTATCAAAAAGCAAAGGTTAAATGGATACAAACAATAACTTCCTATAAATGGAATTGACTTCTGAGCTTATAACTCGTTTGTTTCTTTTTGTCGTAATAGCTGGACCACTTACATGATCTGTAAAAATAAGGCTTATGATGTAAGAAACAAGACTTATGATGATGAGTGATGATGACTCATCTCGACTCTCATCTCACCTGGATATACGTTGTGTAGAAAAATAAGACTTATGACGAGTGATGACTCACCTACATATACGTCAACGTCAAGATTCATGTAAAAAAACAAAAACTGGTTCTTACTTCTAAAATAATGACAATTTTATATAAAAACAAAATATAAAGTGATTGCAAAGGGGAACTATGAAAAGCTCTTAGTCATGTACAATTTTTTTCTTCCCTAGCATTTGATATAGAAATTGGTGAAAGGTGTATTCGAAAATATAGAGAATGTATGAATGGATGTTTTCATTATATGAGAATAGAGAGGACTTTATACAGAGTCTAGATGCTATACAAGGAAACATAATATGTGCAAAGTAAAGAGATTGATATGAGAAGTAAATGACAAGTAGCGTATCACGTATTCCCTTATTCATATAGGTTCAATACTCCCCCTCAAGATGGAGGGACTAAAATGATTCTAATCTTGTCGCGCAAATACTGATATGTAGAACGTGGAAGAGGTTTGGTAAGTGCATCGACAAATTGATCCTTTGTGGAGACATGAGCGACCTGAACCTTGCCATTGTGGATGAGTTCTCGTATGAAGTGGTAGTCAATAGCTATGTGTTTCATGCGAGAGTGAAAAACTAGGTTAGCACAGAGGTAGGTTGCACCAATGTTATCACAATAGATGGTAGGTGATGTAGTCCTTGACAAGCCAAGTTCAGAGAGTAATGAACATATCCAAATGAGTTCAGAGGTGGCATTAGCAACAGCTCTATACTCAGCTTCAGTTGATGATCTCGCAACACCCTTCTGTTTCTTCGCAGACCAAGAGATAGGCTGACCACCAAGATAAATGATATAAGCATTAGTTGAGACACAATCTGAAACATCACCTGCCCAGTCAGCATCAGAGAAACAATGAAGTGTGAGGGGATTGCCCTTGCGGAAATGCAGACCATAAGAACTTGTCCCGGCGAGTTAGCGGAGCACACGTTTTGCAGCTTGCCAATGATCCGATGTGGGAGAGTGCATAAAATGCGATAATCGATTGACAGCATACGCAATATCTGGTAGAGTGAATGAAAGGTATTGGAGACTGCCAACCAAGGTGCAATACTCAGTGGGATTTGAATGTGGTGTGCCCGCCAATGTGAGTTTCGGAGTTGCGACCATCAAAGTAGCTACTGGTTTCGCATCCTGCATTTTCATTCTGACCGACAAGTCTAACACATATTTTCGTTGATTAAGGTGTAAGCCATACTTTGTGCGGATCGCTTCTATGCCTAAAAAATATGATACATCAGCCATATCCTTGACAGAGAAACGATCACCAAGCTTGGGGAGAATTTGTTCAACCATTGCCGCATCATTCCCAGTGACTATTATATCATCAACATATACTAGTACGTAGAGCAGGAGTTTATCACGACGAAGAACAAACAAGGACGTATCAGAGAGGGAGTTGCGAAAACTAGCACTTACAAGGTATTGTTTGAGTTCAAGATACCACGCACGCGGTGCTTGTTTAAGCCCATACAATGCCTTGTTCAATTTATAGACATATTTTGGACGATCGGAGTCAACGAACCCTTCCGGTTGAGAGACATAGACATCTTCAGTGAGTGTCCCTTGCAAAAAAGCATTGTTCACATCGATTTGTTGAATTGGCCATGACTGAGAGACAGCAACATCAAGGACAATGCGAATGGTTGTTGCCTTTATGACTGGACTGAAGGTCTCTTGATAATCAATTCCTTGTTGTTGATTGTACCCCTTAGCAACCAACCTGGATTTGAATTTATCGATGCTACCATCGGGTAGAAACTTGGTGCGAAAGATCCACTTCGTGTCGATGACATTATAAGACAGATGGGGAGGAATCAAATTCCATGTGCGATAGCGAAGTTGAGAGTTGAATTCATCGGACATGGAGTTACGCTAGCGAGGATCACGGAGGGCTTGAGCAACTGTTCTGGGTTCACTATTGGAAGCAGCAGTGACAACGGACGAGAGGCCAAATTTCCGATTTGGCTTTACAATGTTATTCTTTGATCTTGTCTGCATCCAATGTTGATTTGTAGGTGGAATAACAGCTGGTTGTTGAGGACGTGAAACAAAGTCAGAGGTAGACTGTCGTTCTTGTGCCGACGAGGCTCGAGATGAGGATGATTGCGAAATTGGAGATGGAGCCTCATGGGCCGCAGAAGAGGATGGAGATGAGCCTATAGAATGGGCCGAGTTTGTTGGAGATGAATTTTGTTGGGCCGAGTGCGAGGGAGATGTCGATGTTGGCAATGACGGATGCTGAGTTGAGGTATCGAACGTGCGGTTGACATCGGAAGTCTGAGCAGAGTGTGACTAAGAGTGGGGCGATGATTGTTGAGGAGAGAATTGAGCAGCAGCCGACGATTCCGGAGGACTTGACGGTGGTGAAGAAGCTGAGCTCGTGGGAGCACCGTAGGACTCCAAAGACCGGGATGGAGCTGCTGTGAGTGGTGGAGAGGTAAAGGGAACAATGGTGAGTGGAGGAAGCCATGGAGAGAAAGACTGAGGATTGTCGTTAGAGGCTGTGGATGAAGAAGAGAGAAGTTTAAAAGGAAATTGTGTTTCATCAAAAACAACATGGAGTGAAACATATAAGCGATTGGATTTTGGTTCAATACAGAGATAGGCACTATGAGTGAGAGAGTAGCCTAAGAAGACACAAGGTGAGGATTTGGGTTGCAGTTTATGTGTGTTATAGGATTTTAGCAAGGGATAACATAGAGAACCAAAGATTTTGAGTTTGGTGTAGTTTGGTTTTTGGCCAAATAATTTAGAATATGGAGATTGAAAGGATAGTATGGGAGTAGGCATTTTGTTAATGAGGAAAACAACAGTGGAGAAAGCATAAGACCAGTATGTTGGTGGAATATCAGAATGAGTAAGTAAAGCAAGCCCTTTCTCAACTATATGGCGATGACAAATCTTTCGGCAAGGCCATTGTGTTCAGGTGTGTGGGGAGGAGTGGTAAGGTGACTGATACCATGTGTGGAGAGAAAAGGGCGCAAAGCGATGAACTCACCACCATTATCTGAAAAGAGGGTTCCAATTTTGGTAGAAAACGATTTTCAACAAGAGAGGTGAATTGATGAATATTTCTTTGACTTGTGATTTTTGGGAGAGTGGATAAAGCCAAATATATCTGGTAAAGTAATCGACAATAACTAAATAATATTTGAACTCATCAACAGAAAGAAGAGGAGAAGTCCACAAATCGGTGAACATATATTCAAGAGGACGAGAGGAGTGTATAGAAGACTCAGAAAAAGGTAACTTGTGACTCTTATTAATGGAGAAATCACTACAGGAGAGTGATTTATTGGAAAATTTAAAACTGGCAGATTGAAACTAGAAAGCATTTTTTGTAAAATAGAAAATGATGGGTGACCAAGCCTAGAGTGCCATGTAGATGCATCAGTTTTGAGATTGGTGGTGGTGGTGGAATAGACGGAAGGACTAGAAGGGGAGGATGACCACTCATAGAGCTCATTGCGGACACGGCCTTGGAGTAACGGGATTCCCGTGCTCAGAGCCTTCACCTGAAAAGTCGCCGGAAAAAAGTCAACGGAAACACGGTTAGCGTTGCACATGCGATAGACAGAAATCAAATTTTTTTTAATGTCTGGCACATAAAGAACATTGGTGAGTGGTAGAGGTTTAGTTTGAGATGGTAGATAAACTGAACCAGTGTGAGTGATGGGAAGACCCTTGCCAATACCACTTGTTCACCACCGGTTTAGGGCTGATGAAGGCTGAGATTGGCGAGATAAGAGAATATGTGATGGGTCGCAGCAGAGTCAAGCAGCCAAGGATTAGTCGTGGTGAAGTTAGCCCTTGGTTGTTGTTGTTGGAACAGGGTGAGTTGAGAGCAGCGTTTAGCACTATGGCCTTGAGTACCACAGATCTGACAACGACCGAGATAGGGACGTGGTGCTCGAAATTCATTTGGTTGACGAGACGAAGGAGTCCAGTTGTTGTTGCGTTGAGTGAACCGGTTCTGCGAGCGAGGATTTTTGTTGGTACGTTGAGGTAGAGCAACATTGGCACTGATTGGCGTGGACAGGAGAGGTTGCGTCGCTAACAACTTGGACTCATGGTTAATGAGTTTCTCATGGAGCTCAGTGAGGGTCGGTGGTGTATCACGACCTTCGACTTGATCAATGATGGTCTTGTGCTCATCTGGAAGACCTTCAAGGATGAGCTCCACTTGATCTTCATGGTCAAGAGACTTCCCCAAAAGCGCCAGTTCATCAAAGCGAGTGGTAAGACCTTGAAGATATGCATCGATCGTTTTGGTATCCTTCTTCCAGTTCTTGAGTTGGAGCTTGATTTGGCGGATGTGACCGCGACTCGGTTTAGCATAGGTGGATGCAAGAGTAGCCCAGATCTCAGCAGTGGTGTGAGCACGAGAGAGAATCGGCTGGATGGAGACGGAGATTACACCGAGAAGTGCATTGTAGAGCAGCTTGTCTTGACGGACGCAGTTGACGTACGCAGGATTGGGAGAGCTGGTGCCATCGATAGTGACTGTGTCAGCCGGGAAGGACTTAGATCCATCAAGGTAAGAAGCAAGACCATACCCATCAATAAGAGCATGGACTTGACGACTCCACATGATGTAGTTGGTAGGAGTAAGGGGTGTAACATTTGTCATGTTGACATTGAGAAGAGCGTCAGAGTTTGGTGTCACGGTTTTAGAAGCGGCATTCATGGTGGTGTTGACAGGGGAATTGTCAGATTGAGACATGATGAGGATGAGCGAAGAGGGAAAGAAGAAGAGAGCGGCGGAAGAGAAAAAAAATTTTAGGTCTAGGTATAAGAAAGCTCTGATACCTTATAGAAAATGTATGAATGGATGATTTCATTAGATGAGAATACGGTGGACTTTATACAGAGTTTAGATGCTATACAAGGAAACATAATATGTGCAGAGTAAAGAGATTGATATGAGAAGTAAATGACAATTAAGCCTATCACATATTCTCTTATTCATATAGGCTCAATAGAAAACTATGTTAGGATTAATTAATTTCTTCTTTTTTCCCTACAGTTAGTTTTTCTTATTTTTTCAATTGGCACTACAAAAAAAAGGTTTGTTACAACATTTATTTTATACATTTGTATCATATTTAAATGATGTAAAAATAATTTACATCACTTTAATCAATGATTTATACTTTGTTGATACAAATAATTTGCATCAATTGAAATAAATATTTGTTTCAATTAGTTGAATTGATGTTCATTTACATCATTTACAACAATCTTACATCATTTTTACTAAATTGATATAAAATATTTGAATCATTTATTAAAACTAATGTAATATAAAACTGATGTTAAAAAACTGATGTTAAAATAAATATTATAATTAATAATATGAAAAATAATTTTGTCTGTAGTATAATATTTAATTATTTATATCTTTCCACTTTATTCTTTTATATTCATTTGATAACTATAATTATAATTCTAAACTCTATATACAGTGGGCCCACGATTTTAGTTGTTATAACTTATAAATTATCCACGAACTATAGTTGTTAAGTCAAGAACATATATATAGGCAATTATTAGGAGTACTTTGTAGTGCTATGGCCGATGTGGGATACATACTATTTTGTTTTTTTTTTTTTTAATTTTTTTTGCTGTCACTTTTAGTTGTAAATTTAATCGATCAGAATAACATAATTATATTTGTTTTCTCTATTTCTCTTTTTTCTGTTTAAGTTTTTGAATTACATTTTTATTGTTGAAAAAAAATATAAAGATCTACATTTTTCTTAAATTCCTATTTTGGAGTTTTTTTATTTTTATAAAGTATATATTAAAATCAAATGACTTTCCCTAAAATTTAAAATATAAAAACAGAAAAATTATTTAATCGATAAAAATGAACAAATAATTACATAAGTTTTAACTTTTAACAATATAAGTTCAGTTAATATATTAACTTAACATATAACTTTGCTAAAATCAGTTTCTTTAATGATGTAAAATTTGTATCATTTTCAAAGTGATGTTAATATAAATTATTAAATACTAATCAATTATTAAGTGAATTAATTTTATATATTTGTATCAATATTTTGAAAGTGATGTAAATAATTTCGATTTGCATCAATTATAATGAAATGATGTCATACCAATCAATAACAGTATCAATTATTGTAATTGATGTTAGTATATAATTTTTGTATCAGTTATTAAAAGATAATTTAAATTAATATCATTTTTGTTTATGATACAAATTAATTGATGTAACACACCCTTTTTTTGTAGTGTGGAAATCAACAATTGTGGTGCTTAATATATTAGAATTTAGAAGGTACATTTTGTTTTTCCCAAACAAAAAGTAAAAGAAGAAAATAGAGATAACTTTGTAACATTTTGTTGTATTACATCAAGGAACGTCAAAAGTTAATAGTATACAACAACGTAACTTCCCTATAATGGAAATGACGTGTGAGCTTATAACAAGCATGAAAGATTAATTGCATAATGAAATAACATTTTAATCATTTTCTTGATAAAATATTCATTTTTCTAGGGTTTTAGTTTAATTTTTTCGTTTTAAAGTGAATTTTAGTTGTTTATAATTAAAATATTCATATTCGTTTTTCTATTCTACTAAATCAGAGTAAAATGATATCCATCAATGATCAATCGAAATAGTGCACATAGTATTGTAGTTATAAGAAAATCAAGAATGGCGCCAGTTACGAAAATTCATGTACCATGTTCGAATTTAGATATTAATATGATACTATCACATGTTTTTTGTCTTTCGAAAATTTCTAATAGCGACAGCTTAAATATGGGGTGGAAAAGAAACATTGGTGTTTATTGGACACAAAGATGAAGTTGAAATCTCAGATTTGAACGGAAGTTTGAATTCCTCGTGGACCACGCATAAACTTTGTAATGTAAAACATGTAGCTAAAAACAAAATTACAGATACAAAACAAAAATAGGAAACGTGAGGAAATTGGCATCGGATGAATGTTGTGGACCACTCAATCGTTAATGTGATAAATAAAGAAGAGATTGAATAATGAATTTTCTGTGTATTCCTTCGTACCCAGAAGTCGAGTATATATACAATTCTATAAAGAGGTATTGTTTTGGAGATCAAGTTAAGAAAAGATAGGATAAATCTATAAGATATATAAATAATATATATTCTCTATTATCCTTCATCAAGCTGGAGCATGAAAATCCAAAATGTCCAGCTTATCCCGAAACTCATCAAATTTCTATTGTCCTAAAGCTTTTGTAAAAATGTCCGCAAGTTGTATTGTTGTGGAGACATAAGCTGTGGTAATGTTGTCCGACTTGATTTCATCTCAGATAAAGTGACAGTCTTTTTCGATATGTTTGGTTCTTTTATGAAAAACCGGATTCGCACTAATGTGTAAAGCAGCTTTATTATCACAGTAAAGCCGCATCGGTTGCGTCAAAACTACACCCAAATCTAAAAGGAGGTTTTTCAGCCATTTCAACTCCTTGGTCGTCATAGCCATTGCTCTGTACTCTGCTTCAGCAGAAGATTGACTCACCACATCTTGTTTCTTTGTTTTCCAAGAGATTGGTGACTGTCCGAGCTGAATAAACCAACCAGTCGAAGATCGTCGTGTCATTGGGCAACCTGCATAGTCGGAATCACACCACCCATAAATTTGAAGATCACTGTCCGCACGAAGCAATATTCCTTGGCCTGGGCTGCTTTTCAAATAATGAAGAACTCGAATAGCAGCTTCCCAATGTTCTTTTCGCGGAGCACTCATAAATTGTGATAAGATATTCACCGAGTATGCTAGGTCGGGTCTAGTAACACCAAGATAAATCAATTTACCAACTAGACGTCGATACTGTTCCGGGTTTGAGAGAAACGGACCAACTGCCAAACCAAGTCGATGATGCTGTTCAAGAGGAAAGAATATCGGTTTCGAATCCAACAATCCGGTCTCAGCCAAGATATCAAGTACATATTTCCTTTGACTCAAGTAAATCCCTTTTGGACTCCTTACAACTTCGATACCCAAAAAATATTTTAACACACCTAAATCCTTCATGTAAAAACATGTGTTGATATATTTTTTAAAGTCTTCTATCGCTTGAACTGTGTTTCCCGTGATGACCAAGTCATCCACATAAACAAGTACCCTGATTTCTACTCCATTCTTCTTGTAGATAAAAAGAGAATAATCCGCAAATGACTGTTCAAAACCATATTGTTCGAGTGAAGACGCAAGCTTGATAAACCAACAACGTGGAGCTTGCTTTAGCCCGTACAGCGACTTCCGCAGTCTACATACCTTACCATCGTTGCGTGAAGGAAATCCAAGTGGCAACGTCATATACACTTCTTCTTCGAGATCTCCGTGAAGAAATGCGTTATGTACATCCATTTGATGGACTTCCCAGTTTCGAGCTGCAACCACAGAGAGAAAGGATCTAACCGTAGTCATTTTAACAACTGGAGCGAAAGTTTCACCATAGTCTACTCCAGCAACTTGTCGATTTGCTAACACCACCAGTCTCGCTTTGTACCGTTCGATTGTCCCATCGGAACGATGCTTTATACGAAACACCCATTGACAACCAATTGCCTTTTTGTTCTTTGGAAGATCTTCAAGTGTCCATGTCTTATTTAACTCAAGTGAACCTATTTCACTACCCACTGCATTTTTCCATCGATCATCTTTCATTGCTTCTGCAAAACTTCGTGGTTCATGCGCACTAGTGATCGCGGCCAGAAACACTTTATGATTTTCAGAGAACCGACTACACGAAACCACAACTGCAATAGGATATGGCTTGTCGGAGCCTACACAAACGAAACTGGTATCATAATCTTTAAGATACCCAGGATTTTTGCGTTCCCGTTCACCAACACGCAAAGGAGCCGTGACGTGTTTCTGTGCAGGAGTGTCGCTGGCGTGCTGCTCAATATCATCATCTTCTTCAGTATTATCAGTAGAAATGTGATCAATATCGCTTTCATTCGATTCTATATTCACTGGCAGAGACACTTCAATTCTATCAAGAACTACATTCGTATTTTCACTAGTTACTACCATCGGATCAGTTCCCACCAGACCTCCTTGATCATCATCAGTTGTGAGAGCCGCATGTGCATTATCAGCAAAAGGATCTTCAGTTATACTCCTTTGTGTATACAGGAAATGAATGGTGTCTTCACGAAACACCACATCTCGTGACACAAAAAAAAACTTCTTTTTCCAAGTCAAACACACGCCATCCTTTCTTTCCATGAGGATAGCCTACAAACACACATTTCCTGCTGCGACTTACAAACTTGTCACCCTTATTATCTTGATTACGTATATAACAAACACATCCTATCACACAAAGATGATCGTAAGAAGGTTGTTTTCCATACAACACTTCATAGGGTGTCTTGCCATTCAACACCATCGATGGTGTTCGATTAATCAGATATGCAGCTGAAAGTGCACACTCTCCCCAAAATTCAACCGGTAAGTGTCCCTCAAACATTACCGTTCGAGCCACGTTAAGTAAGTGCCAGTGCTTTCGCTCCACCCGACCGTTTTGTTGTGGTGTTCCAACACACGATGTCTCATGCTGGATCCCTTCCTCTAAAAAATATGTTGTTAATGACATGAATTCACTGCCATTATCGCTACGGATCGTTCGAACTTCCTTCCCAAATTGTCGTTTCACCAAAGCAAGAAAGTATTTCAATTTTGTCGGAGTTTCACTCTTTGCATTCATAAGATAAATCCAAGTACCACGAGAAAAATCATCAACTATGGTGAGGAAGTATCTTGCTCCTGAGAATGACGTAGTTCTATACGGATCCCAAACGTCACAATGAATCATTACAAAAATCTCTAAAGTCTTATTATTGCTTAACAGAAAAGGACAACGGGTTTGTTTTGCGTGGATACAAGTTTCACACACCTTATTCGATAAATCACTACTATTGCTAATAAAACCAAAACCAGACAAATTTTGCACTACTTTCAAAGATGGATGTCCCAAACGCCTATGCCACAACTCCACAAACTGACTTGTGTGACCCTTTGCCGTTGCGACTATCTCCATATTCTGAAAGTACATCAAACCTCCAACTGGTCTACCTATCCCAATCAGCATCCTCGTAGTGCGGTCCTGAACAATGCAAAATGGAACAGACATTTGTATAACACAATTATTTTCCTCCATCAACTGTGAAATCGATATTAATTCAAACCCTAGATTTTCTATGTAGAACACATCAATCAATCGTAGATGAGNTTCGAGCCACGTTAAGTAAGTGCCAGTGCTTTCGCTCCACCCGACCGTTTTGTTGTGGTGTTCCAACACACGATGTCTCATGCTGGATCCCTTCCTCTAAAAAATATGTCGTTAATGACATGAATTCACTGCCATTGTCGCTACGGATCGTTCGAACTTCCTTCCCAAACTGTCGTTTAACCAAAGCAAGAAAGTATTTCAATTGTGTCGGAGTTTCACTCTTTGCATTCATAATGGAGAATATATATTATTTACATATCTTATAGATTTATCGTATCTTTTCATAACTTGGTCTCCAAGACAATACCTCTTTGTATTCATAAGATAAAACCAAGTACCACGACAAAATCATCAACTATGGTGAGGAAGTATCTTGCTCCTGAGAATGACGTAGTTCTATACGGACCCCAAACGTCACAATGAATCATTTCAAAAATCTCTGAAGTCTTATTATTGCTTAACGGAAAAGGACAACAGGTTTGTTTTGCGTGGATACAAGTTTCACACACCTTATTCGATAAATCACTACTATTGCTAATAAAACCAAAACCAGACAACTTTTGCACTACTTTCAAAGATGGATGTCCCAAACGCCTATGCCACAACTCCACAGACTGACTTGTGTGACCCTTTGCCGTTGCGACTATCTCCATATTCTGAAAGTACATCAAACCTCCAACTGGTCTACCTATCCCAATCAGCATCCTCGTAGTGCGGTCCTGAACAACGCAAAATGGAACAGACATTTGTATAACACAATTATTTTCCTCCATCAACTGTGAAACCGATATCAAATCAAACCCTAGATTTTCTATGTAGAACACATCAATCAATCGTAGATGAGAGTTTAATACAACTGTTCCAACTGTGTTTCCTACCACTGTCCGTCCATCAACCAAAATTATTTGTGTTGGTATCGATGTTCTTAAATTCGTAAGAATCTCTTTCTTACAAGTCAAGTGATGNTGTTAATGACATGAATTCACTGCCATTATCGCTACGGATCGTTCGAACTTCCTTCCCAAATTGTCGTTTCACCAAAGCAAGAAAGTATTTCAATTTTGTCGGAGTTTCACTCTTTGCATTCATAAGATAAATCCAAGTACCACGAGAAAAATCATCAACTATGGTGAGGAAGTATCTTGCTCCTGAGAATGACGTAGTTCTATACGGACCCCAAACGTCACAATGAATCATTTCAAAAATCTCTGAAGTCTTATTATTGCTTAACGGAAAAGGACAACCGGTTTGTTTTGCGTGGATACAAGTTTCACACACCTTATTCGATAAATCACTACTATTGCTAATAAAACCAAAACCAGACAACTTTTGCACTACTTTCAAAGATGGATGTCCCAAACGCCTATGCCACAACTCCACAGACTGACTTGTGTGACCCTTTGCCGTTGCGACTATCTCCATATTCTGAAAGTACATCAAACCTCCAACTGGTCTACCTATCCCAATCAGCATCCTCATAGTGCGGTCCTGAACAACACAAAATGGAACAGACATTTGTATAACACAATTATTTTCCTCCATCAACTGTGAAACCGATATCAAATCAAACCCTAGATTTTCTATGTAGAACACATCAATCAATCGTAGATGAGAGTTTAATACAACTGTTCCAACTGTGTTTCCTACCATTGTCCGTCCATCAGCCAAAATTATTTGTGTTGGTGTCGATGTTCTTAAATTCGTAAGAATCTCTTTCTTACAAGTCAAGTGATGAGTCGCTCCGCTATCTATTATCCAAGAAGGAGAAAGCAACTTACCCGATGATTGTTCGGTCGCTCCGATGGCCGCAGTGTTCATCACACACTTAACACTGAGCCATTGTTCGTCTGTGAGTCCGCACACAGCTGTTCTGTCTGCATCCGTGACCGCCACGTTTGNTCCCAAACGTCACAATGAATCATTACAAAAATCTCTAAAGTCTTATTATTGCTTAACAGAAAAGGACAACGGGTTTGTTTTGCGTGGATACAAGTTTCACACACCTTATTCGATAAATCACTACTATTGCTAATAAAACCAAAACCAGACAAATTTTGCACTACTTTCAAAGATGGATGTCCCAAACGCCTATGCCACAACTCCACAGACTGACTTGTGTGACCCTTTGCCGTTGCGACTATCTCCATATTCTGAAAGTACATCAAACCTCCAACTGGTCTACCTATCCCAATCAGCATCCTCGTAGTGCGGTCCTGAACAACACAAAATGGAACAGACATTTGTATAACACAATTATTTTCCTCCATCAACTGTGAAACCGATATCAAATCAAACCCTAGATTTTCTATGTAGAACACATCAATCAATCGTAGATGAGAGTTTAATACAACTGTTCCAACTGTGTTTCCTACCACTGTCCGTCCATCAGCCAAAATTATTTGTGTTGGTGTCGATGTTCTTAAATTCGTAAGAATCTCTTTCTTACAAGTCAAGTGATGAGTCGCTCCGCTATCTATTATCCAAGAAGGAGAAAGCAACTTACCCGATGATTGTTCGTCCGCTCCGATGGTCACAGCGTTCATCACACACTTAACACTGAGCCACTGTTCGTCCGTGAGTCCGCACACAGCTGTTCTGTCTGCATCTGTGACCGCCACGTTTGCCACTCCAATGTTGGTGTGTCCAACTACTCTTGCCACGTTTGCACGAGCAACTCCACCTCTTCCTCGTGAAATCCCGGTTGATGGTCTGACTCCTCTTCCACGACCCACACGGTTTCGTGGTCTATCACCCCACCACTCCGGAAATCCCAAGATTTGAAAACAAGTCTCAGATCGATGTCCTGTTCGTCCACAGTTTGAACAGACAATTCCAATGTCTCTGTCATCTCCTCAATACTTTGGCTTTTGTGTTTGTGCCACAAATGCCATGTTCTCCGATTTTTCTTCTGGATTCTTTTTCTTCAACCGAGCATCCTCATCTTGTGTCACCTTCAAGTAAACATACTCAAGCGTAGGCAACGGTTCTTGAGAAAGAAGGTTAGATTTCACCATTCCATAAACTTCTTCGTCAAGTCCCATCACAAAGTCATGAACCTTATCTTCCTCTCTTCTCTTCTCTTCTTCGGCACCGAAATTACATGTGCAAAGTCCACATGTACAGCTCAGCGGAGGTCGATAACATCCAAGACAATCCCAAATCTTCGTAAGCTTTCCATAGTATGCCTCAATACTCATCCCAGCTTGTTGACAATTTGCAAGTTCTTTGCGCAATTGTTGTACTCGAGGTCCGTTGGTAACACGAAATCTCTTTCTTATGTGTTTCCACAAATCTCGTGCTAGTGGCTTGTGTGAGATATTGGACAGCAGCTTCGGTTCGATTGTCATCTTAATCCAAGAGACAATCAATGCATTGATTGGCTTCCAATCATCGTAATCTGGTGATCCTTCGGTTGGGGCTTTGATGGAGCCATCGAGAAATCCAAATTTCTTTTGTGAGTAAAGAGCCGTCTCCAAGTTGGTGGCCCACTCTTCGTAGTTATCTCCTCTCAAGAGAGGACGTGATATGATGCTTTCGGGATTGTCGTTCGAGGTCAAGTCGTATGGAGAAATCGTTCATCGTTGAATCTCCATCGCTGTCGGTTTCGTAGACACCATCGTTTTGTTGTCTTCGGTCATCGTCACAGAAAAAAATAAAACAGGTTCAATAAAGAGATCGTAAATTCTGTCACAAAACCAAGATCAAATCAAAAGATTTTATGCCTGCTCTGAAACCATATTAAATTCGGGCTTTACTGTGGGATTCCAACTCAAAACCAATTGGCAATGAGTGGAGAGGCTCTAACCCTTTATATATTACTTAAATCCCTTACATATTTCCGATGTGGGATATTTCACACTAACACCCCCCTCACGCTCAGGCATGACCATCTGAAACGTCGGTATATGTGGAAACAACATTCATGGGTGGCCCAACAAGCAACCTGCTCTGATACCATATTAAATAAATAAGAGATTAAATAATGAATTTTCTGTATATTCTTTTATATCCAGAAATCAAATATATATACAACTCTACAAAGAGGTATTATCTTTTGGAGACCAAATTAAGAAAAGATACGATAAATCTATAAAATATGTAAATAATATATATTCTCAATTATAATGCTTTCTAGTAAATGTTTGAGACTGACATGTAATAGAAAGTAAAAAAAAATTAAGGAAAACTTGTTAACATGGTATTGTATCAAAAACAAACAAATTTGTAAGTATTATCGTGGGTGAGTTTCGAAGAAAGTATCTTTGAAACATTGCATCTCTCTCTGTCAGTGTGAAACAGAAACTGAAGATTACAAAGATACCCCTGCCACAAAAGTTTTTGTTTCTTCTCTCTATAAACCAATGGGAATGCCCTAATATATTTCTTGCCCTGCAACTATATATATAGTCGTCTCGTGTCTCGTCTCTCTTAACTTGCTCTCATAACACACACTCTATCTCTCCTGATCTGGTCTCTCTCGTTACTTTCTCATTTTTCACATCTCTCCTTGTGTGGTTTCTGTCGTCACATCTATTTCTTTTCTCGTTATTAATCTGTCAAAACTTTGCGGGAAACAAACAATGGCGACAGCTGAACAGAGGTTTGATGACGGTTCTTTTGAAGGAATTAAGAAGATATTCGTTGGAGATGACTCAAGTTACGGCGTGATATTTCTCAAAGTAATCTATGATAGAAGCGATGGCCAAACGATAGAAGTGCAGCACGGCACTGACACGGGGAACGCAGAAGAGGTACAGTTACAAATTCGTTTCTTTTACTTGTTCATGATAGATAAAATTCTACCGAATGATTTCTAATTTTCTTTTATTGACTGCAGTTCGTATTTGACTACCCTACCGAATACATAACCTCGGTAAACGGGACGGAAGGTCACTTCTTGGAGTTAAGAAGTCTTTTCTTCATAACTTCTGCCGGGAGGACTTCTAGGAAATTCGGTACGCGGGAGCCAGTGCATCTTGAAGTTCTTTTTCAACTAACGGGTTCTGAGGTGACGCCTGCCGTCGTGGGCTTCCATGGGAGGCTCGGTGAAGGGATCCTTAAACTAAAAGTTCATCTCGGTCCTGCGCCACCACAAAAGCTAGACGCAGTAGGTAGGTCTGGAGGATCAATCTGGAGTGACGAAAAGCACGAGGACGTGAAGAGGATTCGTGTTGGAAGAGGAACATCAGCTGGGATCTCATTCATTGAAGTTATCTACCGGGATGGCAACAGAGAATTCTCCGGAGGAGTCCACGGAGATGAAGTAAAGCAGGATTACATAGAAGAGGTATATTTTCGTGAATTTATATTTCGTATACCTATAGTATTTGTACATTTTCTAACAATTTCTATGTAAATTCAGTTTGACTTGGAGGGGGATTTCCTCGTCTCCGTGGTCGTTTATATGACCAGCATCTGGGAACAGTATGAACGTATAACGGCGCTCGAATTTAAGACATACACCGGAAAGAGTATGTTCTGTGGAGTGATCTCCTCTAGATTACAGACGTACTCCTTCGACGCCTACAAAATCGTTGGGTTCCACGGACGGTCAAGCAGCGAAGTCCTACGCGCTCTGGGCGTCTTCGTATCTTTTCCATCAGTTCCGAAGTTGTGTGGTCAATGGATGGAGGTAAATTACTCAGCCCTGCTACTTAATACCCTACTGTACGTCACTTACATACACATAAGCAACCAAACAGAATAGTCGGTTTTAAGACATAAGACGCTAACTGTGAGGTTTTTTTTGTTTTGCAAGATTGTGCCAAAGGGAGCGAGCCCTGGACCAAGGCGCTCAAAAGCCATAGCCCAAGTCGGAGAGAAGATATACTCGTTTGGTGGAGAGATCAGCTGCGACCAAGAAATGCATGTCTTCAACTATGCAACAAAGAATTGGTCAACTGTTCCGGCCACAGGACAGGCACCGGACTTCGCTTGCGTTGGGGCAAGTATGGTGCCTATAGGATCGACGCTTTATGTGTACGGAGGCGAAGACCGTTCGGGTAAATACAGCGGCTTTCACTCTTTTGACACCATTAAAAACGAGTGGAAACTTCTAGAAGACAAAAATATTACTCCTCGTAGCTTTCATTCCATGGTAGCGTTTGAGGGAAAGCTCTATGTCTTTGGGGGAGTCAGTAGCAGGGGTCGTCGGCTCAAGACAATGGCCGTCTACGACCCCGCTACAAATAACTGGTTAGAGAATCCGGCCCCGGATAGTTCCTTCGTCCCAAGTGAAGGAGCACTTGTAGTGGTGGAAGGAGCACTCATAGTGGTGTCAAATGATGTTTACTGCTACGATGCAGCAACAAAGACGTGGAAAAAATTGCAGACGTCAGGCGAGAAGCCTTGCCTGAGGCGTGGCTTTGCTAGTGGCGGAGTTTTCGGGGAAAAGTACATATTGCTATTTGGAGGTGAAACGACTGATGGTCAAGCGGTCGGTGGTTTATTTTCCTTGAACTTGTCCACATTAAAGTGGGAGCGTGTGGACAAGTTCAATGCAGAGGACAGTCCTAGTCCCCGGGCGTGGTGCGCATCAACAACCTTCAACCTGGGTGGCAAGGAGGGGATTCTACTGTTGGGTGGGACGACGCGCACTGGTGCCATATGTGACGACTTTTTCCTATACCAAGTCGTGTCAACCTAAATACTATTTGGAGTATGATAGAGCTAGTATTTGGTTTTAAACAATACTTGTGTGGTACTTGATCTATTTACTTTGTGTGGTACTTGATCTGCAATAAATATATATTCTCTTATTTTATAAAAAATCTTAAATAATTTAATAATTCAGTAAGCCAATAAAGCTGCAACAACTTTAATGTCTTAGTTCTTACTATACCATTCATCTACGTACAGTATTTATTTATTTTATAGTTTTTTGTACATATGATGATTCCAAAATGGTTACACTTGGTCACTGAAATTTGTTGGTAAGTCATTTTAGTATCATAGTAGATTAAGATCCGTGTCACGGGTTGAAATTCCTTTTATTTATATTGTAATTTTTGTATAAAATATAATTTATGTGATTGTTTTTAAAAGTTGTTATGAATAAAACAATATGCAATAAAATCATATGCTAAATATGAGGATTTGAAATTTTTTTGAGATTTTGTTGCTAGTAATAGTATAATCGAAAATTACTCTTAATCCGTGGAAGAGTGATTAATTTTTGAGATTTTATTGCCTATATATAGTTACTTAAATATTCTGTGGAGATTTTTTTTTTTTTTTGGAATATTTTTATTTAGAGGATTTGAAATTGAGATTTAACTAATGGTTACAACCTATATAACCTATAACCTATCAAATAATTAAATAATTAATCTTTTAATCCATATTGTATAGTGTAGGGCTGGGCACGGGACAGGTACCCTTGAATTTTCTCATACCCTCTACCGGACCCGACCTCACGGGTAACAGAAAAAAGTTACTCATACTCGACCCTTAAATAACGGGTACCCAGAAAAAAATAGTTGACCCTTTAAATACCCGATCCTTTACTCTTACCCGGATAAATGAATATCTTATAAAAAAATTGTCAATAATCGCAATAATAATTTCATATTCCAAAATCCGATAAGGAAAAATTCATAAATGTATGCAACATATAGGTCACATATAAGTCCAAAAATTAGAAAATTACAAACTTAAAAAATAAAAATAAAATATTAATTCAATTGGGAGTCGTATATATCATTTCAGTTGGACTAAGTTAAACTTAGGTTTTAACTTTAACTCTATAATATATTTATAAATTAATAATTAATAATAATAATACAAAATATTAAAGGGTATTTACGGGTCGGGTAACAAAACGGGTAAATGGACGAGTAACGGAACGGGTATTGAAAACTAAACTAATACCCTTTACTCGTCCCTTACTCACGGGTAATATAATTATAATACCTTTTATTCGACTCTAAAGCTGCGGGTACCTTTTTTTCGGGATGGGTACGAGCCGAGTAACGGGTCGAATATGGATAATGGGTATTAATGCCCAGGCTGAGTATAGTGTATAGTCTACACAGAAAAGTAAGTTGTGTAATTCAGTTTTATTATATAGTAAAATCTTTTTTGAGAATTGGTTTTCGATATTAAAAGCAAGAGACCAAGCCCACCGGAGCTAGTGATTTAAGAGCAAAGGCCCAGTTTGCTAAACCAGAAATTAATTTAGGAAATTGAACCACGTAGTAACCAAGTGAAGGATTTAATTTAACTGTACCAACTAACTATTCCAATCGTCGGTTTCTCTTCTTCTTCAATTCTCCAATTTACCGTGATCGCCGCCATCCAAATCATCTTGTCTCTGATGGTGTAGTAATCTGTCCTCCGATGAGTGTCTTGGGTTTATCTTTACTGTCCAGAATAAGGTGAGGTTATCATGAAGCACTTCCCTTTCGTACCATCCCGCCCAATTGGAGCCTGCTTTAAAGAAGATGAGCCAAATCATGTTTCAGCGTAGAAGCAATGTTCCAGAAACTCACATCTCGGATCCCCAGTCCTCCCAGTGTTCGGGTACAAGCCTTTGGAAACACAAAAGATGAATGCATTTAGAAGTCCTGTAAAGGGTAAACATCTTGTCGTGGAGGTAATTTTTTACTCTTTACTTGATGAATAATTAGTGGTATTGGTAAGAGTGAGTTTTCTAGTGCAAAGGAACAGCCTTTAGGTATCTGATAGGAAGAGATCCATGAGTTTGTCCTGTGCTGTTCTGCAGATAGGAAGGTTTTTGGACACTAACTCCCTGAGGATCTGAAGAAATATTCTGAATTGATTAGAAGAGATCCATCACTGAAGCTAACAAGGTCGTCTGCAGAACAAAGATGTGATTAGAAGAGATATCATCACTGAAGCTTTGCTTTCTAAATTTTCCTTCCTCAGCGGCTTTGTTCAAAAGGTGTGATAGATAGACAATTCATAACAATGAGAAAAAAAAAAAAAAGAAAGATAGGGACCTTAGATAGAGAGTTCTAGAACATGTAATCCCCTTAGACAGCTTAGAATGAATTCCCATCTGATCGTATCAAATGCTTTAGCAATGCCCGTAACTATTCATTATCTCTGCTGCAACAAGAGCACTCTCCCACTAATAGTCTTCCTTGGACAAAAACTATGTATATTGGGGGTAATATCAACTCTGGAAGTATAGGCTTGAGTCGAATCATCAGTAGCTTTGATATTGACCTTGTAGACAGTATTACAACACGAGATAGGCCTGTAATCTATGATTGCAGAAGTTCCTGGCTTCTTAGTGTTAGGATTGTAGCATTTGTTGCAGAGGGCATGTGAGGAAGAAGTGACTTGTAGTTTCGCAAGCATTCCTTATCACAGCTACTCAGTGAAAGTAGGTAGTGTTGAGATCTCCTTCCTTTGACCGATTGATTATGGACTTCTGCTTATGGTTTTGTAAGCAATCCTTGTCACAGCTACCTTCACGTGGGTTTCCTTTTCATTTTTAGTTTTGAGCTCTGTAAAAAGAAACCTCGACAAGTCACTGTAATCATCAGCTTTTTATTATTATTAAACAAAGAACCTTTCAATTTTCATAAGCATTTCTTTTTAACGTGGGATTGTTTTTTGTTTTATTTTAATTTTTTTTTGATAATTTTTGTATGGTGTTTGCAATTAAAAATCATTAATATACTTTTTGACAATGTTCATTGGTAATATTTTTGGTTTTAGGTTTTTGTTATTAGTTGTTGATTGTTTTTTTTAATATTCTAATGAAATTGTAGACTAAAATCAATTTTGTTTTTTCTTGTATTACGATACATTGTAGCACCATTATTATTGTTAGTTGTTTTGTTTTATTTAATCAATTTTGGCTGATGATATTTAAATTAATGATATCAACTTTGATGGTATAGTTTTATGTAGTAATCTGTTTCCAACTCTTATAAGCATTTAATTGCCTAAGTATTTAATAACAGTACCTAATCCTAATTCCTAGCTCCCTTCACGTGTTATACTTAGAATATCTACTATGTGCATCCATAATGAATCTAAAAAAAGGCTTCTGATATCGTTTTCTCACATTCTTCAAATCCTGAGTGACGTGAATGTCATCAGCAATAACTTCTGGTACTTGTGCTAAACCCTGAAGTCCAAACTTGCGGGCTGAATATGCAGTATAACCATAGATACCCACCTGAAAAATTATAAAAGCATCATCCTTCATCATGCTATCTATGAAACTGCATTACATGCGGTCCACATGATTGCTCTTACACAAAGTTACTTTAACGATTTGATTTTGCTACTTTATCATCAGCTTCCAATTTAACTTAAATCTTTCAAACAGAAAGCTATAAAGATGTGTAACATGAGAATTAGTCAGGTTCGATAATTACTAACCATTACATAACTATCTTCTTTGAACTCCTGGCAAACGCCCAACAATAGTGAATCCAACTTATGAAGAGTTTTTCCTCACCAAACCTTGAAAAGAGTATGAGAATCTCAACCGACTGACAATTGAATTATAAAGACGATGGTGGTCATGAATAAGCAATAACTACCTCAACACCACGGGTCATCTCTTGGGCTGATGATAATTCAGATAGACTGTCCAGCAAAATACTCCAATAGAACTTGGAAGCAATATATTAAACAATATAACTTGTCAAACAATAGAACTTGTCAAACAATACATTTCCCATCTCTTGTTAGTTTCATATCATAGTATCAGTATCACCACATCGAATCAACTGAGACAAGCTGCAACTTAGATCGAATCAATAAACTCTGTACTCCTCGAATTCATAATGCTTCTCATCGTTGGCGATATGTGAAGATGATTAAACCCCTAATCGAAAACCATAGACGGCGAGAAAAAAGAAGATATCGATCATTGATTAAACGCACAAGCACAGTCGACCCCATGGTATAAACGACAACGAAGAAGAAGAAATAATCCATAAATTGATTAAACGCACAGTCGTTTGTCTCTTTAGGTTTGTCCACCTAAGATTAAAAAATCTGATGTATATTAATTGTTTTAATTTGATTGGGTATTCATTTTAACTCATTTGTCAGTCTGTGTTTCAATACAAAAATTGAGGTGTGTTGATTTCAATACAATACAAAACAAGGAAGTTTTTATTGTATTGATTGATAGTTATCTTTAATCATTATATTCCAGTATTAGTATTTCTATTTATATTTGGAGATAAATCTAAGATACATAAATTTACGTCTAGTTAATATAGTGTTTTTGGATTTTAATTTATAAAGAATTAATTGGATTTTAATTTATAAAGAATTTTGAAGACTTCAATAAAATAATCAGAAGTGAATAAGTGAAATATTTTTAAGAGAGTTTTCTATAGTTTTGTTGATTAGCTTTCTAAAATCTTGTAAAGTCTTCCAAACTATCTATGTATTTTTAGTGATACTTTCAATGAGTTTTTTTTTTTTTTTTTGTGAAAAAGTGTATAAAATCATGAAGAAATAACATAATAATTGAATTCATTAACAATCTTAGATTCTTTTGCTTTAATTGGACAACACAAAACTTTTATTGACTTTATAAAAGTCTAAATCTAATAATCCCAAATTTGTTAAAATTTTAAATAACTTTGTACAAATCACAAACTAACAAAATCTTGATATAATAACAACATATTACATAACATTTAAATTCTTAAAGACTATTTAAATCACAAACCAATAACACCCCTAAGTTTTCGTATTTCTTCATATTCATTTCCTTTTTTAAAGTTTCTTTATATAATTATGAGAACAATATATTTCTTATTTCTTTTATTCTCGTTTAATTTTCTCTTTCCAGAGTTTTTCTTTTTTGCAGATTTCATAAATTCTAATGGAGTTGGATAACTAGTAAATTTCTCTTATAAAAATCCCACTATATGTATAATTATTTTTTCAATGTACATTAATTTTTTAACTTCCCAAAAGAAAATACCTATGGCGTCAGTGAACCTACCGTGGGATATGGTGGAAGAAATCCTCTCTCGGGTTCCACCAAAATCACTTGTTCGATTTGGAACTGTTTGCAAACAATGGAAAGCACTTTTTCAAGAGAAAAGTTTCGTCAACACCGAACTGGATCATGCCCGTCCAGAGGTCATCTTAATGTATGATGGTAAGATTTTTTCGATAGATGTCAATCTTGATGATCTCGCGATAGAGGTGCGTCGGATTTTTTTAGATATTCCCACTTGGGAATCTTACGCCATCAACTATTGCGATGGGTTGTTGAGTTGTGAACTTTCTACGAAAGGGAGCGGGACCGTAGTTTGGAATCCGTCGATGAGACAAGGTAAACAGATTCTAAAGGAGGGTTATTTGTTCTTGTTATGTGGGATAGGATACAACCGTAGTAGACCTGAAATGGGGTACAAGATATTTGCGTATTATTCTCAGTCAGGGATTATAGGAGGTGAAGAACTTGCAATATACGACTGTGCATCTGAGACGTGGGAGGTTATCAATGCCCCTTACAACGAATCGCCTATAGAAGAACCATTAGATGCTGATATCTCTCTCAACGGAAATTCTTATTGGACTGCTTATAACACCGAGACGAGTGACTATTTCATCCGAAGATTTGATTATTCGAAGAAGACATTGAAGAACTTTTGCATGCTACCGTGTAAGAAGAACTCTGACGGAGATACTCATTACCTCTCGGTTTTCAGAGGAGAACGGTTTTCGATGTTAGAACAATGCTATAGAACCAGAGAGATTGAGATTTGGGTGACAAAGAATAAAATAAGAAATGGCGATGAGAAAGATGTGGTATGGATTAAGTTCATGAATGTTTCATTACCGGACATGCCCAGATTGTCTCACCAGTACAACGGACGTTTTCCAAGTTACTTTGTTGATAATATACGTGAAAAGAGTTTCGTCATGTGTTGTTACGACGAGACTCACCACGTTTGCATTTATATCGTGAGGGGAGATATGTCAAGAAAGATTGAAATCGATTTCGTGGATGGTGGATGTTGTCACGCTATTAATTTCCCCAGTTTGATCCCTATTGCTTGAATGAACGAACACTCTCCGTGATAGACCTTTTTCGTTACTTAGAAGGAACCTATTTCTTTTATCTTCTCCATAATCTTTATACTTCCTTCATTCATTATGTTCAAGGAACTCTTTCTGTTTAAGCAACTTGGAATAACTTTGTTTTTCTCTTTTAATCATTCATTTTAAACTCGCGATAAAATTGGAATCGGATACAAATTCCAACTTGGAAAGCCAAAACACTACCGTGGTATAAGATAAAAAATTAATAAGTTTATAAGCCCTACCTTACAAGTTATATAACAAATAATAGTCAAAGAAAAATTTAGTGTCTAAAGCAATGCTTTGGTGGAAGATCTAAAAATTAGGAACATTGTGATGATAAGTTAATGATTGTAAATTAATGATGTTTTTTTTTTTTTCAACCAAACATTAATCTAGAAAATAACTCCAAGGTTGGTTGCTCAAACCGGAGGATAAAAGTTTACAAAACAAGTTTTAGAAGATATAGATTTCGAAGAACGAACCAGATAGTCCCCCGTATGTTTGGCGTCCGTGTAATCCTCGAAAGCATCAAAGATGGGAAGGATGGTCGGAGTAAGCTGAAGTCGTCCAACAGGTTAGAGAAGGCGGGTCATTCGTCAGGAGACTGCACCATCAGCCATCGCCACCAGTTCTGCACAATCCGTCTCAAAGTTCTGACAGTCAACACCCGCCGCCAGTATGGATTCCATCGCCCAAATCAAAGCCTGAAACTCCGAATGTAGAGGGGAAGGACTGCGTCGTTGACTCCGTGCTCCCATTAGCACTGTGGTATCCTCACTATTACAAAACCACCATCCCAAACCTACATGCGGATTTGAAGCCTTCCAAGATCCATCAACCTGACACCGGGGAGAAGGATCTCGAGTCTCCACAGGCAAGGGATCGAGGGAATCCGAGTAGAAGGACTTGGCCTCTTCCAATAAAAATTTGTCATTGGCCTCTTGATTAATAACCTCAATTGGCTCCACCTCATTGCCCTGAAAAACGATTTTATTCCTATCCTTCCAAATTGACCAGGCAATCCATGGTAAGCGGAGACGTATATTTGAAGCGTCCGACTGGGATGACACCTGCCAAAAAAGAAAATCTAGGTTCTTGTATATGGAACAATAGGGAAAGCCCCCAGAACTTAAGTCAACCGGAGATAAGTCCCAAATCCGACGGGAATGAGAACATTCAAATAGTGCGTGATTTATAGTCTTCACCTCTGAATCACATCGTTTACATAGGGTATCGCACCGAACAACCCGATGAGAAAGTCGTTCCATCACAGGGAGAGAACGAGAAGCAATCTGCTAGAAAAAGTGTTAAACCTTCGGGGGGACCTCAAGTTTCCAAGCTTGTACTCTAAGGGCCGTCATGCACGGCCCATATTCAACCTACGTAAATTATTCACGTGCGAGCTGATAACTCTATTTGTCCGAGTATTTTCTTGATTTAGTATAGTGCCAAATCAATTTATCTGGTTTACAGAATTTACTGATCTCCATAGTTTGACTAATCTGGAATTCTAGATATCCGCCAGGTCCATAAACTCCTGGATGGCAATGAGGTGATGCTAATTTTTGGTGGGACTACATACTGTGAAGACCAAAGTCCAAAACGACATGGCTTTGCAAAAAGGCCTATTGGGACCGCGGCCCAATACGTTACCACAAATCAAGCAATGTCCTCAACGGCTACCTGCAATACAAGGCAAAGAAAGGATGTTAGCAAATAAGACAATATCTGCAGAGAGTACGGCTGTAACAACTAAGAATCGTTTTGCAGCTCTTCAATCCTACGACAACAGTGACGCCACGTGACAATGATTAGAAGAGCCTAGAACTTAGGTTAAAACCTTTGTATCTTTGTATCCTTCTATATAAAGGAACAAATCATTGTAACAAAAACTATCGATTGAGATAATAAAGAATCAATCTTTCCTCCTTCTCTATTCCTCTGTTTCTTTCTTCACATACACCATATGTAGGAGACGTTCTCCCATGGGATGTTTTAAATGCAACACTGGTGACCCTAACCTCAAGGCCATCGTAGCTCCCAATAACGGTAGTAATGTACTCGAATGGCCAGTGGACATTGAACGTTGCAACTTGCAAGCTACATCACAAGAAAGTAGGGAAAAATTCTTAAAACAGAGAAGTGTAATGAAAATATACCAGCTTTTACTGAAATAGTTTCAAACAATGTGATCTAGTTTTTTCTTACAAGTGATGAAAGCAAAATCTCAACCTTTATTGTTATGATTTTTTAATAAAAAAATGTAATATATTTTCTATTTTATTTCGGATGACAATCGGATAAATGTTGATAGCAAGATAGTATATCATTTATTTGTAAAGATTTTAACAATGTGGTAGAATTTTAGATCAAGATGATCGGAATACGAAAGAAAAATTCATTTTTTTTCCTAATAAATTTGCTATCTGATGTGCATTGTTTCCCCGCGGTATCCTCTGTTCACCTCCGTCCTTGGTGTACTCAATATCGAGGTACATCACTTGGTTTTTTTGTCCCCACCCTCACTTTGGTGACACCGTCAAAGACACCGTCGTTGAATTCCATCCCGATGTTACTAGCATCGCCGTACGGTCCTACCTTGTGTGAAGACATTTCTTAAAAGTTTGATGTAAAAAAAACCATTTTTGTTTTGTTGAAAGTATAAGAAAATAGGTATTGTAATGAATGAGTCTGGTGGGGATGTATGTGTGGTATATATATCCACAAGTTTTCATTGTTTTTTTTTACTTTTAGTTACCCATACGTTTCAAACATTTGTCATAAAGCACGAACGAGCCAGTGCGCTACACTAAACCCAATTTCGATTTCCACGTTATAGTTTCTTTAAGAAAAGTTCTAGCAACAGAGATTGTTCTTTTTCATACAGGAAAAATGGAAATTTGTTAACAATTTTTTCTTACCTTAGCTTTTTGCTTTTTACACATTAGCTCCAAAACATTTATTAAAAAGCTCGAACGAACGAGTGCTCTTTCACCAAATTAATCCTCTTATGTTTTTTTTGGACAAGTTTTTTTTTATTTAGTTTGGATGTGCCTCCTACACATATTTATACTGTAATCTTGACTATTATATATATACAAGATCGTAAGCCTCTTTTTACTATATGATTATAAAAATAATAATTGCTATTAAATTGCAAATATTTTTCTTATTAATTGCAAATATTTTCCTATTGAAATTAGTAATTTAATAGATAACTTTCCAATTAGAATTAGTGATATAATAGATTACTTTTGGTTTTATATATTTTTCAAAAATTTTAATTGTAATCCTTTTGTTTTTAAGATTTTTTAATTTTCTTCTAATGATTAAATAATTTTTTTTCACACATGTTAAAATATTATGGATATACTTGACACATGTAAATATTATATGAATTACTAACTTTCAAAACCCAACTTTATATAATAAGATATATATATATATGGCATCTCCAAAAAATAATAACTTGAGAGGGAACTGAATCCAGAAAAAAAAAACCATATTTTCAATAGGTTTTGAATGGCTGTGGATTTTAAAGCTATTTTTGGTTTTAGATTTTTTTTTTTTAAATCTACTTTAAAGGCAATTAAGATTATGCAAAAATTGGTTTTCTTAAAAATTAGGAATCAGGTTTTTGTTAGGTCTATTTTTTCAATTTTCAAAAAAAAAAAAAAACAAAATCTATGTTTTACTAGTTTTTCATTTTTTAATCGTGACTTAAATTCTTTTTTCTGTTTTTCTTTTTTAATAAATTATTAACATAAAATGTAAAAACTATAAACCAAAATTTAGAATATAAAAACCAAAAATTAGATTTCAATAACCACTTAAAAACTTGTAAACATTCATGGCCTTTTTTTATTGAAAACACTATAATATATTTCCTAATAATTAATAAAAGCTAGGATAAAAAGAAAAATCAATTAGATGAAAATAATAAATAATAATAACCAGAAAAAGCTAAAATACAAAGGAGATTATTACGAACGAATAACACCTCATAATTAACAAGATTTTTATAAACTCTTTAGAAATCATTTAGAATCTTTCAGTTATTTACTTTCTATGATTTTTATCCAAAAACACCCCTAATTTAAATATTCCTTACAACACAGCTTTAGACGCCTACAGAGATCGAATTGAACAAGGGCAATACCGGATTCTCGAAGTTATTTTCTTATCAATTATTACAGGTTCTCGGTACATTAATCAACAGCTTTCCTAAGAATACTATATTCGAGACTTGAGTTATCTAACGCATAACTCTGGTTCGATGCGGAATCTCAAAGATGACATCTCCTAGTAAAGATATCATTACACAACCTATGTAGCAGACGGGACGAGGTACGACAACATTTTATTGCACCTGAAAATTTACAATTTACAACAAGAGTGGAGGTTAAATTTCAGTTACCAATACATCCTGAAGCTGTATAAGTTTCCTAATATATGCAACATGTGCTAATGAAAGGTATTTTATATAACCTCACATGTGTTGCAGAAGTGAGATTTTTATGGATTTGATTCTCGAGGCTCTCGCCTCTCTCGCTGTTTCATCCCATTTTCACCCAATATTTATTGAGCAGCTGCGTTAGCTCTCCCCAAACTGCAACTGCACCGTCATAGAACTCAGATGCTTGAGATCAAAACCATCGAAGTAACCTTAACTCCTCATGAGTTCAGCTCACGGTGGCACCACCTACTTATACACGCTTTCATTTTGTAAGAACCCATCTTGTATCATTTTCTTAAACAGCGCATCAGCTTCATGAATAAAGCCTTGCCTACAAAATCCCGATATCATTGTGGTGTAGGTAATAACATTAGGCTTCATTCCTTTGGAGAAAAGGCTACAAAATAAATCAAAAGCAGCTTCCACCTTACCAACCTTACACATCCCTTGAATAATGATAGTATACGTAACAATACTAATATCCATCTCTCTCTTCCGCATGTATTCGAATATCATCAATGCTTTCCCTACGTTCCCGTTATAACATAGACCATCTAACAAAACGTTGTAGGTCCTAATATCAGGAGGCGCACCACGAGAACCCATCTGACTGAAAATTTCTTGCGCAACATCAGGTCTTCCGACTAGACAATAACCCTGAATAAGAACGGTGTAAGTGATTGTGTTCACAACTAATCCTTTCTGGTACATCTCACAGAAGATCTTGGTCCCCTCCTCCACCCTCTTAGACTTGCAAAACCCATGTATGAGAGTAGTATAAGTCACTTCATTTGGGTGGCAACCATTGCTTTTCATCAAATAAAACATTCTCCTAGCCTCATCTAAACGACCATACATACAAAGCCCGTGAATCATCGAACTGTAAGTGAAAACATCAGGATCTATAGACAACCGGATCATCACCTTGTAAAGTTCTTCAGCCTCTAAAAGCTTCCCTACTTTCACAAACGCATCGATCAATGCAGTGAAAGTGATTACATTAGGTTCAATGTTCCTCTCCATCATATCTCTAAACAGCCAAGCAGCGTCACTCCATCTACCAATCTCGCAAAGACCGCTCACCAAAGCATTGTAGGTAACAACGTTCGGTTGAATCCCATTAGCCCCCATGTGGTTAAAAACCTCCACCGCGTGGTTCACATGTCTGTTTCTACAAAGACAATGAATCAACGTGGTGTATGTCACAACGTTAGGCCTAAACCCCATTTCCACAATCTCATCAAACAAAGCTATAGCTTCCTCAATCCTATTCCAATGACAGTAACCATTAACAAGAGAAGTAAACGTGAATAAGTCAGGCTCGATGCCAAGTTTCATCATCTTCCCAAGGAACGACGAAGCACGACGAGGCTGAGTAGATAGACAAACACAATTCATAACGATGTTGCAGGTATAGAGAACAGGCGAGATTCCCAGAATTCGGATTTGATCGAAGAGAGAGATCACAGCGTCGTACCTTTTCATCTTCGCGATAACGCTCAGTAACCTAGTGAATTCGGCAATTGAAGGAAGAGGACGAGAGTGAACCATACGAGTGAACAAATCAAGTGCCTCGCTAAAGTTGAGATCATCTCTCCAAATCTTTCGGTAATCGGAGAAAGCTCGAATCCAGAAACAGGAAGGAGCAGTTCTGTGGTTACCTATTATGTGTAGACGACGATGCTTATGTACAAGTAACCGTTTCGCTATCGACGCAAACCCAGTCGCGATGGATCTACGCATTCACAACTTTTGTCTCCGGAGTCATTTCACTGTATTAAGTTTCCGAACACTACACAAGAACATCGTGAAGACCAGAGAAGCGGCGGAGATTATTAGCTAGAAGAAGACGCAAAACCTAACTAAGCGACGGAGGCACGGACACAAACTCGCCGCGTAGTAAAGTTCAGTCTCTTTGTCAATCATTTAGTTTATTTAATATTTATATTAATTTAATTACATAATTTAACTCTAATGTGGAGTTTGAACTTGATTAACATGTATCATCATCACAATTCACAACAATGTTTACAAGATATAGATTGAGGATTATACACACAAACAAAAAAGAGTTATGACAAAAAGATTCACAAAACACACTATCTGAACAACGGCTTAACACGCCTACCGACATCGAACTGAACTTCAGAAAGACCGGTGATTCCAGCGGTTATCTTCTGACCAATCTTTACAGGTCCTATACCTTCTGGTGTACCTATATACATATAGACAAATCAAAACCTTTTACTCATATGTTGCAAGTTTTACGGAATCTCTTGATGATGGGGAAACAGATGTTTTTACCTGTTAATATGACATCTCCTTTGAAAAGGGTCATTACAGAACTTATGTAGCTGATGAGATATGGGACCTTGAAGATCATATCCTTTGTCCAACCTTTTTGTCTTGTCTCATCATCGACCTGTCACAGAGTAAAGAAATTCTCAAAAGGGAACACGGCAGCAGCTTCATATGATAACACAGAGCATGAGGAGCCAAACCTTTAGCCAAAGTTCCAGGTTATTGGGATCCAGCACCATTGCCTTTGGTAGCTAAAACAAGGTAAAAAGAAACCAAATTTAAGATAAAGAGGCTAAGAGTGTGTTTTGATATAAGTCTATAAGTAGTTAATGGATTCTGTTTGTTGCGCATATTCGCATATTGACTGGTGATGACAAGCACTCCAATCTCAGTTATATACGTACATAAATCCCAGTGGACGAAATAAGACTAAGCAATCTGCTATAAGATCCTAGCTACATATCTAGTGATCTCGGACGAGAGTAATAAATGAGTCAAAACTTCTAAGCTCTTATCCGTGGATTTTCACATGGTTTGGTAAACTTTACAATTTTGGGAAACAAGTTCCAGATAATGACTTACAACGGAGCTGATGGGAGTAAATGTATCCTGTCCTTTAGCAAGCGTACATGGGAGACCAGATGCCTGAAGACGAGAATTAAACACCTCATGATGATACGGTATATGCTTAAGTAAAGAATTGCATAAAAACACTGATGAGTGTGAAAACAGGACACAAATCTAAGATTTTGTTTACAGGAAAAGATGGAGAGAAACATGGAATCAATTGACAAACATATGTTATGATTCCAAACAGGGAAAACTCGACCAAATTATGGCTTACGAGCTTATAAAGACCGTAAAGGACAAGGGACAGATCGATTAGTAAATGGCAAAGCTTTGAGCATGCAAGAAAATTATTAAAAGTGGGAACTATGTAAGTAAAAACCCATAAACATTCAGAAAAATGGTTATCTACCATGGCAGACACTTGGAGTTCCCTAGCAGTCATATCAAGAGCAAGCGCATATCCTAGAGAACAAGGAGAAACATAAGCACACACCGTACATACTAAAAAGGGATATAAAAATTACTAAGATGAAAGAATACATACCACAACTACCATCACATACATACAGGTTAACCTTATTATTCCATGATGCACCAATAAGTATATTACCAACTTGTTTAAAGTTAAAGACTTGATTCTTACATCCACGAGGTAAGGTTACTTGTAAGTAAAAAATATACCTCCAATGTAATCCATGGCTAACCGTTCAGGGACATCTCTTGCTTTCTGTCCAATTACTACAGCGAGTTCCACCTCATGGTGAAGTGAATCCAGTGGATGTGGGATCTCTATTGTTCCACCGTTTTCCAGGTACGACGAAGTTGGCTTTAAGAACACAATCGGGTCCTACTTCCAGCAAATCACACAACACAAAACAGAGAGGGTCAAATCAAAATAACACTATGCATGAAGGAGGACCCCCAGTTATGTTCCTTTACAAACCAAATCAGTTTACGCGGCAACTTTCAAATCCTGTTCGATCAATTTCTCGAAGAAAACAGAAAGAAATGTGAAGAAGATTAAAAAAAAAAAAAAAAAAAAAAAAGTTCGNCGTACCTTTGGGAGGGAGTTGCCAATTCCAAGTTCTTTGGCGTGAGAAACGTAATTGAGTCCAACGCCGACGATCTTTGTTCCCTGTTTGAACAACCTCTGAATCATCGAAGTCGCCATCTTTAGGTCAACCAACCAAGTCAACAACACACACTGACTCTTTTCTTTTTTGACTCTTCTTTTGTCTCTCTTCTAAGATTTGTTGTTTCACTGAGTTTACTCGATCCAAGACAAAGGGTCTAATATGAAGATTTTAAAGTTATTGGCCAAAAGTGGAAAACTACTTAAACTATTTGGACCTACATGCAAATAATTAAGCAGCCGCGTGTTTCACGAATTTAGACAGTAGTAGGATACCATGACGTGGATTTTTCAAGAAAACTGATTGCTTACCATTCTTCTAATCACTTTCATATAAACAAAGCATGTAGAAACAAAAATGTTGTTTTTTTATATTAAAACTTTAATTTGATCTACGAGACTCACATCATCAATTATCAAATAATTAAACCTGTGAAGATATGTTAAAGGATCAAATCTATTAAAAAAAATGAACAAAAACATATACATAGATACAAATCTTCATCCAAAAGAAAAAAACATGTAAAAACCTGAAAATTCTATATTATCAATGAAGATTAATATTTTCAGATATCAAGATTCTCTTTTCTAAAAAAAAAAGATAAACATACGAGTTTTTTTACATGGTAAAATTATAGGCAATGCTATGGCTGGACTTGGAATTTATCTTGAAAGGGATTTAGTCCAATAAGGAGATGTATCGACCTCTTAATCAACCAAATCATATATATTTAGTATGTTTATAAATAAAACAACAACAATAGCACACATCAATAGATAGACCATGGATGGTCGGTATAATGTTTACATTTGTACTAGCAATCAAGATTATATATCCATAATCCATCAGTCAACAATTTAGTTTAAAGTAAATCAACTAAGATTAATTCTTTCGGTCAACTATTTAGTTTAAAGTAAATTTTAAATTTAGGATAAAATTATTCAACTAAAGATTTGTCAAATCGGTGAAAATAGATAAGTTATCTATAATATATAATGATGTTTAGAAAACTTATCATAAAATGCCACAAGAAACCACTTTTGACAAAAAGAAAATCAAACTTTTAAAAATCTTCACTCCTAAATCTTATTATAATCCTTCTTAGTAAAATTTTATTACCACATGGACATGGTTATTTTAATATGGATCTTTTATAAGAAAAATAATATTATTGCAACTTTTTTTTCTGCCAGTAGAAGTATATATGTTTCACATGATGGACAGATTTCTTGTCCTCGTGATATTACGTACAGCCGTTCAAATCTTTATTAAATCTCTGTTTTCAATATAAGTAGAGTATTGAAAACTTAGATTATAAGAGAAAAAGAATCGTTCAACCTGAAAAGTGGAAATTGTAGAATAAGGTACGCACGATTCTACTTTTATCCTAATCTAAATATTCACATGCTACACGAGCCCTTTTAGTTTAACATTAGTGTTCTGTTCGTTTTGCTGTCTGAAAGAGAATTTATAATTTATTACTAATACTTTACCAAAAAAACTCACATATATATATATATATATATCTTCTCTCTCGTATGTGGACAGATAAACACAAAGTCGCCTCCTTATAATTTGCTATATCTCTCTCTCTCTCTCTCATCCTCTTTAGTCTTTCTCTATCTGCCTTCTTCAGAAACCCATCCCCCCAATATGGCAGACTTAAGTTTCTATGTTGGAGTCATAGGTAACATCACCATCTTCTTTGCACGTGTTTTAGTCTATCATCATCCTCATCAAGGATGATCACATATTAATTCACTTGGCCATGATCAAATTATCTTATATTATAAACTGATCATTAATTTAACTATATGATGATCGATGCAGGAAATGTTATATCGGTGCTTGTCTTCCTCTCCCCTGTGTGAGTTATAATTTATCTCATCACTCTTATCTTAATTCTCAATATGGTTTTTGATTTAAAATCTATAACAAGTTACAAGAAAATGGGAAAATTAAAATTTCATTATGATGATTTGATGAATATAGGGAGACGTTTTGGAAGATAGTGAAAGGGAGGTCGACGAAGGAGTACGAGTGTTTGCCGTACATTTGCACGTTGATGAGTTCGTCGTTATGGACATATTACGGGATAGTGACACCTGGTGAATACTTGGTTTCTACAGTCAATGGCTTTGGTGCTCTTGCTGAGTCCATCTACGTTCTCATTTTCCTCTTCTTTGTCCCCAAATCCAGATTCGTAAGTTTATCTTTCGACCTATACAAGAGTTTTATGGTTTGCATTTTATATCTGATAAAGAGATCTTACGTATGCTGTGGTTTTATTTTATATGGTAAAAGTTGGTTGAATGCATTTTCATTTAATGGACAGATAAGGGATTACATTGGTCTGACTCAGATTCAGATCTGATTAGCAGATTTTTATTTATTATGATGACGTTCTTACTCAATAATTTCATTTCTAAATTATGTCTACTTGCTATATATATTATCAATAATCTAGGATTATGCTCCACTTAAATTTATGACTAATTTGATTTCTTTCATTTCTTTTTTTTTTGTTCAGTTGAAAACAATTTTAGTCGTTCTAGCTCTGAACGTGTGTTTTCCAGTAATCGCGACTTTGGGAACAAGAACTGCGTTTGGAGATGCAAACTCGCGTTCTAATTCAATGGGTTTCATATGTGCAACTCTCAACATTATCATGTATGGTTCGCCTCTTTCCGTTATTGTAAGTCTCTCTCTTCTTGATTTCTTTTTATCACAGTAATTACAGAGTATTTTAGTTAATTACATAATCAATCATCTACCTAACAAAAAAAAAAGGATTTTATATAGATGGATTGTCAGGGAAAAAAAAAGAAGAGATATGAGTAGTGTTAGATACGTGTTGGTATGGATAAAAAAGACAAATATATGCAAATACTGGATTTCAGAGGAGATAGGATTATTGCATACCAAACTAAACGACTAAATTTCAAAAAAGAAAATAAAAAACTATTGTTTTTGTATTTAATCTGAGGGTCCAAGGCTGTTGCTTCATTTGGCTACCCTAGGACCGGTCTTGGGCTGTCGTATATTTTAAGTGTTATATTATCATTCAGCAATAATCGAGCCAACCACCGTACCACAGCTAAAAAGAGAGACATTAAATTGTATGGAGAGTGTTTTTCAGCACGTGTTTATAACTAAAAATATCAATGTCTATTCTATCATTACTAAGCGTGGTCATTTCATTTCGATGTATACACATAATTAATGTCGTTTTAATCTAAAATCATTTGATCATTGATCCGATCAGAAAACGGTGGTGACAACAAGGAGTGTTCAGTTTATGCCATTTTGGTTGTCGTTTTTCCTCTTTCTGAACGGCGCGATTTGGGGTGTCTACGCTTTACTCCTACACGATATTTTTCTACTAGTAAGTATCATTGTTTTGATATAAACTTTTCTAATAGGGACATAGATCATATAGTTAAATTGGTTTTTATTTTGTGTGTGTAGGTGCCAAATGGAATGGGATTCTTGCTTGGGACAATGCAACTCCTAATTTATGCGTATTACAGAAATGCCAAACCAATTGTAGAAGATCATGAAGAAGGCCTCATACCAAGCCAACCTCTCCTCTCTTAACCACTTTATCTTTTAATTTTAATCCATAAAAATAACTAAAACGAATACAAAAACAATTTTAATTCTTCACAAACAAAATAAAATTTTTCAATTCTTTTTTTTTGGGCTGAGTACTCTGTTTTGATGGCATCCTATTAACAGATCTCTTTATTTGTTTATTTTGTATTCGGATGTGCATACTTGCATGTGTGATTGTAATATAGTTTGATTCAGTTTATATTAAAACACAACCAATGATTCAAAACTATTGGTCACAAGCAACAAGCTTATGTCTTATATGATCAAATTAATATATAAATCATTGTCAAAAAGTTTTGGTTATACAACAAAGCGATAGGTAACATAACGACCAGAGGTTTCACTCAGACGTGTGATCTTCACGACTTCGCCAAGTTTTAGTCCAAAGTATCTTGCGATTGGATCGGTGACATGAATCTTTGGAAGCTATATAACAATAACACCGAAGAGTTCCAAACTTTAATTACACAAAACTAACAACAACAATACTTCTTTCTATGCGAAAAAAAAACTATACAAACCTGGTTCTCTTTCACTGTGTATCTCTCCAGGAAAGTTTTCTTCTCATCAGTAGTAAGAGCTTGATGCTCAGGAACAAAAACATGGCTCTTTACGTTCACTAGCAATTCCCCTTCCTAAGCCAACAATACTCAATGGTCAAGAGAACAAAAACCAAAAAGTGTTTTTTTTTATTATTATTTTAAATTACCTGGAAAACTTCAATATGAAATTTTGGATAGATTGCACTAATAGAAAGCTGAGCAAAGCTGGAAAAATCCTTTATATCTTGCACCACCAAAATTGCTCTGAAAACATTATCCGATTTCAACTTGTTCGTGTACTTCTTCATCTCCGCAACTCCGACTTTGGGCTTATTAGGGAAGAAAATATAGAGCTACACAATGAAATCATGCTTTGTATCAGTTTTGTTCTATGCAAATGCCAATAAACCAAATTTTATATCCACAAAGCTTCTTATAAGGTATAAACATATTGTAGAAGCATTAATTATAAATACATATATGTACCTTCCCATTGTCATCGTTTTTCTTAGCTTTGAGAGTATTGAGAGCTTTCCTTTCAAAATCGTCCCCATATTTCTCAATAAACTCTCCTAGTGTCATCGTAATTTCCGAATCCTCGATAGAGTATCCACGATCCTTGAGCATCTGCATCAATGTCCTCTGGACTAGGTACAGTTTCTTTATCTCTTCGTCCGTTAGCGCCATATTCTCACCGATTTATTACACTGCTTTGTCACGTTCAGCTATTAGTTTCTCACAGGAAAATCAATATGCAAAACAAATGATGATCTAAGAGCTAGGGAGGAGAGAATCACGTACGAAATATGCAAAAAAATAGCAAAGGAGATGGATGTTTTTTAAGCGGCTGCGAAACCCTAAGAATATTTTACATCCAATTTATATATATATAAAAGGTAAAACGAAAGTAAACTTGACATTTTTTTTCTGGAGAATTTAATTATCAGGGTTTTTTTTTATAGTTAATGTCGGTTTGAAGTCCAATTAAAAAATCTGGAAACATGCCCATAGTTTTTCCTCCTAATCTAAATACGAAACTCTCGATGCCAGAAAAAAAAAAAAAAATCTCTAGTCCGAAAGTAATTACCATGTTTACTTTTCTTCACTGCCTAGTCGACATTGTGTAAAATTCTGGACCCTATTATAACACAAATTTCATAGAAATTATATTGGGATCTAATTTCAATAGATTTGGATAAACATATATATATATATAAAAAAGCCAGATATGCACATAACCGGGCATGGCTACAGCCTACATGCAATACAAATCGGAGGTGGTGTACCACTTTTTTTTTTTGAGGTTTTAACTCAATACCAAAACTTAAGAATTTGTATTTCTCTATTGGTCACATGAAGTGTTTTGAAATGTCTCGTTCCTAAGTTTATATATGTTTCAACTTGGTCCCCAACTTTTTTTTTGTTGAAAAACAGTCGACCCAAGAACTTTTGAGACGTGCAGAAGTTTTTATAAATTATATATATCACTATCATTACATATATCACTATCATGTATATTAGGCTCAGTTACGATGATTTATTCCAGGCCTCATATCATGATATGTATTTGTAGTTGTACGTACGTACGTACGTAGTTACGGTAAACTCCTTGTATAATTTAGTACTTTGTGAGCTAATCTATTTACAAGTCATCCGACTCACCCAATATATCTCATCAAATACCACTAATAATAAATTTTAATTATCTTTTTACATATTATATTGTCACCCAATCTTTCATTTAATGTTAAATAATATATTTAATAGTTTCGACAATAGGGATTATATAAAAAAACGGAAAATATTTGTTACATTTCATTACAGCATTATGCAAGCAACACCTGAAAACAGAAGTTACAAGAGCTTTTATTTTAAAGACTGAGACATACACTTGACCTTATTGATGCATGCATACGCAAACAAACGTCGATGGTCATGACACAAAACACAAAGCAGAAGGGAAATACACGGTAACCGAACATAAAGTATATAGTACTTTATGTTTGGAATTAGTTAATTTGTGGGGACAAAGCCAGCTGGGACGATAGGGACTATGTTGAGGATACCGGAGACGAGGCTGCCGACGAGGTTTAACGGGGATACGAGTTGTCCGGTGGAAGGGAGGGTGGCGTTGCAGCTGGCGCGAGGGGTTGGGACGACGAGACGACAGCCGCTGAGGATTGCGGGAATCGAAAGTGCGTTTGTAGAAAGCATGAATATTCCGGCAACGTTAGTAGTCGTTTCCGATACGACTGTGTTTTGGCTTCCGCACTGGAGCTGGACGATCGCATCTGTTAATTAGTTTGCAGCATTATATTAGTACATATATGTGCATGTACATGCATGTCAACAAAGAGAGATCATATTATTTTCTGTGAATATTCATTAAGATGACAAAATATAATTTCGTTAATTTATCTTAGTCCGTACGTATACGTACGTATAGGTATAGGTATAGGTATAATTAAGTCTCTACGTTGAGAATGGAAAACTTACTAACGAAAGCCAGAGTGGAAGTGCCATTGAGAGGGGCGCCATTGACAGTGCAAGATAGAACCCCAGTGATAAGGGGGACATTGACAAGATTAAGTAACTGAGCCTTAGCCATTGGAGACACCACAATGAGACACAACAAGACTAATGAGAAGGTTACGTGTTTGTTCTTGATAATTGCCATCTTTTTTTGGATTACTATAGACAATTGTATATGAAACTATTTAGAGTAGAGAGCAAATATTTGTTTGTGTTGCTTTGTGTTTGGATGTGATAAACTACTGTCTTATGCAGCTCTATTTATAGAACAATTTTTGTAGATCTCTCCCCTCCTATTTACTTTGCTCTTATGTAATTAATTTATATGATAGGCGTTTACTTTTTTATATACACTTAAAAAAAAAATCAAGTGAAAACGTCTCCATATATAGGGTTTAATAGCTAGTGAACCGGGGTCATAGAATGTAATTACAATTGTGTAAGTGTTTACAAACATTATATAAAGTTTGGTTTTCAAAGTTACTCATTAACACGATCGTGACACGTGTCAATTATATCGTTAAGATGTTGACACATGTCAATTCTAAATTTATCAAAACCTATTCTAAAAAGGGTATAGAAAACTAATTAAAAAAGGAAAACCTAATTTTATTGAAATTCTTTTTAAGAAAAAAACCTAATTTTATTGGGAATTTTATTTTCTTAAAAATGAGTACAATTTCATTTTTTTCTGTCAAAAAATGAAGTAAAATTTAATAATCTTAATTTTAAAGTTTAAACCTTCTTACCGCTCTCTATGAATGTTAGGATTTGACTACTTGGTCGGTCTGTTGTGGTCGAATGTTGACAAAAAAAAGTTTCAACCTTGAGATATTTCACATACATTAATAAGATACGTGACATGCTATTAATTGATTATATTAAAATATGTTTATATATTTTTTTCTTGAAAAAGCAAAATGCAAAAAAAAAAGTAATTACAATTCTATATAATAACAATATACATATGTATATTAGAAAGAATACAAAAATAAAGAAATAAATTTAGCTTAGAATAGGTGTAATCATAGTTACAAATACTTTATAATACAACAAAATTTTAAGTGTGGATCTTTAAAATATGTTGTTTTGTATATTTTGCTAAATATTTTCGTTCTTTGTTTGTAAGATAAGTATACATCCTTTATACTATAAACTAGATTAAAATAGCACGAATTGAAATTCATTTTATTTATATTATAATTTTTATATAAAATATAATTTATGTAATTGTTTTTAAAAGTTTTTTTTGGATAAAATATTATGCAATAAAATCATATGCTAAATATGATGGCTTGAAAAACGAAACCTATTTTATAAGTTATTATATTATTAATGATTCTAGATAAGTATCCGTGCTATAACACTAGTTAAATTTTATTTTATATAAATGTTTGTATATTTATATTTTAAAATAAAATTTTAATATGTTTACGAGTTTATGTATTTGAAGTTATTTCAATAATGTAAATTCTACATCATGAATTGAATGTCATTATAAGACATAATTTTGTAAATTTGGTTTTTAAAAAAAGAGTTATTATAGTATGAGTAATTTAATATATTGTTATACTTTTTTTTTTAATATACTTGGTTTCATGAAATTCTTTCATGTTATAGTGACATATTATTGACATTGCTATAACAAATCATTTTAGAGTGTTTATAGTTTCTAACTTTTATATCAAGTTTCAATATCTTAAAAATACTTCAAAATAAATTATTTAAAGTTTATTATATTATATAAAATTAGAAAATTCAACAAAAAATATGAAATTAAATCTAAATATTCAAATTTTGACCCGTTACTCAGTGAAAATTTTAATTCAATAGATATTATTTTTAAAGAATAATATTACTAAACCTTGAATATTTTATATATTGAACAATTTATATTTGTTTTTAAAAATTCAACTTACGGTATATCTGGAAATAAAACTATTTTTAATTATAACAAATAATATGATAATTTATTTGTTTCACAAAATAGGCTCATATATAAAAATGAGAGGTGAAGTATAATGATAATTAACAAATTAATATGTTAAGTTAGATACCAAAAAATTTTATTTGATAAATAATTTTAATAAAAGAAATTAATATGGTAAGTTAGATGATATGATTTTTTAGAATATTCTCTTTAAGATTTTTGGAAACAACGTGATCTAGTAATAAAATCTTCCGAAAATAAATTAAGGTTGCACCCACTATTTAATTTGTAACCAATTAATTTATTAATTAATGTATAAAATTAACCTATTTATAACCAACTTATTAAAATTATATAGTTTACAAAACAATATTGTGTACTGTACCAATTAAATGTTGACATGTCAGCCAAAAAAAAAACAAATTAAGTCATTTTAACTTTAACAAAATAAAAATCATAATTAAAAAGAAAAACAATTTAATTTCCTAAATACACGTTCATAAACCACGATCTCAAACCGTTTTATCTCCTATTAAACTCCCAATTATATCTCCCTGCATCATTTTATTTTCACAAAAAAAATCTGATTCATTCTAATCTTTTTTGTGTTTCTCTTAAATTGAATAGCATGACCATGGAAGGAGATGTCTTCTCTGCTATACTGGTGTCAATCGGCACAAATAGATCCAAATTTGCTTTAGGCTTGAAGAAGACATGCAAAAAACATGCATGTAAGCCCCCATCATGATGTTAGAATTTTAATTTTGTTTCGCTTACTCTTTCTTCCAAGATGTATATCTAATTGATTCAACAACGGTTTATAATAGGTTTGAGTCGATGGTTGAAGCTTCTAAAGGAGATTCAAGTCGATGTTTGAAGCTTCTAAAGGAGATTGACGACAAAGAAGAGCATATATAGCCTCCAAATTTTTGTAGACACTTCGGAATTTTTTGGATCAAAGGACGAACTACAGAGAATCCCCGTACAAGTATATCCCATCATCAATAACAACTTGGTGTGTTTCATAATATTACTGTAAAATTGAAAATGACGAACGATTTTATTTATCTGATTTTGTTTCCACTTTCTATTGTGACTTTGGTGCTTTATGAATTATGATCTTATCATATGTTTTTGTGTTTAGGACCAAACTATTATGTGGTAGTGAAGATAGAGCCACATGTGGCTAGCAGCTTTTTTTTTTAGTTTGATTTATTAGTAGGATGTTAATATGTAACTGAAATTAATAAAATTATTTTTTAAAAACTTTAGAAACAAAAAAAAATATTAATAAAAATCATTTGGTGAACTCAAATCTGTAGTATAGAAAAACGAAATTTTTGTTACTAAAAATGGTTTTGCTTAATTAGTTTTTTTTCATAAAATTCAAAATTATTCTTTTACTATTAAATCTGATCTCATTTTAAGTTTTATCCGTGCTGGTGTGCATAGCACGGGTCTAATACTAGTACTGTATATAATTTATAACTTTGTATCATTAAAGACAATTATATTTGGTAAAACAACAATTTTTGGGTCTTCCATATATATTATTTTACCAAGAAATCTTGTTCTCAAATAACAAAATAAACCATACGATAATCGAGAACTTAAAAATTCTCCATAGCGTGAGAAATATTTTTGAAGTTAAATCTAAAAGAAAAGATGTCAAATTTGATAATAGACAAGGTGATTAAAGAGATGGCTTGAGAAAGAAAGACACGATACTGGACTACACTTTTAACTTTTAATATACCTTATATGTATCCTAAAAGTTTCGGTTCAAGAAAACGATACAGTGAATCCTTAAATAAAACGACACCCACATCTTAGTGAAGGGGGTGTCCTACAGTTTTGAGTTCTTTTTCCTCCGTATGTTTTTTTCTTATATATAAAAAATCAACCCTAAACAAGTAGTAGACTCTTATAAAAAGCAAACCCACCAGCCATCTTAGCTTATGTAATAGACTGGTCCATATGGAATCTTTTTTTTTTATTCTTCGACTTTGATCAAGTTGTATATATTAGTCGTATCTCGATCAAGTTGCCTTACAGGTAACTTGTAATTTCTCAGTAATTGTTTGAAAGGCATTACAAATCCTCACAAAGCTGTTCGGGAGTTTAAACAACAAAATAAATTAATAATGACTATATAGCACTACAAAAAAACAAGGTTATAACTGACGGTATTTCTGACGAGCAACTGTCTGTCGGTAATTACCGACGGAATACTGACCGATTTCTGACGCTTTAAGAATTTATCGGTTTTCCGTTAGAAAATTACCGATAGACGAAATCCGTCAGTAATCTGTCAATATTTCTGACGGATTACCGACCAAATTACACCGTCAGTACACACCGTTGGAATTTAGTCGGTAAATATATCCGTTGTTGTTGTCGCTCGTATATTATTCGATTTCCGACAGTCGTAAATTTACATCCGTCGGAAATCCGTCGGTAAATGTATCCGTTATTATAGCCGTTTATATTATTCCCGTTCCAACGGATTTCTAACAAGTCAAATTAATATCCGTCGGTAATCTGTCGGAAATGACGGACTTTCTCGAAATTCCATCGTTAAATCGCTGGTTTTTCCGTCGGTTTAACGGATATTTTCCGATATTGATCGGTCGGTAATATCGTCGGAAATATATCTCCGACGGATGTGTGACAGAACATTACCGACGAGCTTACCGACAAACCATTCTCCGACGGATTTCCGACAGGTTTTTACCGACGGATTTACCGACAAACCGACTATCAATATATCTGTCGGTAATCTGTCAGTAATTGTTTATCAAAAATCCGTCGGTAATTACCGACGAATTTCTGATAGATTTTTTTTCCGATAATCTAGAACTGACGGACATAGTCCGTCAGTAATTTGTCGGTAATGAATGTTTCCGACGACTTACTGACGATTGTGCTCATCAGTTTTAAGCTGTTTTTTTATAGTAAGAACCTCAAGTAAATGGTAAAAATGGGACAAGACTTTGGAAATCTGAGGTTTTTTATCACTATAAAGGATGTACGTAAAGTATATTTCTAAACATGTTATCGCTTCTGGTTGTGAGGCCAGATTAAGATTTATTTGAAATTTATAAGTATATGTGTTAGAGTTGTAATGTCAGGCTTAGTTCAGTTACTATGAATCTTTTCTTTTTTACTTTTTTTTTCTGAATTTTGCAGGGTATTTTCTAAGAGCATGATTATCGGACATATCTCCCCTTGGGTGTTAAAAAAATAATTAATAATATTTTAATTGAATTTATTATTTAAATATTTTTTAATTTATGTAACCAATCAAATGAAAATAGGTGGTAGATTCAGTGTCTTTATAGATCTGGGCAGAAACACTTCTTTTTTCTCTTTCCACATTTTTCTCATTTTTTTTTATTTTGTTTTTGTTCTAACCATCTGTCGGGTATGTCCGATAATCATGCTGGTTTCTTTGGCTATTAGAGAAGAGAGTCATCATGATTAACATAAGTACAATATGTTCACATGAAATCATAGATTTTGAAACAGATTTATTACATTGCAACATTCAGTGATTAAAAAATTTGTCACCTTTGCCCAATATTCACAATGTTTACAGCTTCTTGGTTGGCCCAAATTAAATTCTTCCACTCATGAAGCCAGTGATCATTTAGTCTCATTTTCTTTGGACCCTATACCTTTTACATTGTACATGCTCAAACAAATATTCTTGGGCTCATGGAAAAGTTATATTCCTAACTAGCCCACTAAATAATTCTTATATCCAAATCAACCCAAACGCTGGTTTTCAAAGAACAAGAAATGTAAGGAAGAAGAATGGAAACAACAGCCACCATCGAAGCTTCCGCTGTCCAAACTCGAACAGTATAAACCCCATTGTTTCTTGCTCATAAATAGGAAAGTAACAACAAGCATCTAAACTTGCAAAACAGTTCCCATCCTCTCCTTCTACATCTCCTCTATGTCTTACTCTTGAAGATGGAAGATCACTGTCATAGCTACTGCACCCACCTCACCGTCACGTTGGACTTTCCAAGCCTTTTAATTAGATCCTTAGACAACATGTCGCCTGAGTCACAATGAAACATCCCGGTGGAGTAACTTGGTAACTTATTAATAGTTTACAAATTATATCGATATAGTACTAAATTTTAAAGTTAATCCATTTGCGAATCATGCAATCTAAATCCTCATATATAAACGGAGCTAGAAGTTTTGTTATTTACATCAACTGGAGCAGAACTAGCTAGAGTATGTCGTTTAATTAGTTGTTTCTATATATATATATATATATATATATATATATATTCCATGATAATTGTAATCAGCGTATGGACTCCTAAATAGAATGCATGTACCGAATAAGTCATTGCATATTATGTTGACATGTACTTCTTCGCATATTCTCTATAATGTTTTTTCTTTTCTTTTTGGGTGTGATATGGCAATGGACGCTCACCCCAACCATTCATTTACATAGACGCATGCACATATATTGACAAATTAATATATTTGAAAAGGGAAATTGTTAATTTATATCATTTCACAAAAGCATTATACATTTAAAAACCTGGAAACAAAATTACAACAGAAGACTTTGAAGATTGAGACATAAGTCTAGACCTTATTCATGCATACGCAAGCAAACGTAAATGGCCATGAGACAAAACATATTAAAAGAAGGGAAACACACTGTAACCGAACATACATATAATTCGGAATCAGTTAAGGAGATTAAAGCCGGCAGGGATGATATCGACGATGCTGAGGAGGCCGGAGACGCTGCTTCCGATCATGGTTAACCGTGAGACGAGGCTGCCGACAGAAGGGAGTTCAGCGTTACAGGTGGAGAGAGGGGTCGTCACGACGACCCTACAATCAGAGAGAAGTGTGGAAAGCAACATCTGAATTGCGTTTGTAGGAAGCGAGAATAATCCGGCAGCGTTCGTGGTCGCAGTTGAAACAACTCTGTTTTGCCTTCCGCACTGGAGCTGAACTCCTGCATCTGTTCGTTTGCAGTATATATAGTAGGATTAGTAAATTTGAGTGTACGAAAGATTATTACTTACTATAGAAGACAAAACAGTTGCTGAAATTTCGTGAATTCTATACATTTAGTAGTCTCACA